>NC_134700.1:25686816-25999316 GCF_043290135.1 Rhipicephalus microplus | reverse complement strand
GTTTTTGTATTAGTAATAGATAACTTCAAAGACAAACTATCGTTGTTTTCTTCAGTCCGCGAAGGGCTGAGTTCCCGTGCTGTGTGAACTCAGCACCCTGAGTTCACCTCACCTGCAGTTACACTCACCTGAGCATCGCCCATCTGCAGTTACGCAATCAGCGCGATACAGCCTTAGTGCTTTGCTGAGAATGCATGCACGATGGCTGCAGCTGAAGTAGGTTTTGCAACTTGGGCGAGTACTGCTGAGAACAGCGAAATCCCCATAAAGTAGGCATGAAAATAAACGTCAACAGTGTGATACCTGATTTGTCTGCGCATCATGTTCCTCATGCCTACTATGGCACCATGCGCACCACGCTACTGCTGTTTCGCACTTTTCAAGAAGACTAGATGATGGTGTAGTGCCATCATCACCATCATCATTTCTCAATCACCGCGCCGCGCCTCTCGCGCAGCTGATGCTAGCTCGAGCTGCGCGAGGATCAGAACAAGCTAGCGCACTTGGTGGGTCGGACGTGGAATAAAGTGGCGAGATCAGGTGTGGAATAAAGTGGCGAGATCAGCACGGCCCCGTCGGCCGCCTTCGACGACGTCTCACGTCTCTCTTCTCTCGCCGCTAAATTGGTGACCCGGAGAACACGCCCTTCGCCGAGCGGCCCGCTGCCATGTTCCCGCAACTCTGCCCGCCAGTGCCGCCGTTCCAATCTACCTACCCCAAGGTATGGTTCATGCAGCTCGACGCCGCTCTTGCGTTGAATGGCGTCACAGACCAGCCGCTGATGCACGCCATTCTTCATGACGCCCTTCCGGTAGAGTTGCGTCATCTCTCTGCCACTTCAACCTCCAGCCAGCAGCCTTACGATGACCTCTGCTCTGCGGTGCTTGCCAGCTATGGCCTCACCTACCACCCGCTGCCCTTCACCCACGACTCTCAGGTTTTCCCTGCGTCGCAGCGTGCTGGACCCTCCAGCCCGAAGCTCTCATCTGACCGCAACCTAACTTCCCCGACAACGTCTCCCTCCACCTTGGGTCCGGCCACTAGCGCAGTGAGTCTCGCACCCGGTCACATATCCGACGAGGTTCTTGAAGTCGTTCCTGCTGCCGACAACCTGCCCACCACGAAGTGCGTTTTTTCGATGTCCTCGGCCGATGGTCCTTCTGGCATGCTTGCTACCTCCATGTTTTCCACGAAAGCGACGGCACGCGACACCGTGGCCCTACCAGACTCCATGACGACCACCTTGCCGCCCACGTCGGAGTCTGGCACAGGTGACCTTTCGCCACCGAGCTACGCGGCCATGCTCCAGTCAGCACAAACCTGGCAGCCTCAATTCGACCCGCCACTGCCCCCGTTCCGGACCTCTCGCCTAGAGTCGTGGTTCGAGGAGTTTGCGGCGGCCTTGTATCACAACGGCATCTGGATCCAAGAGCTCATGTACGAGGTATTGGAACACCATCTTCCACATGACCTCAAACACCACCTCACATACTTCTCCTGGAGCCCTCGCCCGTACGATCACTTGCGAGATGCCGTGCTCAAGTTTTACGGCCTTAAACATGCTCCTCCTCCCGAAAATGACACAACTGCACCTGGCTCATCACCTTCCAGGACGCCTCTCGCCCCACAGCCAGTCCAGACCATTCCCCTGCCGGCAACTGGCCACATAGATTCGACACCAGCCGCTGCCCCGTGCACCGTCGCATTCGCTGCAGAGACTTGGTCGGCTGAACTGTCTGTCCCGGGCGATTCGACGACCTCAGCTGGGCCAGCTGACCTTCCTGCAGACTCCCCGCCAGTCCCGGCACCTGTGGAGGCCCGCGACACCACTCACACTATGGACCCAGAGCCCGCTGTGACACTGCACGCCATCAGTTTCCCCTGCACACCGGTGCCTGCTGCTCAAAACCTCGTGGACTGCCAGCACCTACTAACATCATCCTCGATGTGTCCTACAGAAGTTCAAGCCCCTGAGCATGCACGGCTGAACGTGCATAATGCTGTGACCATGTCAGGAAACCCCGAGGGCCGCACGCCTGGCTCACCACAGGTGGAGCACACCGTGCATGCCCCAACAGATGCGCAGTTAAACCATCCGCCTAC
The DNA here is from genome assembly GCF_043290135.1 of Rhipicephalus microplus. Classification (NCBI taxonomy): domain Eukaryota; kingdom Metazoa; phylum Arthropoda; class Arachnida; order Ixodida; family Ixodidae; genus Rhipicephalus; species Rhipicephalus microplus. Next base: position 25,997,213 of record NC_134700.1, on the reverse strand, counting down.
CACTACGTACGCGTGCTTGAGCCTTTCAACACCGTCGACGGCCCATGACAACTGTGACGCCACATACCCGCCGCTCGATCTCGAATCACCAAACGCCGGTTCTAGCTCGAACAACGTGACGACTCATCGGCGTACGCCTGCGCGTTACACATCGTCAAAGGTCGAAAAAAGCAATCTATCAGTGCCCTCTGAGCCGGCTCGTTATCACGGTAAACCATGTCGCACTTTATCGGTCCAAAGCGCACCGTTTCCAACTTATCTGCACCCTACTCGGCCGACCAGGCAGCCGCCGCAGCTGGTTATGTGCCATCGGAAGCGACGGTACCAGCACGGTAAACACACTACCAGGGTTGACCGCACTCCCCGTCGACGTTCCCACCAGCTCCAACAAAGAAGTAACACTAGACCTTCTGGACTGGCCGTAATACACTCATGCTACAGTCCATCTTTTAAGCATCAGTGTCCGAGTGCGCGCGACAATCGACCGCACCGAAACGGCCCGTGTGTGTTATCGGCCCTTGACCATTTTTCGCCTTGTCGTTGGTACTCGCTATCAACAAAAGTGCCCCTTCGTCAAGACCCTCGCCCGCTGCTTCCAACAGCGTGCCTGCGTAGCCACCCTCGTCCGCTGCGCCATTCCCTGAGTCGCCCGCCAGAGACCCGCTGCTTACCGATGGCCCATCAACGTTGACGCTCTGGACTTTCCAAATGAACACTTTATGAATTGTCGTTCATGTATATAGCTTTTGTCACTATCTTTATTTTTTTTTCATATGCCTTCAAATCGCGCAAAGCGCTAGGGGGGGAGCCCTGTAGTGCCCTCATCACCATCATCATTTCTCAATCACCGCGCCGCGCCTCTCGCGCAGCTGATGCTAGCTCAAGCTGCGCGAGGATCAGAACAAGCTAGCGCACTTGGCGGGTCGGACGTGGACAGCCACCGCGGCTCCTCTTCAGGCGTGGAATAAAGTGGCGAGATCAGCACAGCCCCGTCGGCCGCCTTCAACGCCGTCTCACGTCTCTCTTCTCTCGCCGCTAAAATGGTAATGTAACACTCTGAGACGCAGTTCCGAAAACAGAGCGTAGTTTATTCCGCCATTGTTCCAACAACCTCTTCCTTTTCCTGAGACTACTCATGGCAGTCATGTTCCAAGTTTGTCGTGCCAGAAGAAGAAGAAAAATACGTCACAGATGCCTCCCCCCTGCCGGCAAGTGGCCGTGGAAACTTGAAAAAAAGTTGACCTGACTGAGCTTTAGGGGCGAAGCTCCTTACAGCTGCACCCTTTCGTCCCTCGTAGCCGTTAGCAGTGTGTAACAAGTATTACATTTTGACCTTCAAGGTGGTGCCGGTGAGAGATTTCTTCTGTGCATTGTTGAACAATGAAAGATAGTGCTGAATGTACATGCCAATGGCTGCTAAGGGGGAATGAGAGACAGGAGAATTCGGCTTTTAGTTAAAGCGCACACTGCGAATTTTTTGTTTAACAACGTACAGAAGACAGGAAAGGGTTGCTACGTTATACTCGCTGGGCCTAACCTCCTAGATTTTAGAAAGGTTTAGCGAGCGTTGGGCTGCAGTGCCATGAATACAGTGAACTAGTATATATCATGAACTCGAGGTGGTTAAGGTGGGAAGTAGACACGAAGCGCAAGCCGTAAGAAAGTGCGCGTGTGCCTCCTCTCGTTTAGTCCTTGGAATGTCCGCTGGATGGCGGTGCTTCTATATGAGGAATATATGATGAAAAGACGCGAGATGGTGGTACTTGGAGTGTTGAATAGGCAGATGAACGGACACACAGACAGGTGCATAGACGGAAGCTTGGGTGGCTGCACGGACGGATGGACGCATGGGCGGACGCAGGAGCGGATGCATGGAATAAAGCAGGGACGGACGTTCAGATGAACGTGCGGACGCACGAACACACGCACGCATGGACGGGCAGATGGACGCACGGGTGGCCACGCAGACGCACGCATGGATAGACAGAAGCAAGATTGATTTGTGGGGTTTAACGTCCCAAAACTACCATATGATTATGAGAGACGCCGTAGTGGAGGGCTCCGGAAATTTCAACCACCTGCGGTTCTTTAACGTGCACTGAAATCTGAGCACACGTGCCTACAACATTTCCGCCTTCATCGGAAATGCAGCCGCCACAACCGGGATTAGATCCCGCTACCTGCGGGTCCGCAGCCGAGTACCTTAGCCACTAGACCACCGCGGCGGGGCTGAGACGAAAGCAAAAACGCATGGACGGACGGATGCTTCGCCCCACTATCCACCATTCACTCCGTGGATATGCTGCCATTTTTTTCAGAATGGGTGCTGGCTTGATCCTCTCATTGCTGACTGTGTCTTCGTGCCCATTACGCAGGATTCGAAAATGTTGTTCAGAACGTTTCATGACTAGGAAAAACCGTGAAGAGCACAGCGGGACGCATCAACACATACAAAGACGTTTGAATATATCTGCAGGTGTTCCGGCAGAAAAACATCGTTCTTAGTGTGCGTTGAAGTCGGTGATAGGCGCAAGCATTGCATGACAATCTGCAGACGCTGGACGAAAAAAGATGGGTCCGGAATACTGCGTAGTAACGGGGCAGACGAAATCACTATGCAAACGAAGTGTGCAGCCATAAACAATCTCAGCTACAGAACAGGCAAGTTCTAGCCGAAGTGTTGAACGAAGGCCGAGAAGCACAATGGGGAGGTGTGCTACCCAATCTTCGGTGTGAGGCTGTGAAGCGAGTGCCGCTTTCTGATGATGATGGAGTGTCTCTACAATGTCCTCTGATGCTGGGTGATACGCAGTTTTGCGAAAGCGCGCACAACTCAGTAGAAATCGGACAGAGATGAAAGCGCTGACTCACACTGTCTGCCTCGATCAGTAGTCACCTTTGATGGTACGCTGAAATGGCTAATCCAGGTAGCATGAAAGGTATGAGCAACTGTTTCTGCCGTGATGTCAGGCATCGTAGCTGCTTCAGACCACCTAGTGTGCCTGTCAGTTCACGTAAGCAAGTACATATATCTCCGGCATGGAGGTAAAAGACCGACAATGTCCAAATGAATGGTGTCGAAACGTGCATGAGGAAGAGGAAATTTTTCCCAAGGAGGCTTAGCGTGTCGTTGTGCCTTCACACGCTGATACGCAGTGCAAGTGCGAACTCAGTCACGAATGTAAGCGCGTATGCGCGGCCAGGCATAGCGTACAGTGACCAGGTGATGCGTAGCTCTTACGCCTGGATGGCAGATTGAGTGAAGGGTGTCAAAACCAGCACGACGCAGTTGTGAAGAAACATAGATATGAGTGCAGTTGTGTGAAACGTCGCACCGTAGAGTGACGTCGTCGTCAGAAAAGCTGACTCGTTCCAGTCGGAGAGAGGTAGAGGTTCAGAGTCGTGGAAGCTCATCGTCTAATGCCTGTGCATCTGCGAACGAAGACAATGAAAGTTCGGTGGTGCCAGTGGTGGCATTGATGGTAGTACAACTGAGAGCATCCGCTGCACTGTTAAAGCTGCCTTTTGCAAACGTATGTCTGTTGTGAATTTGGCAATGAAAGCAAGCAAAGCTTTTGAGGAGTGTGCGTGGCGCTGCCGGAATGTAAATCCGAAACAAGTGGCTTGTGATCCGTAAGAATGACAAATTGTTGCCCTTAAAGGAAGTACCTCAAATGCTTCACCGCAAGATAGGCTGCGAGAAGCTCCCACCCGAAAGTACTGTATCGACACTCAGTATTGCGTAACTTGCGGTAAAAAAAGGACATTGGAACCCATGCACCATTGATCTATTGATGAAGAGCAGCTCTAACTGCTTCTGAAGACGCGTTTACTATGAGACAAGGGCAGCAGTTGGTGAAGGGTGGTGCAGGAGGATGGCCTTGGCGAGTATGGTCGTTACGGCGACAAAAGCTCTATCCTAGACCATGTCCCAAGGAAGTACGACTGACGCGGCTTTGAAAGTCGAGAGTATTGCTTCCAGAGGCCGCAGCAGTGTAGAGAATGTAAGGATGAAGTGGCGTTAAAAAATGGCCCCGTGTATGTATGTTACACTGCAAATGTCATCGAAAGACAATAGTGTTACGTCTGGAGAGAGTGAACAAAACGTTAATTTGATGTTCTGCACAAGAAAATTGGTGAGTGGTATACTGGAGGCACTGCGTGCCTAGAGCGTGCAGCGGAGGCAAATGAGCGCATCAAGTCACGTCTCACGTGAGACATGAGCGCTATCTGGCAGTTATCTTAGAAAACGAAGCGCACGCACCCTGCGCGCCTGTCTCGGAGGTGATAAGGTGTAGAACGCAAGCAACGGGTAGGTGCCACCACCATGTCGTCTTAGCAAAGCGGTAGAAACACTTGCCTTTTCGTGCAAACGTTGCCTGGTCAGCACAACGTAGTAAACGCTACGGTCCTTACATTACTTATGTATCCTTTTTCTAGTAAGAGACACACATGCAGAATATTGACGTGTTTTTAGGGTGCCTTCGAAATGCGCAATAATGGCTTTTGATTGACAATCACACAAGTATGAACACTGAACCTTGAGCAATACTGGTGGGCGCTGCAGATGGGGTCGGCCGTTGGGGATATCGTTGGGCCACTTTGGTGCCGTTTAGAGTACTGTTAAGGGCGGACAAGCATGCAAATGTACTGGAAGACAAACAGCTAGACGAAAACTTTTGCGTCGAAGGTCCCCAAAAAAGACTATCGTTTTTAAAATTGACGAGTCCGAAAAAACGTCACAGCATACGTATGGACGTGGAAGGCGGATAGTCGATGATGGCTTGAACCTTGTCACGTAGATGAGTAATGCCATATTTAGTGATCTGAAGTCCGGGGAACGCTATCTCCGACACTCCAAACTGACACTTTTCGACTTGATGACCAAGTCGTAATCATGCAGTCGAGTGAAAAGCTCACGGAGAGGTGCTTTGTGCGTTTCAGCGTCCTTACTGGCTACCAGAAGATTGTCTATGTAGGCGAAACAAAACAGCCTCTTGTGACTTCGTATATAAAACGCTGAAGTGTCTGAGCTTTGTTTCTCAAGCCGAAAGTCATTCGCAAATACTCATAAAGCCCGAAAGGGGTAATGATTGCAGTTTTGTGAATGTCGGGTGATTCAATGAAAATCTGATGATAAGCTTTCTTGAGATCAATCTTTGAGTATATTGTTGTGCCGGTTAAAAAGGCAGGTGCAGTCCTGAATGGTTGGTAGCGGCTATCAATCTGGAACGGTGACTGCATTGAGAGCCCGAAAATTACTACAGGGCCACCAGTCATTGTTTTTTTTTTGAGAAACATGTGTAGCGCCGACGACCATGAGCTTGATGACGGACGGATGATCTGCAGCTCTAACATATGCTCGAACTCGTTGGGAGCAATTTAAAGTTTATCAGGGCCAAGTTGGCGAGGACGGCAGTGGAGAGGTGGGCCTGTGGTGGCGATGCAGTGGGTCACAGTGTGCTTGGGGGTCTTATTCATTGGAGACTTCGTAGTAATCTGCAGAAGCTCTTTAAACAGATCTGCTATACGGTGACGTAGGTGGTTTTATGAAAGTGGGGTTAAGCGCCGTAGCGCGTGAGAGCAAACCGATGACCGATAAACTGGTATAGCTATCCACCAGGCAACAGCGGTTCATACCGCTGTCGCCGAGTGAAAATGCTTTAAGAAATCGGCACCTAAGGTAACGTAGCGTACGTCAGCTATTCAAAATAACCCCTGCAGTTTCTTAAGACCTAGAGCAAGGGTCACAGGCATCTGTCCGTAAGTTGCAATGAAAGAATAGTTGATCGCTTGTAAAGAAGTTCACTACTCGCTGAGACGCCGGTCAGTTTTTGAAGCCGGGAATATGCAGACTACTGCTGCAGTGTCCACCAGCACCCGTGGTTCTGTCGGTGATGTGGAAGAGGCAGCTGGGTGACTGGCCCTGATCGCCTGTCGCTGTTATTGACGATCAGCCTGAGCGTTTCTCATGCGCCATGAGCAGGTTGGCACATATTTGTGAGCCATGGCACGAAAACGCCGGTGATAGTGCCATTTTGTCTGCGATGAAAAGCGGTGCTCGGGCTGGTGGAGTGGCCGTTGCTGAGCAGGCGACGTAATAGGTAGCTGGTGTGGAGGAGGCTGGTCATTTAAGTTGCGAATGCTCAGCGATTGCAGACGCAAGTTGGCGACTACAGCTATAAGATCTTTTACTGTTTCTCGAATGTAATCTGCTTTGGAAATCGGAAAGATGCGGGTGGTGTGCATGACTATCGAAGCAACGTCCATCATGTCATTGGCTATTTATGCCAGCTCCGACAGAGTCTTATCCTGAGCTGGAACAAGAGCCATTCGCACGGTAGGTGGAAGACGCTGTAGTAACATCTCATGTAGTATAGTTTTTTCCAAGCAGGCCGGCTGGTTCCCAAGCTGGAGTTGCAGGTGGCGCAGGAACTGTGTGGGACGGTGGTTCCTGAGCTCTCTGTTGCAGTAGCACAGGAGTTGCTGAACATGCCGATGTTTAGGCGGAACGAGTCGTCGGTGAATGAGAGTATGTTTGACTACACAGACTCCAGCAGACATTGAATATATATATATATATATACATATATATATATTGTGGGCATCTAGTATACTAATCCTCTTCATCTGTACATTATCATCATTATCATGTGTTGCTAATGCATCCTAATCGTTGTCACGTAGCATCATCATCTTGGTTCGTTAATCTCAGCTGTCGGCTGCCGGTTCCTCGGGCCTAATAAAGGTCTTCCAAACCAAGACTTCATACGTGGTGGAGCGTGCTGTTAGATCCCTCGTCATCCTCTCAACCACTCTACCCCCTGGAGGTACGTTCAGGTCGCCGCTTGGGCCAGGTGTCCGGAAATACGTCACACCAAGAAGAGGTTGGTGCTGCAACCGTTCCCACACCGCCACCGCGTTCCGCGCCTTTTCACGTCATTAACAGCCTCCAGCGTGAGCCCCATCTCTTCGCTCGTATGCGCGGAAAAGATGTGGAAGAATGGCTGGACGATTTCGAACGCGTCGGCGCGGATAACCAGTGGGATAACACCTACAAACTCGCTTACGTCTCATTCTACCTCACGGGTGTCGCGAAGACGTGGTTCCTCAACCACTTCATCGACATCCCCGACTGGTGAGCCTTCAAAGATCAGCTTCGCCATGTCTTTGGCCCACCGACTACCAAGACTTCAAAAATATATATATATATATATATATATATATATATATATATATATATATATATATATATATATATATATATATATATATATATATATATATATATATATATATATATATATATATTGATTTATATATATAATCTTACAAGGAAACGTATATTTACAGATATTTACAACGATTACACGCGATGACAATGCCTGGCGCAATGGCGGGCTGGAACCAGTCTCTATCCACTTCGTAGTCTTTTCTTTTAGCCAGGGACCCTCTACTGCTTTATGCCCCAATCCCACTACTGCCTTGTGGCACTAACCCGCGGCGTTAAAGCGCCGACCCGGCGCTTGTCACGAAAGGGCAGTGTTGGGTGACACATAAGGCTTCAGTCTTACGACGTGCACAACAGTGGATGGTGGTGGCATTGAGTGCGCTTCGTCGACGACTCGCTGTATCTCGTAGGTGAGGTTGGTGGTCTTGCGAAAGATTTTGTATGGTTCGTCATAGCGAAATAAAAGTTTTTCTGAGAGGCTGATGTGACGACATGGGGTCCACAAGAGTACGAGAGAACCTGGTGCATACGAAACTTCGCGGTGGTGACGATCGTATCGATCTTTCTGAGAGGCTTGAGAAAGCATGAGTCGTTCTCGGGCAATCTGTCGTGCTGCGTCGGCTCGCTCTATGGCATCGCGGACGTATGTGACAGGGGAGCTTGAACCAGCGGGAAGGAGTGTATCAAGAGGCAGAGAGGGTTCCCGTCCATAAAGAAGGTAGAACGGGGAATAGCCTGCGGTGTCATGTCTGGAGGAGTTGTAAGCGAAGGTGACGTAGGGTAACGTTGCGTCCCAGTCACGGTGGTCTGGAGAAACATACATTGACAACATGTCCGTGATAGTGCGATTTAGGCGCTCTGTAAGTCCATTAGTTTGTGGATGGTATGCCGTTGTGAACTTGTGGTTCGTGGAACAGGAACGTACGATATCCTGGACGACGCGAGATAAAAAGTATCGGCCTTGGTCAGTAACGAGCTGTCGAGGAGTACCGTGATGCAATATGATGTCATGCAGCAAGTCGGCGACATCGGTAGCGCAGCTGGTTGGAAGAGCGCGGGTGGTCGCGTAACGTGCCGCGTAGTCGGTCGCCACGGGAACCCATTTGTTCCCGGATGCAGAAGTGGGAAATGGCCCGAGAAGTTCGAGCCCTACGCGGTAGAATGGTTCAGCAGGGATCTCAATAGGGTCAAGAAGGCCAGCTGGAAGCGATGTTGGTCGTTTTCGACGTTGACAAAGGTCGCAGCTGGCGACATACTTTTGCACAGAGCGATATAGGCGTGGCCAGAAAAAACGGCGCCTGACGCGATCATAAGTGCGGGTGACTCCCAGGTGACCAGCGGCAGGTTCATTGTGAAGCTGTCGGAGAACATCTACACGCAAATGGGAAGGCACGACGAGAAGGCGGTCAGGACCATTAGGGCGCATGTTGTGGCGGTAGAGAACACTTTCATGAAGGAAATACAAGTTCAGAGAAGTGGTAGGAGTAGCGGAACTCAGGCTATCTATGATGGGAAGTAAATCCGGGTCGCGGCGTTGCTCAGAAGCGATATCAAGAAAGTCTGATATTGATAAGACGCAAGCCTCCCTGTGGCGTCTGGTGGATCCACTGGATACCGTGACAGGCAGTCGGCGTCTTGATGGAGGTGACCAGATTTATACACGACCGAGAAGGTGCATTCTTGGAGGCGGAGAGACCAACGACCGAGACGTCCCGTGGGATCCTTTAGCGAGGAAAGCCAACAGAGTGCATGATGATCAGTTACAACAGTAAAACTGCGGCCGAAGAGGTACGGGTGAAATTTAGCGACAGCCCAAACAAGAGCAAGGCACTCTTTTTCGGTGATGGAATAGTTCCTCTCAGCAGGGGATAAAAGGCGGCCGGCGTAGGCGATGACACAGTCACGTCCATGCTGACGCTGAGCTAAAACAGCACCAATTCCGTGGCCACTCGCGTCCGTACGAACTTCTGTCGGGGCAGTCTAATCGAAGTGGGCTAAAATTGGCGTAGTCGTGAGGGCTGTAATGAGCGCCAAAAATGCAGCACTCTGAGGCAAATTCCAAGTAAATGGGACGTCTTTTTTAAGAAGCTCGGTGAGAGGCCGCGCAATATCGGCGAAATTTCGGATGAAGTGGCGAAAATAGGAGCACAAACCAAGGAAGCTCCGGACATCCTTATGAAAAGAGGGCACGGGAAATTGAGTCAATGCGCGAATTTTGTCCGGATCGGGCTGTACCCCAGATGCGTTAACGAGGTAACCAAGTACAGTTATTTCGCGACGGCCGAAATGGCATTTGGAGGAGTTCAGCTGGAGACCAGCGTTGCGAAATACTTGGAGAATACTGGACAGTCGCTCTAGATGGCTTGCGAACGTCGGCGAAAAAACAATTATATCATCTGAGTAGCATAAGCAAGTGGACCATTCGAAGCCGCGAAGAAGGGAATCCATCATGCGCTCAAAGGTGGCCGGCGCATTACAAATCCCAAACGGCATTACTTTAAATTGGTATTACCCATCTGGGGTTACAAATGCTGTTTTTTCTCGGTCTCGTGGGTCAACAGCGATCGGCCAATAGCCAGATCGAAGGTCAATGGACGAGAAAAACTTTGCGCCATGAAGGCAGTCAAGGGCGTCATCTATTCTTGGTAAAGGGTAAACGTCCTTCTTAGTGACCTTGTTGAGATGTCTATAGTCGACGCAAAACCGCCATGTGTTGTCCTTCTTCTTGACAAGCACGACCGGGGATGCCCACGGACTAGATGAGTGTTCGACGACGCCTTTGGCGAGCATTTTCTCGACCTCTTTCTGGATGACAGAGCGTTCGGCAGCGGAGACGCGGTAAGAACGGTGATGAATTGGGTTGGCATCGCCGGTGTTGATGTGATGGGTCACAACTGATGTCTGGCCTAAAGCGCGGTTGTCAAGATCGAATATGTCCGCATAGGATGTCAACAGACGGTGGAGGTCTTGTGCTTCGGAGGACGAAAGATCTGGCGCTGTCATTTTGGTAATGTCAATGCTTGACAGGTTGGGCGCAGTGAGCAAGTTGACATGCGGAGTAGGTTGCTGAGCCGACAGTTCAGAAATATCACACTCTTGCAACGACGACATGACGCCTAGTTTAATACCAGCATGCAGCACATGCGTGGAGAAACCAAAGTTCAAAAGAGACAGATGGGTCTGGTTGTGGCATACTCTCACCACGGTGTGCGGGACAGCAATGGAGTGCTTTAGCACAACGTCGGTAATAGGTGAAACGACATATTCACCATCGCGCACAGGCGGATCACACACGAGCTGCACGTAAGTCGCGGCTTGCGGCGGAAGATGTAGGAACTCGGTGGCACAAAGGCGACTTTGAGCATCACGGGCAACAGCGGCGTCAAAAGGCAGTTCCAACTGAAGAAGACCCGTCGAGCAGTCGATAAGGGCGGAGTGCGCAGAGAGAAAGTCGAGGCCAAGAATCACGTCCTGTGGGCACTGCTCAAGCACGGCGAACAATACGACGGTCTGGCGCCCAGCAATACACACGCGAGAGGTACACATGCCGAGAACGGCAGATGTGCTCCCATCGGCAAGCATTACTGCACACTTAATAGGAGGCGTGATCACTTTTCGTAGTTTAATACAGAGAGCAGCGCTCATGACTGAAATTTGTGCACCAGTGTCTATGAGGGCTGTAACGGTAACGTCATCCTCCAAAAGGTCCAAAATATTGCGGCGTGTAGGAATCGTCAACAGAGGATTTGCAGAATGGGTCGTTAATGCAGCGTCACCTCCGGGAGCTGCATGGTCTAGTTTCCCGAGGTTGAGGGCCCAGGTCGTGCAGGGGACCTGGATCGAGAAATCATCGGCGAGAGAGATCGGCGGCCTTGGGGTGATGGTTACCGGCTGAACCTTCTGCCCTGAACGTTAGTAGGAGCAGGCTGTGGATCGTACGGAGTAGAAAAGCGGCGAGAACTGCCTTCAAAGCGACGCCGTGTCCCAGTGTTCCAAGATAAATTGGATGACCAACGATTGCGACAGTAGCGTGCAATGTGGCCGGCGTGAGAGCAGTGAAAGCAGATCGGTCTATCATCCGACGTTCTCCATTCAGCAGGGTTCCGGTAGCGGGAAGGGTAGCGTGAAGGGTACACCGGAATCTGGTTAACAGAAGGCGAGCTCTCGGTGGTGCGAACGGGGCAAACAGGTGTGATGCCAAGATTTGCTATTTCTTGGCGAACGACTGCTTGGATGAGGGAGACGGTGGATGCGTTGTCTTGAGGACCGTCAGAGGCGATAGCTGCAGGATCCGTTGCTTCGAGTTTGCGGCGAACGATTCGGGTGACATTTTTGGACGATGTAGCTTGCGTGAACTTGGGGCTGTCTTCGCAGGTCAAAGTGGCTGCCGTATTAGGCAGACGCGCGAACTGGCAGGTTATGCGACGGTTCTTGGCGTGCTCGAAGCGCTGACACTCCTTCACAACCGCGTCGACGGTGGCGCAATCTTTAACGATCAACAGATTGAAGGCGTCATCGGCAATTCCCTTTAATATGTGAGCGATTTTGTCAGTTTCGCTCATGTTCTCGTCCACCTTTCGACAGAGGCCCAATACGTCCTGTATGTAAGATACAGATGACTTTGTCGATGTCTGCACGCGACATTCCAGGTCTTTCCTCGCGGCCTGCTATCGCCCAAATGGCCTGCTGAATAACTCGAGAAGCTTCAGTTTGCAAAGTTCCCAGCTGGTCAACTCCGACTCATGCGTCTCATACCAGGTGAGCGCCGTATCCTGCAAGAAAAATACAACGTTGGCCAGCATCAACGTAGGGTCCCACCTATGGTATTCGCTCACGCGCTCGTACAAAGCGACCCAATCTTCAACATTCACCTTGTCCTTGCCTGTGCCCGAGAAGGTTCCGGGGTCTCGTGGAGGCAGGAGAATCAGAGGAGGCAGCTGCTGCTGGTGCTGCTGGTGCTGGTGCTGCAGCTGCTGTTGCTCTTGTGGGTAGGCCTGTTGAGCCATTGCAGGAAAATTAAGGTGGCGACCACTCCGAAGTTCCGTGTTGGCTTGCCGGAAAAGCCAGGTAGGCGTACCCCGGCACCTCCACCAATAATCTTACAAGGAAACGTATATTTACAGATGTTTACAACGATTACACGCGATGACAATGCCTGGCGCAATGGCGGGCTGGAACCAGTCTCTATCCACTTCGTAGTCTTTTCTTTGAGCCAGGTACCCTCTACCGCTTTATGCCCCAATCCCACTACTGCCTTGTGGCAATATATATATATATATATATATATATATATATATATATATATATATATATATATATATATATAGGATATAAGTGTACAATTTAGGGCTCGTTTTTCCATGTTTTACACAATATTATTAACATTTAACAGACAATAATGCCAAGGAAAGTATAGGGGAAGATATTAGACCGAATTGTATTGTAAATATGAACAAAGAAAAGAGGGTGAAAAGATAACTTGCCATGCGCAGGATCTGAACATGCGACCTTTGAATGACGCGTTAGATGGTCTACCACTGAGCTACCACGGCAGCTATCCCCCAGCCACTTTATTAGGTATATATGAGAATTTTTATATGGTTTATACGTGAACTTTATTTTCAATATTTTTTAAAAACAGCCACTTCAACAAATACACTGTTAACACTGACCAACGCCTCCTGTATTTAGATATTTAGATACTCAGTTACAACCTTAGCAGTATTGGTTTTGCGTGAATCAGAGGGATGTCTCTGTGTTCGTGAAGATGCAAGGAATTCAACCGCTGAAAATATCGCTCAATACACGAAAGGTTTCGAATTCTATAGGCGAAAAAAAGCAGTCTACATGTAAAAAAAACTAAATTTCGACACAATCGTTTTTTAAGATTGCCCATAACTTTCGTGGCGTTGCAGCTAGCGACTTCTAGCTCATACAGTCGAAGGAGAGGAAGATGGTCCCCCCCCCCCTTTGTTAAAATATGAGTAGCCTGACAAGTTTTCTGACGGCGTTTTTAGGAGACTGACAATAAGCTTAAATACTCTGAAATTAATTTCGCCCGCATTGGCCACAAATATCACTGCAAAGTTGTCCACTTAAAAGATTAATAAACAATAGATCGGCTGCCACCCGAAAACGCAACCGCGTCCTGTCCAGCCCAAGTATTAACGCGGCAATAGCCAAACAATATTTCGTTTTTTTTATTTTAAATTTCCTATTTCTTTAGTATTATATTTAGCCAGATACACACAGGGTGATTAAGTATGAAGAAGAGCACGATAGATAAGAAAACAGGAAAGTCAAAAGCCGGCATTATTACAGGCAACCACAAAAGTGATTTCCTCAAGCAGGATTTAGGAAAGAAATCACACCTCCCTGTACTGGGTTCAGACACGGAGTCCTCGGGGGAGGAGTCTGGAGGCTCCACCGGGACAGTAAAATCAGGCCCACGTGAACTTCAGAATAAAAGAAGAACGAGACAATCCAGCAGACAAGACAGGCGGCAAGAATTTGGGCCGACAAAAGAGGAAGATGAGATCCGCGGCTCTCGGGAGGATGTGTTTTCGGTACACGCAGCGAAAGAGCATACTTTATAAAAGATTTGTGAGGAAGACCCTGCATTTGTTTCACCTCATGGCGCAGAGGAGAAAGGAATTGGGGAACCACCCCTCCAGAAGTTACCGAAGGCCGACAAGAAACTCTTCAAGGCTCTTTCAATTATTGCCGCTGAGGCCTCAGACAACAAAACTGTGGCCAAGCAGATCGACTTGATGATAAATGAGGTTGCCAAAATGACGCCCCTGATCTTGGATGCCACGAACGAAGTCTCAGGCCTCCAGGGTGAGCTCAAAGCAACCCACAGGACCAAGGGCACAGGAGCTATTCCAAGTATGGCCAAGGTTGTGCGGACAGTGGTCCCAGGTGAACAAGACAGGCAACCCTGCCCAATGAAGCCCATGGAGCCTGTTGTGGTGAAATAAAATGAACATGACCCAAAGAACCTGACAAAACTAATCAGCCAGAGCATAGACGCATGTGCCCTTGGTTTGCATGACGTGGCCATGCGACCCTCCTGAGACGGAGTTGTCATCACTTCCTTCTCAAAGGAAGCCATTTTATCTATACAGAGGGAACTACAAATAAATCCGGCAACAGGATGCACAGTACAGGTGTAGAGGGGACAGAAAAGGCTCCCACAAATCAAAATTGTCGGCATCAGCGAGGACACATCGGACGAGGAAATTTGAGCTCCCTTCATCAGTCGAAATGCAATACAGTGCTCCTCGACAGACTTCAAACTGGCTGAATACTGGAGAGGTAGGGTAGAAAAAACCATCTGCCTCAAAGTCCCGAAATCAGCACATGATGCCACAAGGGCAGGACACGGCTAAACATTAAATGGAACCGCTGTTCATTTTTTGACAACACCTTTGTTCTCCGGCGCAAGAACTGCTCCGAATACGGCCATGTAGAGACATTCTGCCAGGGGCGCTCTAGATGCACTGCATGCGGGGGGGGGGGGCACCACCTCCGGCAGTGCCGAGCTTGTGAAGAAGCTTTCCCTGGACAATATCGGGCGCACTCGTTCCTTAGCATGGAATTTCCAGTGTTTAAGGAAGAGCAGGCCGAAAGAACGAGACAGTACGTAGCGCAGTTGTAAACACCCCTCGTGGCAAGCGCGAATTCCGAGAGTTGATCTTCTCGAAGAACTACGCGAGTACACATCAGAACCACATTCAACTGCAAAAGCAAAGATGGAGACCGCAGTATCAAAAGATATTCCGAATTAACCTAGCTCGCTCCTCTAAAGCTACAAAAGACATTAACATACACCTCGAATACAGCCACGACTTTTGTTTTGTACAAGAATCCTACCACTTGAAAAATAAAGTCATACGTTTCCCATTAAAAATCACAATCTTTCACGAAAAAGAGAACCCGAAAACGCCAACCATAATTCTTAACAAAAAGTTACCATATTTCCAGTAAAAATTATAAAGACAGTAATCATAACCAAGTTAACATGAAAGAACATATAACTGACAACAATAAACTGCTACCTGTCACCGCTGTCGGACATACTATTCTTGTTACTGGAAATATATGAATACACAGAATACAGGAGGAGAAATCATACTCAATATAGGAGACTTCAACTCGAAAAACATAGTATGGGGAAGGGGAAATAACAGACAAGAGGGCAATATAACTTGCCGAATACCTAATAGGCACAACATAAGTCTACCGAATAACCCGCTATCACTCCCAACCTTCCAAACCAAAAACGGCAAGAGTTGGACTGACATAACCATCTGCTCAGCCCAACTAATTAGGAAAAGCAAGAAATGAGAGGTGATGAATGAAGAATGTCGTAGCGACCATCGCTATATAAAAAAGGAATTCTTTGAAGCCACGAAGAGGAAAGACAAGCGAATAATCAAAATAAAAGAAAGGAAACTGTTCGACGAGCTGCGAGATGGTGCATTCATCAAAGATACAGCAAAAAGAGAAATTAAAAATGAGCACCAACTAATATTTTAGTGAACAAACACTACAGAAAATAAACTATTTAAAAAAAATTGAAAAGAAAATGTCGAAAATGGAGACCAGAAACAAAAATCATGATTGACTCTGGAGCTGAAACTTCAAAGAAAAAAAAAATAGGGCACTGCGCCAGCGACACCAAAGGTGTAATAATTACCTAAAAGATGATTTTAATAAAACATATCAGGAAGAACTCAAATATTACTAACAAAACTTGGACGACGCCAAGCAGAGATCATGGAAAACCTACTGCAGCAAGTCGAATAATTGTCCATTTACCTTCTCGTACAAAATTGTGGCCAACAAAAACAAAAGAGAGGTAATTGTAAAGTATAATTAACGAAAATGTCGAGACAACAAAGAAGAAGGAGAACACCATATGCTATATACAAAACAATCTCTATGGAACGGCAAATAATATCCCTGAGCCCAGAGACAAGAGTTGTACCTACAATGCAACAGAACATTCATATCAGGAACACATCGAGGTTACTGAAACAGAAGTGGATCACGTGGTCAACAATATCACAAGAAAGACAGGATGACATTCAATTGAATTCATCCACAGGCTTTATCAAATGCACAGGTTTTTTCTCCTCAACATATTTATACAGCAGTAAAATTGAGGCACTTCCCGTCAGCTTGGAAGGTATCAAAGATGATTCTATTCACCAAAAATAAGGACCACGGCCCACCAGGCACGAAGAACGTTCGGCCAATCGCGATAAACTCTACCTAGGGCAAAATATTTCAAAAACTTCTTTACTTCCGCCTTGATCGCTACTTTCAATCTAATAGTTTACTCCCGGATAATCAATTTGGCTTTAAAAATGGCAAATCTGCAATCACTGCTTCATACAAATTAAAACAAGGCATAGTGAAATCACTAGAAAACAAATATAATATTATAACTATTTCACTCAACATAACCAATACATTTCGCAACATAAACTTTGGGCAAATGAAACAGAGATTTAACGCCCTAAAAATACCACCAGGCTTGAGTGAACTTCCGTTCGACACACCAGGGAGAAGAAAAACTATGTGTCCAAGGAATTCGCTAAACATAACAATCAATTAAACTAAATCGACACCACAAGTTTCCCCACTGAGCCCTTTCCACAGGAACATAATTGTTTCTGAGCTTCTGAAGGAGTAAATGCCAAAAAGCGTTTCTATTCAGGCCTTCGCAGACAATTTTGACGGTGGTGGTAAGAGGTAGGAGCAGAGCGATCCTCGAACAAGAAGCCGGAAGAGCATCAGAAGTTATAGAAGACTGGAGTGCTTGAAACGAGCTTAGTTTTAGCCACGAGAACTCCGATTTTATTAACTTGGGAGCAGCCTACAAAAATACACCTACAGTAGTTACTGTCTATGGTTACTCTATCAAACGAGTTCCGTACACAAGAATTTTGGGGATCGTATTCAACAATGAGCTTTCTTTTAAACCCCACTTGATAGAGGTTAAACACAAAATACAAAGGATCACATTGGGGCTAGCACCTTTCGCTGGTACAAATAAGGGCATGACCCCGAAACACCTTAAAAAAATTTCCTTTGGCGGCATAGAAACACATGATAGTTTATGGCTCACAGACATGGTACCCTCCAATATGTCCACGTAACAGGGGGAATACAGAGAAGATAAATAAGCTGAAATCAATCAAAAAATTCTTTAAGCAAAACTTGCAAAATTATTCTATACAGTCTTCAATGCATCTCCAAATATTGTGTGTAAAACTTCTCTTGCTCATTTAACAAGAAAAAACGAGATATTTATTATTATCGATTAACATGAAAAGCGATCTTCGAACAAGAAGCTGGAAGAGCATCAGAAATTATACAAGACTGGAAAGAAAGAATTTAGTAAAGAAGAGATTGCCAAGAAAATTCGGAACTCAGACATAATCCAGCGAAAGAAGGAAATTTGATTACTCAAGAACAATTGGCATGGCAGATTTCAGCCCTTATACTGATGGATCTGAAATGGAGCACAAATGCGGCGCAGCCTTTAGAGCGGTGGATTGGTCTGGTATTTCTACTAGATACCAACAGAAGAAACTCTGACTACTCAAAAATTTTGAAGCTGAAACGGTAACTATTTGAGAGGAACTAATAGAAGTAGGAAGCACTAATTACAACAGTACGTACAAAATAATATTTGATAGCCAGTCCACATTGAACGCACTGAAAAATTCAAATAACACTAAGCCGTAAAAACATCAAATCAGGCTTCAACTTATTCAACTGCAAAACTTTCAAATAAAACTGGCATACACACAAGTACAGAAAGAAACAACAGGCAAAGAACTCCCCGATCGACTAGCAAAAGAGGCCACCAAAGAGGATATAGAATACAAAATTCCAGTGTCGAAATCATTCTTCAAAAAGGAATGGGTAAAGCAGTGTGTGGAAAGAGATAGAAAGTGAGAGAGAAAAAGCTCTATTATATCTATGTACAGAGAGTATGTAGGGGGGTGCTGGCCCGGTACGAGCCACCCCTCAAGAGCACTCGGTGGGCTCCTCATTACAGAAGCCCATTGGCGTCCAACGCGACTCGGGCTCCGTTGACCAGTGCCTTCTGGCTCGCCAGGTCGGAGCAGCAGAGCAGGGCCACCTTCCAGTTCTCCCGGGTGCGATTCGGTTTTGGGGTGAGGCGAGGGGCTGATTGGCATGCCCACACCATGTAGAAGATGTCCGAAAACTTCTCCGCACAGGGCGGGCCTTTTCCTGTGCAGGCAGAATCGAGATATTTAAAAACTGCCGGGCGCAGCAGTGTTTTGGTGCAAAGGTGGAGGAGTAAACGCTCATTCAAGGCGCGAAAAGGACGCCAAGTGTTCCTGCTGGACATTTGTCTAGCAGCCGTGTTGCAGCGTTCCACGCAATTCGAGTCGGTGAGCTGAGCCGCGTACTCAGCTGCTGGTTGGGTGAGCTCGGGAATGCGAATTTTCAGTTTACGATTGTGTTTTTGGCGGCACCGTCTGCAGACAAGGCTGTGCCGCGCCTCCCAGAGGTAAAGGAGGTGGTTGTCAAGCCCTGGCGTAGCCTCTGAGAGTTTAACTTGTGTTTCCGTTGATCGAAGGTGGGTAACCAAACCTTCTGACCACGCGTGGTAACCTGCTTCGTGAATCGGGGCCAGATTAGCGTAGTTTTTCCGGAACTTTGTTCAGTTGGGTAGGCGGGCTTGGGCGTAGGGTCTTGCCAATGATGTGGTTGTGACAATTCTGTTGAGTATGCAGTGGTCACCGTCTAGGGCTTCCTCGGTGTTGACCCAGTCTGCGTGTCTAATGTTTTTGGTGAAAATAAGGTCCGGACACGTGTCCCGAGTCACGGAGTTACCCACTCGCGTTCGATATGCAGGGTCAGTGTGAAGAGTGAGGCCCAGCGTGGACGCAAATTCCACTAGCTTGCGCTCACGCTTCTCAAAACGCACCTACCTCCAGAGAGCGCTTGGAGTGTTGAAATTGCCCACGATCACAAAGGGATTCCTGCCCAGTGCCTTCAGGGTGCGACTGAAGAATGTTGCGAATGAAACATTTTCAAGTTTTAGAGAACAGTAGGTGTTGAGTATGTGTAATTGTGCATCTCGTTCCTTGAGCGGAAGGACAGTGACCATGTAGGAATATTCAATATTAAGTTCCAAATCCACTTGGTTGACTGTATCTGTTTTGTGCACGAATATACAGGAAGAGGAGTCCTGCTGGATCATAGAATAATATGAAAGGCTAGCATCACTCCCTGGTTCCCAGAGGGCAACCACTGTGGGAAGTGAAGCGAGATTCGAAATGAGAAAGCCGGAGGTGAGCTCACTTGGCGCGGTAACAAAATCCCCTGCAATTCCATTGAGTATTTTGAATGGGAGTAGCGGAATTGTAACATGGAAAGCGTCTAACTAGAGGATTGCCCGCCATGGTCATTCAAGTTGAAAAGTGGTTCTAGGGACGCAGCTGCAGATCCAGCACTCGTGGTGAGGGTGGCGTTCTCAATTCCTATAAGCGTGCAGCTGCCATTGTCATACACATAATTTTTTCTGGCTCGGCACGAGGTTTTGGGATAGCGGCCATACACGTCTTTAATCAGACCACCGGATCATCGGGCGATACGCGACGACTGTGCCAAGTGCTGGGCGATGATTCTTGGCATTGTTTTGGTCATTTCGGGGATAGCAGAGGTCATGGCCGCAGAAGTTTGATTTTTTAAGGAATTAAGACAGGCGTCTATACGGGCCTTTAGGCGAGCCTCAAGTGCCGCTTCCACGCCCAGTGCTGCCACCGGGGCTTGGGGCTCACTCTCCATAGCCTCAGTTGCACTTGAGGAGGAATTGGTCTGCTCTTTCGATTTGGATTCCAGCAGCACTATTTTTAAGCAACATCTCAATTTCGCCCACGAAAGCTGCTACCTTGGTTTGCTCGGCAGTGCGTGCTGCAGAGGGGGAAAGAGGGGGGCCCTGCCCGTACCACTCGCCTGCGTTCGAAGTTTTGCAACGTTGGCCCTGATACTGGTTTCGCCGCGTTGTGGCATCGTCGACAGATTTCCGTTGTCACCTTGTGGTGGTGGCTGCATCGGCGGCCACTTGCCATTGTTGCCAGCAGGTTGTGCCGGCTACGCAGTGTTGTCGGCGTCCCGGCTCGGTGGCTTACCGGGAGGCCCAGATTGCAGCTCTTCTTCTTAGCTGCCGATTTCATTTTCTTCCCTCCCTTACATTCACCTTGTTGGTACGGAATTTCGCCGAGCCCTCTCACAAGTTTGTCGCATGTTCAGCCCCACATACTCAGCACCGCGGAACACACTCGTGAAGGTCCCGGACCCCCTTCACAAGCGGAGCTTCTTGGACGCAGAGTCCACACGTGTTGGGCTGCGTGTTGGGACATGCATCCGCTCGATGACCAACGAACCCACACAAGCCGCAGGCTGGAATAGTCCGGTAATATTTTCGCACGGGAATAAGCATGTTCTGATAATGCACAAAAAGCAGTTTCACCATCGCGGTGAAGGTGACCCTAGTTTTGGTAAAAGATTTGAATTTGATCACCTCGATGATAGGGCCTGCTCTCCATTGCACGTGCTCTCAAAGCGATTCAGTAGTGTCTAAGTTGCTGACGACGATTACGCCATGACATCACGGCCGTCTTGTCGGAGGTATCCATGGAGCGGTATCACCCCACGCTCAGTGTTCACTGGAAATTACCCGAGAAGCAGATCAGCTGCCACCGGGCTCGGGGTGTGCAATAAGACGAGGTTTTGTTCACGACACGGCACAACCATGATCGACATCGCCAACTCGGGCTCGAGGTAGGCCATAAATGCGGCTCCGTAATAGTTTTCCGATAAGACTTGGTGCAGCAACACATATTCGCGTAACTTGAGCATGACCACGAAGTCGTCTGGGCCTAGTTTTAGGATTGGGCGAGGCCTCCAGTCCGTAATAGCCTTGCCTTTGCCTCCTGCAGCGCGCGATACTGGAGGCTGCGTGTTGCCGGCCAATGTTCTGGAGGCCTGGATGACGTTAGACGGCACTGTATTTGCTTTAACGGACGCGCGACGCACGACCGCTTTATTCAGTTATTGGTGCCGAAACCTCGGAACAGCGGAGTTGTCGTCTTGAGAGGAAGAAACTGTAGTCCAGGCCATGCCTTTGGAATCATACCACAGGTGATCCACGGTGGCTGCCATGTTACCTCGGGTGGCCGGTGCACTATCGGGCCGTAGCAGCAACACCCTGAGTAAGCGCCAGAACAAGAACATCTTATTTCATATAATGCTGCTGTACTTATACTGTAAGCCTTTGCGCAGGCATGCGCATACGTTGGTGTCGAGTCCGCACTTTAGACGCCGCGATATGGCACTTCCTTTCCCTTAGACGAAGCCCAGTCTGTCAGTCTGCCTTCTTATGCGCGTAGAACGGCAGAAAAGTTCAGACGCTGTCTGTGCCCTTGATCCTGGTTCACTCGGCGCCCGCAATGTGCCCAGCGATAGGTCGGTTGACTTGATGTCACCTGCCGGAGGTTGGTCTGGTGAAGGTGGATCACGTGGTGGGGGTTGTTGCTCAGAAGATCTGGTTGCGCAGAGCTCTTGCTTTGCCACCACTGTGGGGTGCCGCGGCCACAGTTGGTCCACGTGACGACTCTGCACTCCACCGGTGGTGTCCACCATGACCCCGCGCTTGCCTCTTGATGCAGAGATGGTTGCCTCTTGGTGCAGAGATGGTTACCCGTCACTGTGCCGGGTAACCATCTCAGGCCAGCTTGATTGATTTGTCTGGCGTGCCCACGCTGGTGCCCCCTAAGGAAAACACAGCGTCTGCACTGGGTCCCGGTGCACCGCGGGGGCCCGGTCCACCTTCTCTATATAAGGTGCGCTTAGACGGGTCCTTGGGTGAAAAGCGAGCGTCATATCTGCGAACGTCTGGCCGCCTTGAGTCGGCGTTGTCCTGTAACGTAGTCAAAAACTTGTTAATTCGACTGAGCAAGCTCCCCACTTTTTTTATTGATTCCTTCTTTAGTGGTGCGCACAGTGCGCTCTTCTGATCCGTTTGATTAAGGGTAGTATGGGGCGGAGTTGATATGGTGCACCTGAGTATCTTCAAAAAATTTTTTAATCACTCAACTTTTAAATTGCAGCCCATTGTCGTAGACGACTGTCTGAGGCAGGCCAAATTGAGCGAACATACCCCGCAGTGTTATATGTTTGACGTTTTGTGGCGGAAGGGCTATTTCTTGGCCAAAGAGCGCCAGTTCATCTTACTAAAGGTATGAACAATGATTGTGATAAGCGGCTGTATAAGGGCCATTGAATTGTTCGCGCTAAGGCGGGTAAAAACGTAGAAGTAATAAAATTATGATCATGCCACGAAAGGTGTGTGGTGTTAATAAATGACAAATGTTTGTAATAAAAAAACGATGGTGGACATGTATGGCATTAGCACAAGTGCCTCACTCGTTCACACCCTTGAGTCCAAGGGCCGTGAGGCAAGTGCTTTGTAGAGTGTAGCCACCGCTGCGGAGACCTTTCTGGAGAGGTCGTGCTACGGAATGCCCGGGTATATGATTTGAAAAATGCGAACTTCTCTTTAAAAGCTAACAATGGTTTATGTGTAAAAAGTTGTTCCCTACCGACGAACATTGCAGGGTGAAGTGGTATCTGCTGTCGGTAGGGTAATGGAACGTGTTGTCTTTTTAGCGTGTGTAACTCTTAACACTTGATCATAAGTGAAATACGTTGAGCGCTTCTCCACATCTTTTGCACAAAGGCGGATCACCACCAGACAAAAGAAATGTATGTGTAGTCTATGTATGTGCTCTTCTTAACCTTGTAAGTATTACTTTTGTGTGGCGTGATTTTGATACTGGTAATCAATGGCCAAGTTGCGGCTTGATGACGTGTAATTTATTACCTGTGTGTGTGTCCCATGTGCTCTGCCAGTAACCCCTGAGCTTTCGTTTTAGAAAATCTTTAACGTCGACTGCAGGAACTGGTATCACTGTATTGCTAGCCGTTTTGTTGGCAGATCCAGCTAGCTGGTCCACCAGAACGTCCTTGTAATTCGCGGTGTCCTGGCACCTAGCAGACTACACCGTGCTGCTTGGATGAGTACACTGCGCATAGGAGTGAATAAAGTGAGACAAGAACGGTGTTTTTGTGTTTTAGGTGTTTTCAGGGCTTTTACTACACCTAGGGAATCTGTATATATTATTGCCATCTGTAGTTTTATTTGTTTATTGTGTTTAACAGCCGCAAGTATCGCATCATCTTCGCCGGTGAAAGTGCTTGTATCTGTGTGCAGAACGCCGGTTTCCGAAAAGGATAAGCCGACGGCTGCGTACGAGACAGAAGTGTTAGACATTGAAGCATCCGTAAAGAACTCATTGCGTGTGTATTTATAATGTCGCTCAAGGAAGTATGTCAGGATATGTGCTACTGGAGCATTCTTCGTAACCTCAAAGAAAGACACTTCGCGATCTATAGCCTGCCACTGACACGGTGGTGGGCATACTGTGCGATCCATCAAGCGGTGTTCGAGTGGCACACCGGTTTCCTTCTCTAGGCCCCTCACACGGAACGAGTAGGGCTCTCTCATAGAAGAGCTTTCTCGTTTTTCAAACACAGCAAGGATTGACATGTCATTAATTGTTGAATGTGATTGGTGATTCTTGTCTGCGTTTAGATTGAGGTAATAATTAAAAGACATGTAACTTTGCTGTAGGTGAAGCGACCGTTCGTTCGATTCCACGTACAGGCTTTCCACGGGGCAAGTGCGAAAAGCACCCGTGGTAAGACGAACGCCTAGATGGTAAAAAGGGTCAAGCATTTTAAGGGCAGCAGGTGCCGCAGACTGATATGCTTGGACACGGTGGCACTTCAGGCATGCGGACGTCTGATAACCCGTTCGTCTTCCTTATGCAGTTTTTCCTCGGCCTGCTTCTCACCTCTGGTGGGGGCAGCTTGCGATCCGGGGAGAGCACTATGGCGCAGGCCCACAGTCTGGCGTACTACCATGCGCCAACAATCCCGTCCTGCACGTCATCGGAGATGTCGCCTCATCATTCACCGTTTTCCATCCTGATTCTGACTGCGCATGATCAGCACCCAGGACCACCCACCAGCTCACCTACAAAAGCTCGTGCAGCGCACTCGACGCTTCTTGGGCACGGTGGCACTTCAGGCATGCGGACGTCTGATAACCCGTTCGTCTTCCTTGTGCAGTTTTTCCTCGGCCTGCTTCTCACCTCTGGTGGGGGCAGCTTGCGATCCGGGGAGAGCACTACGGCGCAAGCCCACAGTCTGGCGTACTACCATGCGCCAACAATCCCGTCCTGCACGTCATCAGAGATGTCGCCTCATCATTCGCCGTTACCCATCCTGATTCTGACTGCGCATGATCAGCACCCAGGACCACCCACCAGCTCACCTACAAAAGCTCGTGCAGCGCACTCGACGCTTCTTGGGCACGGTGGCACTTCAGGCATGCGGAAGTCTGATAACCCGTTCGTCTTCCTTGTGCAGGTGAGGAAGAAATACGGAAAATGTATACGCTCTGACGATCCTTTTTTGTTTGTGCTACCGTGCCCATGGTTTTCTTGTATGCCGTGTTGTGTTAGGATGTTTTTGCGAAAATTACTACTCTTAGGGGGAGACATCGAGACTAACCCGGGACCTGCGCAAGATCAAATCACAAGCGCACTAAAAGAAATCGCCGCGGATATTAAGTTCATCAAGAAAAAGCGTCTTCTCGATATTGATAAAAAGCTAGACGCTTTATCAAGACTCGAAGAGAAGGTTAGTCTCTGTCAGTATGAGCTTGTCAGCATGAAACGTCCATATCAATTGATGAAAAGGAAGGTCGACGACCTAGAAAACAGAAGTAGGCGATCGAACTTAATTGTTTATGGCCTACCTGAAGTTGACGGAGAGACGAGTGAAATTCTGGAACAAGCAGTGAATAAGACTATTGTTCAGGACACCCTCGGCCTTGAACGAGTTTCTATCGAACGAATACACCGCCTAGGACGAACGGAACAAAAATAGACCAGTCATTTTCAAGTTGCTAGATTTTAGGCAAAAATCATCGATACTTAAAAGCGGATACAAACTGAAAAACACCAGCTTCTCAATCGGAGAAGACTTTTCGCCTAGAATCCGAGACATCAGGCGAAAGCTATGGAGCAGCGCCAAAGAAAATCGAGAAAAGAAGGAGAAGGTGTCATTAGTGTTTGACAAATTGTTCATTAATAACCAAGCCTTTACCTGGGGTGAAGAAAAGAACGACAAGGTTTTCGCCCAAAAAAAGGACGAGGTGCGATCAAGACCGCAAACTCGGCAAGCTCGTCTACACGCAAAATGGAAGCCTTGACTATAATGAATGTTAACGCAAGAAGTGTTCTAAACAAAATAGATGCTCTCGAAAATCTTCTACTAGAATACAGTCCTGATATAGTAGGTGTCACTGAAACATGGCTTTCTTCCGAGATATATGATAGTGAAGTTGTTCCTCCAAATTATTACGTTATCCGTAAGGATAGACCTTCTCGTGGCGGGGGCGTGGCTCTACTCATAAAGAAATGCCATTCATATGTATCGCTTCCAGCTTTAACAGATGCTGAGGCAATCTTCTGCCGGATTCTTTGCGATAGCACTTCTATATTCGTTGGATGCGTTTATCGAGGTCCGTCATCCGGACACGAATGCATAACTGCAGCGTCATGTTCGCAACTCTCGTGTCCTGCTTATGGGAGATTTTAATCTTCCGGACATTGACTGGACTACGCTAAACCACACATCATCTGCCTCGGACGCTCTTATAAACATAATGTTGAACTTTAGCCTTCAGCAAATCGTGTTATCTCCAACCCGCTTACGGAACACAGCCGAGAGCATATTAGATTTGATACTGATTAGTCAGCACTTCCTGGAAGACCGTGTTTGCACTGACGTAGTTGACGGCATATCAGACCATCACATAGTCATATGCTTGCTGCCGCTTGACTCCAGTATTGCATGTGAGCAGCGTGGATCAACTGTAATTGATTTAAAAAAAGCTGACGATAGCAGCGTATTAACCCATCTCGCACATGAGTTCGAAAACTTTTTGCAGCTAGCTTTTGACGCATCCAGTGATACTAATCTACTTTGGCTAAGTTTCAAATCTACTGTTATGTACTATGTCACTTACTTCATACCAAAGAAACACAAGAAAGCTGCAGAGAATAATCCTTGGATAACACGTGAGGTTATCCAGGCCAAGCGTAGGTTAAAAAGGTTGCGTGTGGCTGCGAAAAATCATAAGTGTAAATCATCCATTCAACAAAAGCTGCAGTGTGCAAAATCAGAGTTTAAGGAAAAAAGAAAACTGCCGGACAATATTGTTTTAGTGTTATACTTCCAAGATTTATTAAAAGCAATCCAAGCAAATTTTGGAGATACCTTCGCACTAGCAATAATACACAGTCGCACACGGATTCAGGGGAAAGAACGGAAAAGGCTAACGAATACAACATTTTTTTTCCAATCAGTGTTCACGACTGATAATGGTGCCACGCCTCCAGTATTATCCCTCGATTCGCCAAGCATCGATCACCTAGAAGTCACAGATACAGGAATACTGAACTTGCTTCTTAACTTAGATCCTAAAAAATCGAGTGGTCCAGATGATATTCCTAACGAGTTCCTTAAGAGGTACGCGGAATGGTGTAGCAAGTTTCTTGGGTTAATCTTTCGAAAGTCGCTTACTTTATCCCAGCTGCCAGATGACTGCAACATTGCAAAAATAATACCTATTCATAAATCAGGAGAACAGTCATTGGTTTCAAATTACCGGCCGATATCCCTCACTAGCATTTCATGTAAGCTACTAGAGCATATCATCCTCAAACACATAACTGTTTTTCTCGAGAAAATAAAATGTTTGTCTCCTAATCAACACGGATTTCGTAGAGGCCTGTCCACTGTTACGCAGCTAACGGAGGTAGTTCATGATCTAGCTTCTACCGTAAACAATCGTGGCCAAACAGACATAATTTTACTTGATTTCTCTAAAGCTTTCGAGTGCGTATGTCACAGAAAGTTACTAATTAAACTGAAAAGTGCGATAGGAGAGGGGTTATTGTTTTCTTGGATAGAAAATTTCTTAACAAATCCCTCACAGTTCGTGCAGTATGAAGGTCATATATCAAACATAGTCGCCGTAACTTCTGGGGTCCCTCAAGGTTCCGTCTTGGGACCACTATTATTTTTAATTTTCATAAATGACCTCACGTCAAACATTAACTGTAATATCAAACTGTTTGCAGATGACTGCATTATTTACAAGGAGGTAACCAGCTACACAGACCACATTAATCTCAATGAATGTCTAACCAAGCTAGCAGATTGGTGCGCTAAGTGGCAAATGTCCATCAATATTAAAAAATCCGCAGCTATGACGGTAACACGTAAGCAGAATCCATCGCAATTCATCTACACCATTCATGGTTCACCACTGAAGCGAATAGGGACATCGTTTAAACCGCCTGAAATTATCACGAGGTTTCGTCTATCAGCTGTAGTTTTGAGTTTTGCGCTCGCTTGCCTCACGACTGCTTCAAGCTTGCGTCCCGGGAACGCCCCTACTGCAACCCTCTTGTCCCCTCTTACCCTCTCTTTGAAGGCTTCTGTGCATCGATTTAAATTCGAGTCCCCAGCGATTATCACATGCTGTGACTTTTCAGCGAGAGCGTCCTGCTCATGGGGGCTGCTTGCACCTGTGACGCCGGCTGCTTTGTCCCCTCCCAGCCCCACCACTACCTCGCTGAAGCTGGGCCTTGCGACAGTTGAACCGGCTAAACTTGTTTTTTCCAAACTTGCTTGCTCTTCCTTCTCCACCGTTCTGGTTGCTGTTTCCCTACTGTTCTCTCCATAGGCCGCTTCTTTGTTCAGCTTCGCTAGTGCTTCCTCGGCGGACTTCAAGCTTTCTCCCATTGCCCTCGTTTTCTGTTGCTCTGTCGCCAACTCAGTCTCGATCTCGGCGATTCTCATCAGCAGTTCACTCTGGGCAACCATCATTTCCTCCATTTTTTCCTCGACCTCACATTGCCTACACTTCACGTCAGCCTCTTCTCCATCCGCTTCTACGCTTGGGTCCACTTTCAAACCCACTCCACATCCTGAATGCTTTACAGTCTTTTTAACCATGTCTTTCTGACACGAATTGTCCCTATAGTTGATAATTACTAAACTCAAGCCCTGCACTACGAAAAAAATAAAGTCTAAGCTCTACTACAAAATTTGCGTGTTCAATGTACGCGCACCTCCCCCACGGGGTGGCAAAAGAAAAAACAACAACAACAACAAAAAGTTTAAACACACATCCGCACTAACTAATAAATACCTGGTGACTGGCCCCCAAAAAAGCCGTACCATAAAATAAATGCTACGAAGATTTCAACCGCTGCCTTATAATTATAAAGACAACCTCAAAACATGCAAAAACACTTATCTGCGCCGTCGATCCGGAGCGCTCAAAGAACACTTCCATCCACCGTGACAGCCCGAACTGAACTCCCCATATAGGAGCACCGCCATCTAGCGGAAATTCCAAGGACTAAACGAGAGGTGGCACACGCACACTTTCTTACGGCTTGCGCTTCGGGTCTACTTCCCCCCTTTGACCACCTCAAGTTAATGGTATATACTAGTTGACTGTATTCATGGCACTGCGGCCCAACGCTCGCTAAATCTTTCTAAAACCAAGAAGGTTACACCAAGCGAGTATAACGTAGCAACGCTTTCTTGTCAGATAGTGGTCAATGTACATGCCAATGGCTGCTAATAGGGAATGAGAGACAGGAGCATTCTGCTTTTAGTTAACGCGCACGCCGCGAAATTTTTATTGTTCAACAAAGCACAGGAGAAATATCTCGCCGGCACCACCTTGCAGGTCAAAATGTAACACTGGTTACACACTACGACTACCACTACGACTATGACTACTAGGGACGAATTGGTGTCGCTTTAAGGAGCTTCGCCTCTAATACGAGCAGCGCGGCACTTCCTCAACGGACGCTCGGCGACTGTGCCGGATGGCGCTACCAATAAAACACTTAGAAACCTTGATGAGAACTCGCTCGTTAGGCTCATGAATTATATAATTGAACGTTGGAGGGCAGTAAACATACAGGTGCAGTAGAAGACGGCCAAGACAGCCCTAATACCCAAGGCTTGCAAAACCACCAGGCTCGAGATTCTTCGACCTACCCCAAAGCTCGTGTACAGGAAAGGTAATGAAGCACTGCGTCCTCAACTGTGTCAATATCTATTTCGAATTCACAGAAGCATACCTGCACACCATCGTCGGATTCTAGGCACACCTGTCGACTCAGGACACGATGCTCCATTTCAAGCATCAGGTTCTCGATAAGAAGTCTCGCAGCACCAAGACAATCCTGTACCTGGAGAGTGATTTCGACAGTGTCAGTCATTCTGCAAAAGATCTCCGAGTTCTACTTAGGTGACAGGATTTACAAATGTGTTCGAGATATCCTCACAGGAAGAAGAGCCATTCTTCGAGCAGACGATATCGCAAGCAACAAAAAGCAGTTTGGTAACTATGGGACACCACAGTGCTCGGTAATCTCTCCAACGATATTTAATTTGATCATGATTGACCTTGTCAAACTGCTCCAAACAGTGAGTAACGTGAATCCCACGATATACGTCAATGACATCATGATCTTATTCTTCAGGAGTAGTGATGGCCAGATTAAAACGGCCTTGCAGGACGCCACTAAGGCTGTCGAGAGACCGGTGCCTGGCTAGCACCGGTCTTCGATGTTCTCCCAAAAAGTCATGTCTTGCTGTGCCGGCCCACCCTTAAGAGAAGGCCTCCCAAGAGTTCAGGTAAAACAAAAGCAAGTAAAGAGGTTCAATTACATACCAAAGGCGGGAGCACCATCCCTATTGATCCGAGTCGTTGTATTGGTGAAACTCTGAACAAGCTCACTCACAAGGTCACCAACGTCGTCAGACTTATCAAGCGAGTTACAGATAGGAGATGTGAACTAAAGAAGGCCAGCATCATTAGGCTGATACAATGCTTTGTCACTTGTCACATCGCTTACGCAGCGTCAATGCACAACTGGCATAAAGGCGAAAAATATTATATTAATATCATCATTCACAAGGCATACAAAGTCGCCCTCGGCCTATTAAAATTTACCAGCACAGAAAGGTTACCCCAACTGAGGATTAACAGCAGTTTGGATAAAATAGTGGAAGCACAGCGCAAATCTAACACCTCGAAAAGCTTACTCTCACCAACACGGGAAGGCATGGCAAGGTGGACATACCTAAACAAATAAGAGAGAAAATACATGTTGCCCCTATTCCAAGAAACATGAACCCAATTTAAAACACAGGTCGCAGGAAAGACGGAGCTACACTTCTATTGAAAGCATATTGCAATGGTAAAAACATGCGTGTTTCACTGACGTCGGGTGCTATCTGGATGGACGGCGGTTCGCTATCATCGTGAATAACACCGACAAAACAACAACACACGCAGCTAGTGCCAAGACCGGCCACCCTGAGATAGCTGAATAGTAGCCATCGCACTGGCTATAACTAACCCAGAAACACAAACTGTGTTCAGTGACTCGTGCCAGGGCCGGATTAACAGTGCAAGGGGCCTGGTTCAAAAAATAGAACGGGGGCTCCTCCCCTCCTTCGCCTTCCACCTCTCTTTCCTACTTTCTCATCTCGACATACTTGAGACTTGACTCTTTTTACATTTAGCTGCAAAGAACACAAGTTATATTTACTTTTAAGCCTCTCCGGAATGGTTAATATCACATGGGTGTTCTCTCTTTTGCGGAGCACGTGGAGGGATCAGCATCGTAATAATTATATCAGGAGACAAAGACACATGGACAGCATTAAAATTTGTGCATTTTGTTAATATATACTGAAAGAAGACTAACTGTGCGAGAAGTTAAGGCAGAAAGAAGGAATGCATGCGACACTTAGAAGTGCAGTCCAAGCAACTTGCGCGGTTCTTCCATTTGTCTTGACTTGTACCATTGTTTACCCTTGTATCGAAAAAGGACATCTTCCCTCGAAAATCATGAGGCGCCTTTGTGAAAAATGAATTGCTCTATCTCTTTCATCTTCACTGATCGCTAGCACGCGCTTTCGTTACCTGCGTGCGAGCACTGCTGAAGTTCACACATGGGCCTTTTTTAGCAACTGTTCCCACGTACTCACACTAAACCTCCTGCTGATCATCTAGCCACTTTTGATTTCATACAACAAACAATTAACATTGCCTCGAGAAAAACCACACATAATTTCACTTAAGCAAAAATGTTTGCTTTTAAACATGTAATAGGGTTAAAATTTTGCATGCAATATTCACTCTCATAGGGCTACAGGAAAAGGAAACACATTCATTGCACACGCCTTTCCTGTGGTTCCAGCAGGATTGAGGGTTAAACTTTTTTTGAAAACGACAATGGAGTCGATCATTATTTTTTTGGCCCTTGGGGGGGGGGGGCTGAAATCGGAGGGCCCGGTTCATATTGTTACACGACATCGGCAACGAAGGAGCATCATGAACGACAAAGACAATGAAAGCGACCAAATCGTGTTGTTGTTGCTGCTGTTCTTCCATCTTGGCTGCAGCTGCAGCTGCCTCTGACTCTCCCTGTATATTTTGTAAATATATGTATTTCATTCATTCTCTCACCCCCGTGACATTTGGTGGTGGTTCGGGGTACAACACGATATAACGGAGCTCAGCAGTGGCCGACGCTTCGATTTTTCCACCATGGCAAACCAGGGACCCGCTCCCACCGAGGCGACTACAACAACTGTTGTCTTTCCGCCGCTAAAAGATCCTGGCACGTTCTGTGGCACGGATGATGTCGACATCGAAGAATGGTTGCCTTTGTACGAACGTACAAGTAAGAATTACCGCTGGGATGAAACTCTTATGTTAGCCAATATCCTGTTCTACTTGAAAATAACAGCAAAAGTGTGGTTCGAGAACCACGAAGATGAAATTAGAAGCTGGGATGCGTGCAAAAAAAAGAAGATGCGCGCCCTTTTCGGCAAGTCTCTGGGTAGAAAGGCAGCGGCCAAGGAGGAGTTGGCATCTCGTGCGCAAACGTCATCAGAGTCCTACGTGACTTACATACCGGACGTACTTGCCCTTTACCGAAAAGCGGACAACGGTATGAAAGAAACCGGAAAAGTAGCTCACATATTGAAAGGCATTGCAGATGATGCATTCAACCTTCTCATATGCAAGGACTGCAAAACAGTCGATGCCATCATCAAGGAGTGCCAGCGTTTTGTGGCCGCAAAAAGTTGACGTATCACCCATAATTTCACTCGACTACCAATAACAGCAGCAACCTGGTCGTGCGAAGACAGGCCTGCGCTACAGACGCCGTTAACAGCAGAGCACGTGACCAAGATCATCAGACGTGAACTTGAAGCTCTGTCTCCTGCGTCCACGTGCTCCCATGCCTGTGACTCTAGCCCTCATATGGTGCCACTGGTACATGCCATTGTGCGACAAGAGCTTTCCAATGCTGGACTGGCCTCCAAGTGCACTACAGCTCCCTCTCATCCGATCAACCGTCGTCGACCACTTGTTTCGTATGGCCAAAGCCAAAACCATCCGGCGCGCCCTCGCAATCCAGCCGAGTGGAGGACTGCCGACGATCGCCCGATTTGTTTCAACTGCCACCGTATCGGACACGCGGCCCGCGTTAAAACACTCGGTGGTATTGGCATCAGGCATCCTATGGGTAACCTCATCGGCCAGAGAGGGATCATGGACGCTTTAAAACTTACCTGGAGTCACCTCAGGCCACCAGTGAAGATGTTCCTTCTGTACCGCCATATCGTCGTCGCTCTTCATCTCCGCATGCTCACCAGTTCCGTTCACCACTCTCCCGTCGCCTATCGTCTCGCTCACCCCGATTTCACTGACCAACGCCACCGACTGACCACCTGCCGCGGGAAAACTAGATGATGCAGCTCCCGGAGGTGATGCTGCATCGACCACTTGCCTGCCAAATCCTCTGACCATGCTGCTGACTCGACGCAACCTTATTGACGTTGAAGTAGATGACACACCCGTTGTTGCACTTGTGTACACAGGGGCTCACATATCAGTGATGAATTCGGAACTTCGTTCCCGCCTTAGGAAAGTTTTAACGCCACCCAAAGTGCCACTCATCCAGGTAACCGACGGCGACACGTTTCCCGTGCTTGAAATGTGCTCCGCGCTTATAAGTGTGGCTGATTGCTCCACGACAGATCTATTTGCTGTGCTCGAGAAATGTTCCCATGAACTTATCCTCGGCATGGACTTTTCATCCGCCCACTTTGCCCTTATTGATTGTCGAACCGGCATGCTTCAGCTTGATTTACCGTGTTAACATGATGACCCAACACCAGCTAAACCCTGTCTGTGTTCTACAGATCACGTTCGCCTAGCACCTCAAGCGGTTACTTACGTGAACATCAGATCTGTCCCTTCTGTTCCCGATGGTGACTACATGTTGACACCTATTGGTGACGTTCTGCTGGCCAAAAATGTTGCCGTGTCGCGCAAACTTTTGACAGTCACGGGAAATACAGCATCTCATCCGATCCTAAACTTCAGCTGGTGCGCTGAAGTTATCCCAGATGGTATGGCTTTGGCAAAAGTTCTTTCTATAGATGCTGCCGTTTCGGCGTTCGTTGCCGAATCTTCTTCGTCCTCTGCTCCGTTTTCATCCCCGAAGATTGCAGCGGATGCCAACATCGACAAGATGATCGCTCGGGACCTTCTTCCAGCACAGACAGCTGACATCCGGCACCTGCTGAAATCCTACCACGACATCTGTGATTTTGATGACCGCCCTTTGGGTCAGACATCCTTTGTAAATGATAGCATTAACAATGCAGACGCCAGCCCCATTGGACGATGGCCTTATCGCGTGTCTAATGCTGAGCGACAAGTTATCCAGCACGAAGTTGAAGAAATGTTCACAAAAGACGTCATCGAACCTTCCTGCAGTCCATGGGCATCGCCGGTCATGCTAGTCAAGAAGAAGGATGGCAGCTGGCGCTTCTATCTAGACTACCGCCACCTAAACAAAGTAACACGTAAGGACGTGTATCCACTGCCGCGGATTGACGATGCTCTCTACTGCTACATGCGTCTGCCTACTTTTCATCTATTGACTTGCGCTCAGGATACTGCCAGATTTCTGTCGATCATCGAGACCGGGAGAAAACCGCATTCATGACACCGTATTGACTTTTCCAGTTCAAGGTTATGCCGTTCGGATTGTGTAATGCGCCAGCTACATTTGAAAGGATGATGAACTCTCTTTCTCGTGGATACAAATGAACCACGTGCCTGTGCTATATCGATGACGTCATCGTATTTTCACCTACATTCGAAAGGCAGCTAGCCGCCTAACGGCTGTTCTTGAGGTTTTTCGGAAAGCAGGACTTCAGCTTAACTCTTCCAAATGTCGCTTTTGCCGTCGGGAAATTACTGTGCTGGGCCACCTCATCAGTGCTCGAGGCATGCAACCTGATCCTGACAAAGTTCTAGTTGTCAAAGATCTTCCCATACCACGTTCCGCAAAAGATGTGCGGAGTTTTATCAGCCTTTGTTAATACTTTCGACGTTTTGAGAAGAATTTTGCTAACATTGCGTGACCACTTACGGAGCTATTGAAGAAGGACATGCCTTTTTATTGGGGTACTGACCAAGCAACAGCCTTCAGCACCCTTAAAACATTACTTACTTCCCCACCCATCTTGGCCCATTTCGACCCGTCAGCCCATACTGAATTTCGTACCGATGCAAGTGGACATGGAATTGGTGCTGTTCTCACTCAGTGGCAACGAGGACAGGATCGCGTCATTGCTTATGCCAGTCGCCTCCTTTCTCCTTCGTGAGCAAGAGAGCAAGTTTTCCATTAGAGAGCGTGATTGCCTCGCACTAGGCTAGGCAGTCGGAAAATGTCGACCATACTTGTTTGGCCGCACCTTTTCGGTAATAACAGATCATCATGCCTTGTGCTGGCTGTCGTCCTCTAAAAATCTAACAGGACGACTTGGCCTTTGGGCCTTGAAACTACAAAAATACAGCTTCGACGTGGCATACAAATCTGGCCTAATGCACCAGGATGCCCACTGTCTATCGCGTCACTCCGTGGTCCCACCTGACCTTTCAGCACATGCTTCTGACCCTTGTGTCGTCGCCATGTCGGCTTTCACCAACATACGCAAGGAGCAGCTCAGCGATGTCCACTTGCGGTCTATCATGCAGAGTCTACGCTTGGCCCACGTAGAACCATCGCTACACTTGTTCGTTCTACGCGATGGCATTCTTTACCGACGCAACACCAGCGCCGAAGGACCAGAGCTACTACTCGTAGTTCCTGCGACACTCCGTTCCGCTGTACTTGAACAGCTTCACAACGCCCCAACCACGGGACCTCTCGGGGTCACGCGCACGTTCGATCGTGTGCGGCGTAGATTCTTCTGGCCAGGCTTTTACCGTTCTGTGCGCCGATACGTTGCTGCATGTAAGTCCTGCCAGCGCTTCAAATATTCCACCTTGCCACCAGCTGGTCCGCTCCAACCAATAGACATACCCGCCGTTCCCTTCTACCGCGTTGGTCTTGATCTCGTTGGACCATTTCCTACTTCTCTCACTGGAAACAAGTGGATATCCGTAGGCACTGAATACGCCGCAAGATATCCTATCACACGAGCGCTACCGACAAGCTGTGCCAGTGAAGTCGTGGACTTCTTGCTTCAAGACGTAATTATTCACCATGGCGCTCCTCGACTGCTGCTGACTGATCGTGGTGGCTCATTTCTTTTTTCAAAAGTAGTAAGTGACATCCTTCGCTCGTGTTCGACTGGTCACAAGCTCACTATGGCCTATCATCCACAAACAAATGGTCTTACCGAGTGCCTAAATCGAACATTTACAACAATGCTCTTCATGTAAGTTTCCAGAGATCACCTTGATTGGGATAGTACTTCGCCTTATGTGACATTCGCGTACAATTCGTGGCCCGCTAAATCGCACGGGAATGTCTTCTTGGCTCGCAGCGCTCTCAGAAGGCCCGCTACAATAGCCATCACAGAGTAGTTTCCTACTCTCCAGGTTCATTGGCCCTCCTCTGAACACCATGCCGCCACGTTGGCCTCTCTTCGAAGCTCCTGTCTCACTACTCGGGGCCTTACAAGGTTTTACGCCGGCTTACCGCTGTCACATACGAGATTGCTCCGTTAGACAGTCTGTCATCGTCGTCCACACCCGCTATTGACGCCGTCCACGTGACCCGCCTCAAACCGTACATATCCGCATATGATCCTACTCTCCTTTAGGCGCCGAGACGGCGCTGCCAGCAGCGGAGGGTTATATGTTACACGACATCGACAACGAAAGAGCATCATAAACGACGAAGACGATGAAAGCGACCGTGCTCGTGCTGTTGTTGCTGCTGTTCTTTCATCTTGGCTGCAGCTGCCTCTGACTCTCCCTGTATATTTTGTAAATATATTTTTTTTCATTTATTCTCTCAGCCCCGTGACAATATCAACCCTTTGAACCCTTTTAACTATGGATAATCTACCCCTGACTCACACTCAGCAATACAGAATTCAGCTTCAGGTCGCAATTCGAGTAAAGCTGTCCGCGTACTGCTACATGCCAGCTAGATTTCCCAGGCTACCTTGATCTGGATCCCCGGCCATATGAGGGAAGTTTGCCCGCACTTCGCCAACCTTAACGAGGTAGCGCATGCACGTGAGGCAAATAGACCATGCAGGAGGCAGTGGCCTTGTTGAAGAGTATGCGGACCGGGATCGACTTACGGGATACAATGAACTGACCAAGGCGTTCTATAACGCCCACCAATGCTATCCTCCACCTCATGACAATTTATCCAGAGCACAAGCAGTTATATTTCAAAAGGATGGAGACTGTATCAAACAAACACTTGCCGCAATCCACTGCTACTTCACCGAATATACCTAGCGATCTATAGCACTAACATCTGTAAGGTCCGCCAGACAGACACACACTCTGGAAATGCAAGGCTAAAGCGAAGCGCATTAGTCCTCATGTTCTTTCGGCGAGGTGGGAAGCCACTCTTTGGAGCTTTCAACTCGCCGACCAACTCTGGCCAGTCCAGCAGGTCCATGAAGCGGCGAATAAGCAATGCCTCGACGTCCCGACGTGGGAGACTTGAGCTCGGATCACTAATTTGCCGGACAATTGATAATGTTTTTCCACCAACACCAACACATTATGAATGGTACAGAAGGAGGTCACCTTTTACTGTGTGGCCGTTTTCGATTTGAAAGAAAACGAAAAAACATTGGCGTTGAAAAATGCACAAGCTGTTCTGAGATATATGCACCGCGAGTGATAAATACATGGTGAATAATAACTGCGCGCCGTTGCATGTGACCTTGGGATGCATGCAATGCGTGTGGCTGTGTTAGCGCAGCAGGCTGTGGAGCGATTGGTCGCTGCTTAAAATCCCCGTTATGTTGCTATAGATTTTTTAAAGACGATAGTCCCAATTTAAATACTTCAACGCATAAATTTTAGTCTCTCTGTCTGTCAACTGAAACGGCTCAAGTAAGGCCACATCCACAGCGCCCATGAATATTGCCCATGTTTCTGCGTTAACACTTATGCGATATTTTAATTAGAAGCAAATATTTCACATACCTGAGCCACAATATTGATTGATTGGTTGATATGGGGGGCTTAACGCCCTAAAACTGTCTTATGATTATGAGAGAGCCGTAGTAGAGGGCTCCGCAAATTTCGACCACCTCGGGTTCTTTAGCGTGCACCCAAACCTGAGTACACGGGCCTACAGCATTTTTGCCTTCATCGACCATGCAGCCACCGAAACAGGGGTTTGATCCCGCGACCTGCGGGTCAGCAGCCGAGTACCTTATCCACGCGACCACCATGGTAGGGTGCGATATCAGCCCGTCTATATTCTGTGGTGTTTCTTTTAGAGGAGAAAAGAGCATGGATATGTAATTGTAAGAACTGCAGCGTTCATTATGCTTCACTGATAATCCGACTCTATGCACAAAAACGCGAGCTTCCTACGCATTGCTAAGACGATACGGCACTGACACTTACCTTGAAATCTACGAAATAAGGCCTCCAAGATTGTGCGCGCACGCTGCGTGATCCTTATAACAGAGGCCATCCTTTCGTTTTCTGAGGCTACCGCCAGATGCTGCTCATGTCTCTTGCACCTAGAGTTACTGTACAGGTGCGCGTAGGTCTGCCATCTTGCCCTCCGAGACGTCCAAGTCGTGCAAAATAGCCAACCCTTCCGAATGTAGGAGCAGACGCAGCCCAGCTTCATCCCAGCCATTCCGTTCGTTTTCTCAATCGCTCATAACGCGTCGCTGGCGCAATGACTTTCGCTTCAGAGGAAAAAAAAGGAAAACTTGAATAAATAGTGGTGAAAATGGAAAGATAGTTTTTAAATAGCAAACAAGAAAGCATTGACTAAATTGGTCGAGAATTGTGTACACGATTCGCGACAACTAAAGTTCCGCAAGTCGTTCGTTTCACGTAGTTTTTTTCCACTTTAAACGATTAAGCTGGTGGCTCAATAAAACAATCGCTTGACCTATCCCTCTCTGCTTTACAAATAACGCAAGCAAACGAGTATTTTCGGCATATCTACACGCAGTTGTGGGATCACGTCATCATGGCAACTGCGCAGCACTGAGTCACGGTGCTGTGCCGCACAGACACCACTAACAGCGACTTTCCATAAAAACGGACATCACATGACACAACCACAACACTAATGAAAAAGTACTTCCGCCCTCAGTGGGATCGCCTCGCCGGACTGCTTGGCAAGCGGTGGCGCGGTGGTCGCAAGCACTCACGCGGCCGTAAAGTTGGCTTTCTCTAAAATGGGCGTTTTTTGTTTGTTTGTTTTTTTGCGCACGTGAGCGCGCTTGGCGAAGGGGGGCGCAAGTGGCGAGTTCTATCGGTGGCGCAACTCTGCTCCCTAAAGTCAGTATATAGAGTAACTCTAACGCACTGCTTTCGGTATCCCACTGGCGGAAAAGATTTCCTGGCGCAAAACATTTATTCTATTCAATCTCACCAGACAGAACACTATCATTTCTCGACGACATTTGCGGTTGAACATGCAGGTTCGGCGCCAATTTTTCCGGCTGATTCATTTTCTTTTTGTGCATTCACCACATACATATATCCGGGACATGACGGCGATGGTAAAAATCAGCCGAGTGTGTCGATAATATTTGCTATCGCAACATTAATTCGTTGTGGCAAACGGCATATCCGTTGCACTTCTCGAGACACTTTTTGACTGGCAAAGTTAATTGGTGCAAAAAACATTATTTTACTAACCTAATGGCAGAGGCAAAAACTGAGTACGTTGACATCAAATTATTTGCAGCAACAATAAGTTTCATTACAAACGTATCTGAATAGTGAATTTTAGCACTGCGTACGCACCAGTTATAACAGCGTAGCCCATTTAAAAAGCTGCGTTCTATATAGTGCGGCACCTTATTCCTCCGACGTTTTTCAAGAGCACCGTGACGCTCAGCTGGAAGAACGGGATGGTGTGAACAGGCCGAAGCTTCGGCTTGTACTGGGGCAGGCACACTCAGGGGGAGGCGCACTGGGCTCGTATCCCTCCCCCACCTATTTTTTTTCCATGGCGTACAAAACATAACATGACACGCAACCACATCTGTCTGCGCGGCTCGACTTCAGCCCAAGGTGTTGCCTCTACCTCCCCCCCCCCCCTGCATTCTCAAAAAATATTCTGCCTACGCCCCTGGTCAGGCACCACAACATTCAACACGGCCGCTTGTGCGTCACCAAATGAGTTTACTAGACCACAAAACACCTACTGGACGCCGAAACGTTCCGACTTCTTGCGCGAACACGTGAGAACCTCATACCTTGTCATGACATCACCTTACAGTGGGAATATTTTGTGACTCCAGCAATTCATGCGGCATCTAGCGGAAATATAGGGAGCTGCATACTGAGGTCCAAAATGTAAAAGCGCCAGTTGTATATAGTAGGAGCACCGTAGGATGGTGCCACCTGTGAAGGACAAACGAACGGTCAAGCAGTTCTGCTGTGTTCCTCAGTGCGTGTCAGCGAGATGGAAGGACAGGGCCATTTCTTTTCACGCATTTTCTTCCGAGGCCAAAGACCGAAGCCGCAGAGCGCGGTGGATTGCGAATTTCCGCATCGGCAAGGCCGCGACACAGACGATGACCATTTGCTCGCGGCCTTTTGCACGGGACATTTTCTTCTTTCCAGGTGAGGCACTAGTGTTAACTCGTTAACTCGAACCTATTTGATGACCATTGTATCCAGTGACCACATGTCGCTGCGGTGCCCGAAGTATGTAACCCAATTTCGCAGAGACGCGGTGCGATTGAGCTGCGCTTTATTTTCTGCTTATGCTCACCGGAGTGAAGGGGCCTGATAATTTGGGCACACTTGCGGCTATAATTTACGGCGTGTAATATGCAGCAATTGGATCACATGTTTAACCTGTCAACCGTTTCTGCGACTTTTGTCTTCATTCGTGGCGGCCATTCCGGAGGCATTTAACGTTTTATTCCAGCACTTCCATCGTGCAACTTGAACGGGTATCGGGAACTCTGGTGTTTCCTAGTATTGTGCCGGTCAGTTGTGGGAAGTGATCGTTGTAAACTTGGCACTTTTTGTAAGCGTGCTCAATCGCTTGAGTGGCACGGACAAAATTGCAGTGCACGCAGATTCTTCTCAGTGGACGAGTAAGGAATCGTGTTCGTGTCACTCGCGACGGTGTCCCATATGATGCTGGTATTTCACTCAGACGGTTTTGTTGCAGTAATCGGTGACAAACGTGCTAGCCTCACGTGAATTTTACCCCCCCCCCTTGCAAGTCTCGAAGAAACCAACAGCCTCCACTTTCCGCTGGAGTGTACCGCGTCATATATGCAGTTTTAGTACCTAATGTAGCATTATCTATATTTCAATATTCTGATGTCAGAGGCAAAAATATTGATAAGTTTCTGTGTTACAACCATCATTCAACTACGTCTTGCAGATGTTACATTTTGTGTGAAATATTCTATGACAAATAACCCCCAACCCAACCACCTTTTTTTAGGCAATGTGGCCTTGTTTCTGGTGTAAAAACTTAATTCAGCACACACTGACTCATGAAGTGTAAACAAATTATTTTTTCAGATGTGCCAGGCCTGCGAAGACGGCATTGCGTCGGTGTAATGCAATCGACACCTTTGTAATGCAGCTGACTGCTGGTAGGCAGGTAGCACCTAGTGTTTCAGACACGACGAATGATGAAGCGCGAACAGTGTGAGAAGAAGTAAAACAAGTTTAGAACATTAGCAGAGTCCGCCCAACCTTGCTCCAAAAGCTATGAAAGCGGCGAGCTTGCTCTTCGTTACCATGGTCGTTTATGTAGTGACTTAGCCACGAGACACTTACCTGTAGCAGTAGATCAACTCGGTAGAAATGAGCTTGCATTTTGCGGACAGTCCGGCTAGGCACGAGCACTTAGCCTCAGCGATGGGGGGCTTCCGGAAAACATTGCCAATCCGGAAAGAATCTCGTGCGGGTCCGCTGTCACGCCGGATGTCTGCACACACAACGTGACTGTGAGACGCTGTGCGAGCCAGCGCGCAAACAGCAGGACGCACCGATGGCTGACATTTAATAAATTAGCACAAGGCCGAGGAGGGCAAATGGCACTAGTGGCGCTAACGATGCCATGACGCACGCAGCGACACAATAGGCGGCATTTCCCTTTCTTTCTTGAAAGAAGATGGCTTGACTCAGCACTTTTGAACAAAGCGTTGTGGCTTTCTGCGTTTTATTTTGCTATAGCGGTTGGAGTTGTGGTCCCGGGGGCTGTAGCGTTGTAGTTTCTGTTGAGCTGTGGGCTCGTGTGTGCTCTCGGTTGCGGCGGAAGTCTTCCCTATCTTCGTTGGTCATGATGTATGATTTTGGTGTTGGATCTTCAGAGCCTACAATCTCTGGATACCACTCAGGAATTAGGCTGTTAAACACTGCGACTTCAGATTCAAGATGTAAACGTGCTAGGCCTCCTGTGCCTTTCTAGTAATACGTCTTCTGCTGCTAGCAGATCTCCTTGAGTCTTGCCGCCACCTGCTTGGAAGGCACTGCTGTAGCTTGGTGTGAAGAGGCAGCTGTGTTCATGTTCTTCTTCACATCAGTCGCTGGACTGGGGACAGCAACAGCTTGTCTCTTTGAGTGTTTAAGCAGGGCGTTGTAAAAGCCCTGTAAAAACCCTGCGCTCCCATAAGTGGTCTTATCAAGAAATTTATTTGCCTCTTGGACAGCTCGTTCCGCCATTCCATTGGGCCGTCGATAGTGCGGACTTGATATAGTGTGTTCGATGTCACACTGGCTCATGTATTCAGCAAATTTGTAGCTGTTAAGTGGTGGCCCATTGTCGCTGATAAGCTTACGAGCTGAACCATGAGTGGCGAAGACTACTTGCCAAAACATAATGACGGCTTCAGCGGTCGTGTACTTCAAGCGTCGAATCTTCAAGTGGAACGAGTAGGTGTCCACAATGACCCCATATTCCTATTCATTGTGGCAGAAGAAATTGATGCCGACAGTTTGGCAGGGTAGTTTGGGTATTTCATGGCTCATCATCGGCAGTCATTGGTTCCAGGGCTCATGTTTCCTGCAGAGTGCACATCCATCTCCTTTCTCTTCAATGTCTGCTGAGACGCCGGGCCAAAACAGAACATCTCTGGCGCGTTGCTTCATCTTTTCTGCTCCTCCATGGGCTGCATGCGAAAGGTCTTAGACACGGTTCCTTATGCTCATCGAAAGAGGTTCCTCATCGGAAGAGGATATCATCTTTGACATGTATCTCGTCACGGTATGGCCAGTAAGCTCGAAATCGCTCAGGAACTGACGTTTTGTCATTTGGCCATGTGGTACTTGCATATTCCTTCAGGGTACACAGGTTGTTGTCTTGACTTGTGTCACGCTTGATCTGCTGCAGTTTGTCA
The DNA here is from genome assembly GCF_043290135.1 of Rhipicephalus microplus. Taxonomy (NCBI): domain Eukaryota; kingdom Metazoa; phylum Arthropoda; class Arachnida; order Ixodida; family Ixodidae; genus Rhipicephalus; species Rhipicephalus microplus. The sequence continues at coordinate 25,953,835 of NC_134700.1, read as the reverse complement.
AGCTTGATCTGCTGATTGACAACCCTTGCACAATATTTACATGGAAGTGTTCTTCTTCCGGCACCTTTTATTTTCACAGAAACCGAGACAAGGCATCTGCTATAAACATCTCAGTTCCTGGTTTACACATTATCTAAAGTGAATACTTGTGGAGTGTCAGTCGCATCTTGTGGAGTGTAAGTCGCATCTGTGGAGTGTCAGTCGCATTCCGTGACCGGTGGGTCAGCAGCCGAGCACCTTAGCCACTAGACCACCGCGGTGGGGCTGAGCGAGAAGAGTAGGTCAAAGGGTGTCCGTCCTGCAAGATGATTGCTTCGACTCCACGCTAGCTGGCATCTACTTGTAGCACAATGGGCTGTGTCTTGTCGCAGTATGCCAGGACCGGTGCTTGAGACAAGGCTTTTCGAATTCTCTCAAAGCTTTGTTGCTGCGCGTCTGTCAATATGCATGCGTTGTCCGTCTTCAGGAAGTCACGCAGTGGTGCACTTATCTCCGACATGTTCGGGAAGAATCTGGCAACAAAGTTTACCATTCCCAGGAATGTGTTGAGTTGCTTGGTGTTTTATGGGACACGAACCACGGGAATCGCTTCTGCTCTTTTCGGTTCAATCGAGAGTCCTTGTTCGATCAGCCTAAACCCTAGATAGCGTACCTCGGTTTTGCAGAAGTGACACTTTGCCTGGTTCAGCTTAAGGTTTACTTCTTGGCGCCATTGCAAAACATTTCGCAGACGCCTGTCGAGCTCTTCATTAGTTGAACCCCATGCCAGTATGTCATCCATGACTGTGTCGATGCCATCAAGACCTAACCTTGAAGTGTTTGATGCACTGCTTTCTGGAAGAGTTCTGGTGCTGTGTAAATTCCGAATGGCTTCTGTAGAAATTGGTACTTCTGTACTTCTTGACTTCTGCGGGGCAGGACTGATTCTTGTGGAACGCGTATCCACATTTCGTGCAAGTTTTGCCGTTTTGCACTACGTTTACCTCTTCAGGGCAGTCCGGGCGTTTGTAAGCGTCGCCATGATTTCCTTAGGTGGTTCTCTCTATCTCCTCTACTTGCTCCTCGCTTCGTTCTTTCATGCGACAAATTTCGACGAGCTTCGAAAATCTGAGTTGCCGTTGATTATCTCACTTTGTAGATACTTGTCTTTTATACCTAGGATAATGCGACTCTTCAACATTCTCTCTTCAAGTAGCCCATACTCGCAGTTGGGAACGAGCGTTCCGAATTCTGTGAGCCATTAGAAAGTTTTCGCTTTTACGTATACTTCTTTACGTTATCGTGTTGCCGGATACCGGTTCGCGTTTACCATCATACTGGAATGGATATCTTTCAACGTTTTAGCTCCTCATACGTAAACGTTCACGTACGTACGTAAACGCGTATACCTTTACGTTTTCGCAAACCAAAAATGACAATGCTAACTGCATATAAACTGCATTCACCTTACATATGAAGGAATCACCATTGTGGCGAAATCACGCGACGTGATTAAAAAGGTAATTCATTTGCAATAACGGCACTGCGCGTTTTTTTGCATCACACGTACAATGCACGAAGTTTCTGCAATAACAATTTGGTAATTACCTGGTCCACATTTGCCCCGCCAGATGGCACTACCTATCACGCTGGTCGGGAATTCACACGTTTACGGCGTTTATGTCCTAGACCATTCTAGCTTTCGTAATCCGGCTGAAACAATGTAATGGCAATTGGCGCTCGCACTTAGGCTACTTCTCCTTATTCCAACCCGACAGTTCGAATCCCCGCAATGCGGATACCATCAATTTGAACGAACAAAGGTGGATTTGCGAGATAAGGCTGGAAACGTAAAGCATATAAGGCGGGAAACGTAAAGGTTTACGTTCCGTAAAGACCCACGCATGCGCATATTCTATCCGGTATGCGGTAACACGGTAATGTAAAGAAGTTTACGTACAATTTAAAACTCCCTATTCATCTAAACGCTTTCCCGGTTTTCGAACTTTCATGCCAACAACGAAGTCCTGGTACGCGAGGTTGACGACTGACTTTTAGTGTTCTTCAAATATTTCAACAGCAGGCCTACGTTGTTATGGTCCGCTTTGGCTTCAAAATTGAACGTGCGGTAAATCCTCCACTCCTCTTCTCCAATTATGACGAGAAATGTTGCTGCTTGAACTCCTTTCGGCTTACTGGAGGGACCAGTCGCAGTGGCGTAAAGCTTGTAGTCGCTTTGCCGAATTTTCCACGCTACCCAGAGATCTTGCGTCGCATCCAGGGGCTTTGGTGCTGGGAGCAAAGACGTAACAGTTCCTGTAGCCATGGCAAGGCTGCACGGGTGCTTAGATGTCCGGCGAAGGCCTCTGGTTAAGCCGGCAAAGCTAGGCCTACGTAGTCGGGTCTTCTGACACCATGTGAAACGCTGTGCGAGCCAGCGCGCAAACAACAGGACGCGCCGATGGCTGAAAACAAAAAAGAAATTTATTAAATCAGCACATGGCTGAGGAGGGGAATTGGCGCTAGGGGTGCAAACGCAGACTGTTTGAATAACTCTTGCGCCAATGATGCCATGACGCATGCAGCGACGCCATAGACCACAGCGACCACTTCAAGAACGCCGTTCGCGCTGGCGGGACTACTAGTACCGACTGAAATAGGATGCTCCGTGTCCACAACTCACTCCACTTCTACAAAGCAGTGCGAACTGCAATCACACTACCGAAAACTCAATACTTGTGTTAGCGACAGCGGACGCCGTGAGCAGAGTTACTCAATGATATGAGTTGCGAAATTGTGTTCCGAAACCTGGACATGCCATTGACCGACCTGCCGGGAGTGAGTAAGGCCGCTGTATTTTTCAAAGGTAGCGCAAACCATTGTACAAAAAGCGGAGGAGAATTTTCTCCCCGCCCTGTACGTCTCTCTTCACTACGGCGCGCGTTCCTGCTACCCTATTGGACCAGGCGCGACACGTGACCAATGAACCTTGTTGACCCCTCGGCTCCGCCGGGCAGCGACGCCATGAGTGAGCGCACTGCATCTCGCTCCCACGTGTGTTGCCTTTAGCCAGGCGGCCTCGGATGCAGCGCAATGCCGACCTGCTGTGCCGTTGGCTGCTCCACCAGCATTGCAAAAGGCGACAAGCTTTTTGTGGTTCCACGAGGGAAAAATAATGAGGAGCGGAGAGTGGTATGGCTGCATCGCATCGGCAGGAAAAACTTAGATTGTCACCTAGGGAGGCTTTGCGAGGTAAGCACTCACAAGAACTTCTTCACGTAGACATGCCTCCGGAAGGCTTTCAGATAAAGCTCATCCTTGATTCAGGTTCATGTTAAACAAAAGCAGCTTGAAGTTTCCGTCGACGCTTTCTCGCACGATTTCAACCACGATGACAGCTCGATCGTTTTTAGGTTGCTCGAATATTCGAATACGGCCACAACATAATTACTGTTGAATGTTTGGCGTTCGCGATTTCTTTCTAAATGGAACCATTTGCAGCGGAAGCAATTATGCTTCTCCATGCCCCGCCGCGGTGGTCTAGTGGCTAAGGTACTCGGCTGCTGGCCCGCAGGTCGCGGGTTCGATTCCCGGCTGCGGCGGCTGCATTTCCGATGGAGGCGGAAATGTTGTAGGCCCGTGTACTCAGATTTGGGTGCACGTTAAAGAACCCCAGGTGGTCAAAATTTCCGGAGCCCTCCACTACGGCGTCTCTCATAATCAAATGGTGGTTTTGGGACGTTAAACCCTACAAATCAATCAATTATGCTTCTCCAGAGATCAACCACGTCTTTGATCGTTTTTCCTTTTTTTTTCGCTCGAACTTTGATTACCTGTAGGCAAAGTTTCGGCGTTTATTGTTTTATTATGGTTTATTGTGTTCTCAGTTTGTATTCTTTCATATTTATCTCACTTTTGCGCACTTGCATGACCGAATTTCGTGCATGCGTGTACAGGTAATATAGGAGAGTGTATGGTAAATATAATGTTGTATAGTTGTTTATTTGTGAAATGCATAGATACTTTCGTTCAAATTTCGAACATACTTGCGAAGTTGTACACTTTCGATTAACAAAGAGAAAGGCACCTACTAAATGCAAGAAAATCATCTGGCTTTTGCGGTTGTTTGCATTTTTAACGTAAGAAGCAAAATATTTTGCTTCGGCAATATCACATCAGCCAAACTGCAAAAATGCGATAGAGAATGTCGGCATTTTTCAGAAACACTTCACGATGGATCAGTATGAGCCAGCAATTCTGGCACAAACTGGGATCAAGAAACTGAAGCCAAATGCGGTTCCTTTTATACTTGCGCATCGGCCTCTTCCGAAAGAGCGCAAGCCACCCCGCAAAAGGGGGAATGAAACGGTTCCTGGTGAGGCCCCTTTGTAGTTTCAATTCCTCTCTTGTGTTGTGAATGCGATTATGTTTTCGGGTTTATATGACAATACAGTGTGTTTGGATCGCTGGCAGATAGCATAGTTGCTGCATTTATCTTTATGACCTGTGAACCTGATTAATTCGGCATCCAATTCTGTCTTACTGTGGCAGCAAACATCCCCACCCCTACACTGTACTTGCTCAACTCTTGCTTACAGCTGTATCCTTGAATGAGCCAGAAACGTCAGTGGGGAGGGCCCCGGACGCTGAACCAGTGGGCAGTTTATTTTGTGAGTTGACTGCGCTGTGATGACAAATGTTCGCGCCTTTAGATTGTGTACTTACGCAATTCATGCTTACAGCTGCCTTTTCGGACAGCACAGCAACGTCAATAGACCGCGACCCTGGACAAGTGGGCAGCCAATTTTGTGAGTTAACTGCACTGGGATGGCAAATGTTCACGCCTCTAGCCTCTGTATTTAAAATTCATTCTTACAGCTGCCTCCTGGCAGCTGTAAGCATGAATTGCATCATGCATCAAATCAGAGGCTATTCGATTTGATAGCGAAATTGTTTCGCACTGTCGTCGCTCTACTGAAACGTTTTGCAGCGTTTGTGATCATTCGATGCTTCCCGCATTTTATTTGTGCACTCAATAAAATCTACCTTCATCCCACTAAACGTTTGTGGTATTTTGTGGATGAATTGCTTACACACGTCCCATTATGGAAGCAGGCATGCATGTCCCAAATTTCAGTAAGGCTCTGTTGTTCCTGTACAAACTCGAGCTCTAAGAGCACACATTAACTTTTCAACGTAAGGCCCCTAGGGGCCTTACTTCAACGCGCCGCGCGACAAAACGAAACCGTCCGGTGGCGCGCTCCGCGTGAGTCGCTCCTTCATGGCGGCTGAGAGTGGCGGGCGAGGAGGAAACGGCGCGGGGAAGGGAGTTTGCGCTACCTTTGAAAAATACAGGGGGCCTTAGGAGTGAGTAGATCGTCGCGCCATCTGGGAGCGAGAATACCAAACACTGCATCGCCAGTTGTGCGTGCGCTTCGAAGTGATTTTGAAAAGGGGAATACGAAGAAATAAGCGCAGTTCCGTTACTGTATCTCTCAAGGGAGGGCACCTCCACAGTTCTGAGCGGGGAATGGGAATTAAAGAGACAGAAGAAGTGCGTGTCGCGACTGATCGAGTGCGTGCGCTTCTTTTTAGGCTGCTCAACGCCGCGTGCAACTCAGGCGTCGTCGTCTCAATAAATGGTCTTGGCTTGCACGGCACCCGCCGCCACGGTCAGCTGTTTTTGCTCTTCAAAGGCATAATCAAAGTCGGGTCAGAGCGTCAAGTTTTATTTCGTCGAAGGCGGTGCTTGCAATAAGTACTACGATGGTTTTAACGCGGCGCCCTGATTATTTCTATTGCTCCTCGTTTACTCGTTTGAAAATGTGCGCTTAAGATCAATTGCTCACTGGAACTTTCACGAAACCTTTAAACTGTCCCGCTCTGCGGTTCACGATGTGTCTCACTAACACGGCGTGAGTTATGGTCGCATAAACAAGACACAAATACGATAGAGCGCAAACCAAAGAACAACAGTACCGATCTGCACTCACCGCGAATTGATCGCTTTGTCTAGCAGGCAGCGGTCAAATTCCACTGATCGCGAAATCAAATATACACTAGCTGGGATACCATATAATTATGAATGCCCGATGACAAGAAAGTGGGAACATTGAACATTGCTATTTACTTGCAACTAGCACTGCAAGCGCTGTTTTCGGGTGCGATGTTCGTGGAGTCTTTCCAATGGCACCGGCGTTTGCTGCTTGGGCAACGTCGTCTGCTGCCGTTGACAGACTCACAGGTTCGGTCCACCTGGATTAACGCTGCATCCAGCTTGCATCACGCCTTGCCACTCACTTTTTTGCCGGAATGTAAACATCGTGGGCTCTCCACATAAATCTGATAAACTACCGACTTCGCGGCACCATCCATTTACGCTGCGCTTGCTGTGTATCCTACAAACACGCCACCTATAACCACGTTACTTCAAGTGCAATGCGGAAAACATGAACAAGGGCAGAGTATCAAGAGAAAAAAGAGCGCCTCTGTCCTTTATCACGTCTCCACCACTGCGACAAAGTAACATGTTCACAGCCATTAGGCACCTACTCACCTATGAATAAGTTCTAGGCGCTGCCATGCTGTTTGGCAGAATGTAGCGGTGCTCACAATCTTGCTGAATGCAAAACACAAAATATTGCGTTTTCTAGTTAGCTTTGTTGCAAAGAAAGGCGCTACAAGCTACTCACTTCCGCCATATAGGCTAATGCTGTGTTCGGATTTTGATACAAGGAGCCTATGAGGAGTTTCGCAGCTCGTTTGATTGAATAACTATGGCGGTGACCTCCGTTATGGCTGCTAGATGGGGAGGTGTCAGCATCAGGCAGCCTGCGCTGCGAGAGGAAGTGCGCCACTGCTTCATGACACTGCTAGGTGGCGCACTTGTCGCCACGGAGATGTCTTCATGCTCGTGGTGAAGTGCTGCCGTGCTGCCGCTTCCTTCAGTGATTCCTTTTTGCATTGTGGCCGTGCTCGCTACAGCTATGGTGATTGAAAAGAGACAGAGACACTCCTTTGCTCCAGGATGTACTGCTGGGTATGTTTCCGCCAGAAAGCAAGGTAAAAAGGCGTCCCTTTTCATCGCTCCTGAAGTAGATGAACGACGCAAGCGTTGGGAGCGCTTCATCCCGCGTGCACACAAGCCACTGGAGAAAAACTGTGTCGTTTGTGAAGCGCAATTTGGTGAACAATTTATCGTTCGGACGTACAAACATGTGATCAATGGTCAAACAGCATATATTCCCCGAAACCGCCCCTGCCTGACTCCCGATGCCATACAGACTGTTTTCCCAAATGATCCACCGTACCTTACAGAAAAGCTCCCACCGAAAAGGAAAACAGCAGCGTCGTACGGGGGCATGCCGCAAAAGTGCGGGAAAGATGATTCCGTATGTGATGTCACTGAAGTCGGTCAAATTTGTGTTACCGATGGAGAAGTCGACCCAGAGGGTTCCACCACTGACGCAACACCACGTTCTGCCATGCAAAAGTAGCTCGAGAGCGTCAGAGACGAGGACCTTCCTAGCAAGTATTGGTCTAAGCACTTGGTATTCAACGCTCCCGATGCCATGGCATTTTCGATTTCTGAGGTGAACGGTAGTTCCCTTTGCTCTGATTTCAGAAGCTAGTGTTATGTACACTGTCGAAACTGGCCTTCACTGCACTGTATACGTGTAGGGATCAGTGATAAGGTCTGTTAATGCGAATTGCTCAGAGGCTGTAAGGGGTATTTTATTTGATATAAATTCCATGACACCATGCGAGGGGCTCAAGATGGGTAACAGCGATGAGAAACTGCTAACCACGAGGAACCACAAAGTTCACGGAAGCAGGCTGGACAGTAAGAATTGTTTTGATACTTGTCAGAGCAATAGTCGATGTATGCAATTCAAGTACACCCGCAAGCTGCTCTGAAACCAAGCTTGTTACAAACGAACTAGAGCTAAACATGTTGACGTGGTCAAGTCATGTGAATTGGCCACAAAGAATGCTCAAGTGCTCAAGTTCGACGACATAAGCGCATTAGTATAAGACATGAGGAATTCTGCTGCTCTGAAGCATTCAACATTCCCTACTGCGAATGTGAACTCTTACCGTGTGATGTTAAACGTTTGATGTTTTGCTACATTAGTCCAGTTGTATCAGTTAAAGTTTTGTGCATTATGTGAATTTGTATTTTTTTCGTGTTATGTACTTCACTCTGCTAAAGATTGGTCGATTTTTGAATAAATGTTCATTGTATGGATGGCCTTGTCCTGAACTCTTCCAAGTGAACATGTTGCTTGTTGTGTATTCTGCAAGGTAAGAAAGCAAGGCCTTGCCAGAATTTAATTTTATGAGAATAGCATGCACTCACCACTTTAATGGCTAAAAGTCGTTCTCGCCCTGTTATAATATTATTTTCAAGAAACAGCCCTAGTGTACAGAACCAGCCTGTCTAACACTAGTAATGTAGCCAGAAATGTTTTTCTTGGGGGGGGGGGGGAGGGGGTGTTTAAGCATTCTTCATGAATGTCCGTGCCAAGATAGGGGGCACCTTTTTGATTGATGTTGGTACAGGGCAGGCAGATAGGGTCGAGCGTCATTTTGTGCTCCATATCCCATGGCGAAAGACTTTGGGGGGGGGCGATATGTTACTTCCTAGCTACGCCACTGGGGCCCGGTGTGCCACTTCCTAGCTACGCCGCCGGTGCGTGCCTGATAATATACTCACGTGAAATTGAAAGTTACGGCAGGGTATAAGCCAACGTTGGTTCAAACCACTCTGGTTCCACCGTTGTCGAACAAACGGAGAAGAAGTCGACCTTTAGTTTTTACCTTGCATAACGTTGACGTGAAAGTGTGTTTAATGGAAGATGAACTGTACAACAAATGCGCTGCTATTAATCTTACAAATTTCTGGCAGATTACTCAATTATGGAGCGTGCGAAGTTCGCTAGTTCGCAGCCCAGGCGGCCGGGCGCGCTTCTTGCATTTCCATCTTATCTCCGTGCCGACAGGAGCACCGCCGCAGCATCCTGAAGGTCTGCTCTCTCCACGGCGTGCCATTTCGCACACCTTCCATCTAGCCACCACAAGCCCCGGAAACTCTCAAGTTCAAGTGATCACCTTTTGGAGTGAAAAAAATCAACCACGGCGCGTTTTTGCTCCAAACAACCATACTGGATTAACAAACCTCTCTCGTCACTCGTGCTATTCCAGGCGTCCTCGTCGAGGCAAAGTTTCAATTCTAAAATGATCAAATGCTATATTTATGCGTTTTGTTACGTATAAAAAACAACTTGTTCTTATAGCAAGTAGTTTACTTAAACATGTGCAGCGTCATCAATTTTTTGCAAAAGTTATCGCTCCAGCTGACTCGAGGTCAGCAGCAAGCAACCTATCGACATCATTATTCTCTTTTTAAAATATACGGTGGCCAATGGTTGCGACGGCAGGTAACGCCTCGCGGTACGTTCTGATGTGTCTCGGACTGTTTTGTTTCACTGTAAATGTTTCAATCTTCTGCCGACTGACACACTATTTCTCGTTCTGTTTATTTTGACTCGTTCAAATGCATTCGCGAAGGGAATTCAAGTGACTTCCGGGGAATGAAGCGACCGCTGAAGGTTTCATCGGATGAACACCCGTTGCAAGTCCGAGAATCGCGGGCCGGTGAGTAGAAACCACTTCAGTTTTTTAAGGACGGTTGCTTTGCTGGGCTAGTTGGTTCATTTCAACCTATGTAGTTTTTTTTCCGCAATGATTGCGTAGGCGTCACCCGGTGGCAGTGCATTGCTATGTCCAATTTGAAAACTTTTGAAGTCTCAATCTGTCACCGGAAAAACGGGCGTTATTTGCAGCGTGACTTCACGTAGGAATGAATCGCTGACTCAATAGTTCATTCTAAAATTCTATCGCAAGGTAACACAAACCAGGCCGTTGTGATGAAAGAAGGAAAATTCATCACTGTCGCCTCGCATGTGTCTTTGTAGCTAGCCCATATATCAGTGCAAACAACCTACGAGTTAAATGATTACCGATGTCGCATTTCAGAAACATCACATATTTACGGGTGGGGTTTTGCTATAGTGGGACAAAGAAAGTGTCACATATATCAGAAATACTTCCTTTTCTGCCACAGCTTCCTGGCCGTCTTGACATGGAAGCAGCTGTGTACAATAGGCAGGAACCTGCTATTATATCAATGTGTTTCATGCATTGATTTAATAGCAGTATATATGAATAACCACATATACAATAATATAGTATATATAAGTAACCATATATATAATATATACCACATATATATATTACTTTATATATAAGTAACCACACCAGATAATGCATTGCATGCATTGATATCTGGTGTGGCTACTTGTTTTTCTTGGCTGCCATGCAACGACAACATGACTACCCCCGAAGTCCACTCTGCAAGCGCTTTGAAACATCTGAATGTCCATTAAAACAGGTCATCTTGAACCACACACATGCAATGTTGTTTTTGTTAATATTTTACCACGCATATTGTAGAGGGGTGCTTTAGATTGGCCACAAACATTGGCTGCCTACCGTGTCATGGAATCAACACTTAAGTAACAGTGAAACTGTACCACTATTGGGTATATTGTGTGGCATTGCTGAGCTCAACAACACGGGTTTGATCCCAGTCATAGTGGCCATATTTCGATGCGGATGAAATGCAAAGACACTCGTGTGCTTCTGGAGGTTACCGCAAGGTAGCGCCACTGCTGGTGCTCCCAGCACTAAATATCACGGAATCGCCGACCGTTTTCGAATATATTCCAGTGATATAAATCAATGAAAGTGATACTAATTCATCCCTCAGTTGCGTTTTAGGTCGCGAATCACTCCTACGGGGCCTTTAGCCACTCACGGACACTAAAATCTTGGCATGAGTAAATTTGATGTCTGTGCTCTTTTAACAAACAACATAGCATTAAACGTAGGTAACGTGCCCACCACCTCTACAAACGTGGCGTGTTTTGCCAAGATGTTAGCACCTCAATAAATTAAGCGAACAAAAATAAGGAATCCACCTTTTCGGCACCTTGTCATTCACTTGTGATGCCGCAGTGCTGAACTCGTGCTGCACAAACTCTGAACTTCTCGTGCCAAGCTATGAGCCAGTTCCCATTGCTGTAGGTGAACTAAACTGACCGTTAAAAGATGAAACCTTGAAAATATGAAAAATTTATGAACATTGGGTGTCAGAGCAAATGTTTCTGCAAGCATTCTTGTTTCCTGAGAGGCTACGATGTCTTTTGTTTTAACCCCTGGAAGCCAGAATCAATTCAAATTTGCCCACTACTGTACAACTCACGATAAATTCGTAGTTGGCATGTGAATCGTCAGCTAAATGAACACCCCCGCAGTGAGGGGCATTAACAGGCTTTCCGACATTTAGTTGTGCCTTGCGACAGTTTACGAACAATACCCAGAACTTTTTTGTCTTAAGTGACTCTTTAGCTCATGCAAGTTTACAAAAACATGTGCCAAAGCTCATAGAGCTGCACTCATTTGCTTTAGCTTTGCAAATGTATTTATTGTGCTCCTAAAATCATAAATCATAAAGGTGACGAGCACCTGCAACACAGCTTCCTCAGAGACGTGAATGCTGTTGTGAAGACCATAATTGTGTTTGTACGATGTTGTACTGTTTTTTTTCTTTCATTTAGCACAGCAACGTTCCAGATATCTGAGCACAACAGCTGGTGTAAATTAAGTTGTCATATTTATAGTGTCTACCACTATGAAGTGGAATTCTGTGCCCGACCGTCCTGAAAAAATCTGGGAAATCACAAAGGTAGTTTAAACATACATTATCTTGACTTATCCACAGCCACACTGCAAGATAGTATGTATTTCAAGTCCTAACCTCTTAAAGTAGAAGGAAGAAAACAACTTCAGCTTTTAAGCACAAGTGTACTGAAAGAGTATACACAATAACAAGTGTGTATTGAATGTGACGTTTATTGACCTAGTACTCGGACAAATTCACATATTGTACCACCAATTTGATTACAGGAGTGCTTGTTCGCAAGAGAGTGCTCAAGTTCTATCGATATGTCTATGCAAAAAAGAGGTTGCGCTGAGCGCTTAGCAGATAGTGTACTGTTAGAGCACCAGCAAAGATGTACAAACAACAAAATGGTACAATGCATGCCTAAAGCTTACTTTCATAGAATTGGGCCTTTTCGATCTGTAAGCACACACCTCATAAATGTTGCTTTAGCATACATGTTCTCTGCATACCTGGCAGACTGGTCATTACCTGCGACGAGAAATTCTAGCTGTATTACCTGTGTAACTTAACTCTAACAATAAATGTAGCAAGCCTGAAATAATTTTAGGCCCGTCACCTGAATACATATTACCTATATGATGGGCTCACGGCTGAGAAATAACACTAGTGCCTACCCGGTCGAAACGACGCGACATTGCACAATAGTGAAATACTCAATGTTGCATTGTAGAGCGAGAAAAGTTCAAAAGTGCACGCATTCGAAATTGCCTATTTAACAAATTTAGCAAAACTACATTGCTCTGACTTTTCGAGCTATCAATCGGCATTGTGCAAATTTCCTTTCCGATTCCACTTTATGCATTCACTTCACTTAAAGATCAACACTACAGGGCAAGCGCTGCATCTGACGGCAGAACCGGACCCTTGTCTTGAAGCCACGCTTATAAACTAGAACGTTACAACAAAATGAGAGGGACGTTCATTCAGCAATCTCGATGTTCAAGTATAAGCATATGCTTGTTAGCTTTTAAGAGTCTTTACACATGTGTTGAAAGCTTTCGGAAAGTACGAGTGATTTGTTTTGTTCGGACCTGACCGTATGCATTGGTTGTACCGGCTTAGACACTCACGATAAGCGATGCAAACTTTACTTGGTTCACGTTGTTTTTGCCAGTTGGGGCCAGCTAGGTCACCTGGCGATCATCACAGGCACGAAGCGCGATTTAGCAACAAAAAAAATAATACAGAGGAATCTAACAGCGAACTAGCCACGAGCCCCCCACCTGCAACAAAAAATGCGGCTCTTCATTGATGATGACAATAGTATTACCAGCGCCTTCTAGCCAAGCGGTATTTCAGTTCAGTACGCCGCCGCTACGTATTTGCATGTTATTTTGATACCACAGCCCAAAGGTACAGCTTACGTTCTTTAAACTGGTGTTCTGTGGCCACCATACAACAGTGTGCTAGAGCCTAGAAGGGGGCAGTTGAGTGAACGAGACAGCCACGCCGCATCTCGGCTGATTCTCCGACGAGTTACAGTAGTGGCGGCGCTGTAGTCTCATGGTACTGAAGATCTCAAAAACGTCTGCATTCAGAGCGCGCGCGCCCAAGCCGGCGAAAGCCTGTAATTGCTCATTCTAGCGCGTTTAATGCGTTTCTTAGCCTTTATCAGTCGACGCACATGCTACGCACTATGATGCACGAGTGAATATGTAGGCAAGTCGAAATTGCGTCAACACATTCACTGTTCCAAAAACCTACTGACCCCACACACACAATCTCAATCGGAATTCGCATGGATCCACCAAGCTTTTTACCCAAGCAGCGCTTTGAGTTGCCTTACATCATCAGTTGCTACTGGCAAACTACAAAGAAAGGAGAAGTATCATAACTATGATTAACTCATACGCTCGTTTTGTCGGCAGTCTCTACGATATCAAGAGAACAGTGTTCCTCGTATGAGACTGTATGCGCTCGATTGTTTCACGAGAAACCAGAGTATAAGCAACGTTGTCACAACATTAATCAGTGACGATTCTGTTTTCTCATGCAAGTTTTGTGGAAGATAATATTATTGCTTTCTGAAAGGTCTATTACATAAAAAACTTATTAAAACCACAATTAAACCTAATAAAAAGTACCATTGTATATATAACATGCCTGTTTTTCTGCGTGAATTTGTCGTAACCAATTCTCATTTTGTATTGACAGCTCAAATTGTGCTGCTTTCCAATTATTCTATTGTCGTAATGCCATTGCAAACGAACAAATTTATGGCTATAATTTGTAATATAAGTGTAGTTCTATTAAGTGTCAAAAGTGTAGGCAGGCAGTGGTGCACCTTGTTTTGAGAATGTATATTTACCTTCCTTGTGTATGTAAACAGTAAACATACACACGCACTATATATATATATATATATATATATATATATATATATATATATATATATATATATATATATATATATATATATATATATATATATATATATATATATATATATAGGAAACGTGTGGCACCTACACGTGGTGCGCTAATGCAGTGCGCCAGCGCACCGTCAGCGCCACGAGTGGCCACTGAGTTGTTTACTTACTTGATACGCATTCTCTTCTCCCCTTCTGCTGCGCCCGCGTTCTGCGGACGTGTGTGCGCGCGATAGCTACAAGTATTATAAAGCGTGACGGCTTCAAGAAAGTAAAGAGCGCAGGGTTTTTCAGAGCCTCGAACGAAGAGAAAGGCGGCATGTTATGCCGCAGCAGGCACATTTTCGACGTGACTGAAGAGACCACAGTCGTACAGAGTGTATTGAAAGGGCTGTGTGTGCGACAAGCTAACGTGAACCTGCATAAGTGATTGAGTAAATCTTTTACATGTCATCTTTGCATGTGATATCTTAGCCATCGCGTAGCATAAATAAAAACAGCGTGGCGTGGCACCGCTTGCATGCACTGCGCTGTCAAGGCGCAAATGAAATACAGGTGCATTAAAAGATTGCGCGGTCCCCTGTGCATTGTGCCACACATCCAGCTCTTCTTTTTTACCGTTGCCGTTTACGAACTACGCCATTTTCTTATATGTAGGGCGTGTGAGTAACAATTTTTACCTGCGAATGAGCGTGAATGAATAATGCTCGCTTTAGGCACGTATTAAACTGTCTGAACTACGGACCGCGTAACAATAACGCACGTACAGCCAAGCAACGGCGTACAGTATATTGATTGTTTATCGCAGTGAACTGCGAGATAACTGTTCGTTGATGTAACTTTAAGTGCACGCGCTCTGTAATATGCATGTGTGTACTTTTCAGCATTAATTACTTAGGACAGGTAACACCAAAAACGCGTCTTTTTCAATCGCACTGCCCGTAGGCCGGGTGTAACTTGAGTATTGTCTTTTTCAGCTTGATGCAACTAGGCTGATCACCAGAGCTCACTGCAACTGTAGGGGTGGTGTTGAAGGCCATTGCAAGCATGCAGCAGCAGTTGTAGCTTTTGTCAACAGTGAAGAGTCCGTCACAAAGACGTCACAACCAAACAAATGGAAGTCGCCCTCCGACAAGCAACTAAAACTGTACACAAAAGGCGTGCGATTTAAGGAAATGTTTTAAGAAAAAGCGCAGTTGACGACGCAGCAATTCATGCGCGACATCAGAAAGCTCCTTGACTAGCGTGACACGCCTCGCCTCGTGGAGCGGCTGCTGCACGTATCACGCCACTTCGTTTCGTTCCCTCTCGCGCCGCTGGCGCCACCGGCTCAATGCACGTTCTCCATATATATATATATATATATATATATATATATATATATATATATATATGGGGAACGTGCATATATGGGAAACGTATATATATATAAATTTATAGGCAGACATGGTGGTTGAGTGGCCGTAGCGTTGCATATAGTGCAGTAGATCCTCCGTGAGCGGTCACAACGTGGTTTATTTCGCCGTTTCGGCCTAGAGTCTGGCCTTCAGCCTGATCAAGGCCAGACGCTAGGCCGAAACGTCGAAATAAACCACGTTGTGACCGCTCACGGAGGCTCTACTGGACTATATATATATCTATATCTATCTATCTATCTATCTCTATATATTTATATATACATATATATATATAAATATATATATATATATATATATATATATATATAATATATATATATATATATATATATATATATATATATATATATATATATATATATATATATATATATATATATATATATATATATATATATATATATATATATATAGATATATATGTGTGTGTGTGTGTGTGTGTGTGTGTGTGTGTGTGACGTATCAAGCGATGATTGGTAGAGGCCGAGAACGAAGAAGTGCAGAAAGGAATAAACATGGGGTATGAGCCAGGCCACGTCGCCCGTTCATCGTAGCGTCACACATATATATATATATATATATATACATATATATGCAGGCATGGTGGTAGTCAAGTAAATCCTCTGTGAGCAGTTCTGCATCAAGAAAGTGCGATAGAGGAGCCGAAGCGCAAAGCAGTTCCTGAACGCGACGCGGGGCTCTTTTTGTACTATTCGACAGCAGCGCCACCGCTGCGGGCAACGCGGAAGGGATAAGTGGCGAGGGGCGGTCACGCCACTCAAAACTTGTATTACACTCTAACCATAGTGTACTAGAATATGGGGTAGTTTGTTCAGGGAGGAGCCGAAGCTGATGCAGTTGGTATCGACAGCGCCGAGATGGCGCCACCCTAGCATGGGCTGTCACCTCACGCTTTGCCTTTATGTAGTTCTGTGCTTTGATAATAGTAATCGCAGGGGTTTGACGTTCCGAACCCATCATATAATTATGAGAGACGCCGTGGTGAAGTGCTCCGGAAATTCAGCCACCTGGGGTGCTTCAACGTGCACCTATATCTAGGTACACGCACCTCAGTATTTGCAAGTCCGCCGAAAGTTCAGCCGCCCCGGTCAAGATTCATTTCAGTGATGTGCGCTTGCATACGCTACGCTTACAATCTTGTGTTTAATTGCTGAAGTGTCCACAAAGAGCTTTCTAATTTGTATATTGATACTGCACTATAAACAAAACGAAATGTCAAAGCTGCAACACACGGTCTAAATGCAGGTATTAACAAACTATGGCGAAACAGTCATCCCTGGGTAAACTGCCTGCAGTTTTTAAAGCTCGGTTGGTGAACGAATAAAAAATTAGGAAAAGTGAGGTATCAAAGTAGCATCCATAAGTCCGAAAGTTCCTTGTTATATTACTGCTATATCGAGTCGTAGTCTGCCCACTGAGACAGCTTCGACTTCCTTCGTTACGCGCGTGGCACTGTCCTTGTCGACAGCTGCATCATGCGATTTTAATTATGTTGCTAAGGTGACCAAACTGCCATTTGATTGAGACGCACGTCGTCACTGAAGGCTTGGGAATAATTTGACAATTTTGGGTTTTTAAATGATTACTCACCCACCAAAATACTGCTGCTGTGGCCGGAATATTGCACTGTACAGTCAAAAGGAAACATCCCTTGGCACCAGTGTCAGATCATACGAAGAAACTATTTATTTACGAGCGCGCATACTGCAGTGAGCAGTAACACGGAATAAAACCGTCGCCATTCAATGGAATTGTCAGTTCACGATCACTTCATCACGGTGGAACCTTTATGGACACCGACTGATTTTCGCGTGCAGCTTTTTTTTGTTTTGCCTCTCGAGACTAGTTGATACCCTTTATGAAATCATGAAGTCGTGACACCACGTAAATTACCGCTCCCTTTGACATGAGATGCGGTTCGATCGAGCTCATATAAATTCAAGGTAAACAAAGCTTGAGTAAGCGTTCCAGCGAAGCTGCAGTCCCTGTTCGCTACCTCGGAATCGTAATCAGCAGGAAGGTCCAGCGATGAACCTCAATCATTCCATGGCCTCGCTCTCAACACAGGGTGCTGCGGTTTTCTAGAAGATGGTGGATTCAACAGCCGAATTCTTCCCTTTTTCCGGAGGTCTTGGATGCGGCGCTTTCTTCGATAAGTAGCTTCGAGCGTTAGGCAGCAACATCGGCACGGCGTCCGGCGTTAGCTCTTATCTCCTACGTGATACGCAAACTTCTTCGCCGTTCATAACGTGCACGTAGTCTCAGAGAACAAACGAAGACTCGAAGTGTAGCTCACATACAGAGCTAGCAGCTTTTGTTCAAGGTCCCATTCTTTCGATGTAAATTCTGTTCCCAAACCTTCTTCCGTGCTTCGTCTTTGGGTGCACTGAAAAGCGACGGCTGCTCACCTTTTTTTCAAAAGTATATACAGTTTCGCACCTAGGTGCAAAGCAGTATCATGCCTCGGCATCGCCTCACTGTCGCGTGGCTCGCAAAAATATTGCCAGAAAAACTTTCGTTAAGCGGGCGCAAACACAAGCAACAGGTCACTGAACAGCACCCGAGAAAGCAGAGCGGCGCGAAGCTGACAGTCCTGCCAGCCCATGCTACAGAAGCGCTGCTTGGAGAACCAGTTTTTTGTCCACGTGTGCCGCTTCACGCGATGCATGGCGAGAGAGGGTGCCTACCCTATCTTCTAGTACACTATACTGTAACCCACGGAGGAAGGAAAGGTAGGAGAGGGCATGCCCAGCCGGCGCGCTACGTGAAAATTGTGGAGGAAATGACATCATAGCGGCCATATTTACTGGGCACAATAGCGGCGTTGCTATGGTTACGTGTTGCGAAGTGGAGCTGGTCTAGCAATGAGCAGCCACGGCTGGCAGCGGGATGTGTTCCTTCCCAGGGCTCATGCTGAGCGTATCCGTGCTCTACACTGCATTGTTGGTTACGCATGCTGCAGTGCCACGGTATAGGAAGGAGAGTTGACTAAACGTGGCGGGCGAGCGCGGTGAAACTTGGTTCGGCACGGACGTGTGCGTTCGTACGTGGAACTGCGCGAATAGGCACCGGTATCTAACACCCCTGTCACACGGCCACCACCAAACTCCATTGAACACCGTCAACGTAAATCTCCTCTATTGGGTTCTACGGAGAAGGAGTTGTGGCAGTGACACACGGCAATGACAAGGTTGTAACAGTTGCCACGAGGGGGCTCAGCTGGCGCTGTTTGATTTTCGGAAAAGTATTCTAATTTGATCCCTATTGATTTTTTGTGAATCCTCGTTATGCAGTTTTTACAAAATGCACTATAAAGTAGGTATGCAAATAACAAACTATTAAATTTAATTTGAAATAAAAACGCATTTGCTAATTGTAGCAATGCTGCTAGTGACGCCGGCCACATTGTGCTTTTAGTTGTTTTGTTGCCTGTGTACATGCCCGGTACGAAAGTTCTTATGCTTCCTTGCCTCGTGAGCGCATATTTTGTGTTTTTCAGCCATGAGTGACACAGCGGACTACGTGAGGAAGTGGTGCGATATTGCGCTGGTAATGACGTTGATCGGCTGGCGCCGACCGGCCCGACTCGCGAGGCACGATGTGTAGGGCATCGGTGTTGAGAGTAAGTGAACTCTGGCGGGCGTAAATACTGTAAACAAACACGCGTTGTGAATGAGTACTACAACGAAAGAACGTTTATTATTGCTAAAATGTATTATTCTTTCACTGTGGCCACTTAGTGCTCAAAATTTTTCTCTGACTTCTAGACTGCTGAGGACGAGAGTACCTCGTTCCGTTGTGAAGGGAGATCGTTGAACGTCCTTTGCGAAATGCTCCGTTCACCTCCGTTTGCGTAAGGGTGGCCGTGTGACACCAACCGCATCTTCGTTGTCGTAAACACGAGGGAGTTAAAGGGTCTTCACTGGCGCCCGTGTGACAGAGGTATAAGATAGGTAGAGTCCAACACTGTCGAAATTTGGGCTTGTTGGTGCATTGTGACGACAGAAAATAGCACAAAGAAACGGGGACACAAGACGAGGACACACGGCACAGGCAATAACTTCCAACATAATGTTTATTACCACCGCACACTCGCCTATATCACCAAGAAAAAATAACATCACATGACATGAATGATGCGCACAAAAAATTAATTTCTTAGAAAATACAATTCTTTATCACTGAGCGTAAGAGAGGGAGTGCTGACGCACTTAGACCCCAGTGAAGCGATAGCCTCAGCCTCAATAATCTCTCTAGTAAGCTGATCAAACATTCTCTTGATAACTGTGCATGCATTGAATATCGGCGCGCAGCCGCAGGATTTACAATGTATGGCCAACCAACTTCCCTGGCCGTTTTTCACAATATTACAATGTTCTCTTAATTAATCATTAGGACAACGGCCCGCCTGTCCAATATACTCTTTACCACAAGAAAGCGGGATCCGATAAACAACGCATATGATACAGGGAACATAAACAGTTCGATGCTTCTTACTACAACCTTTGGGTTTTCCGTCACGGTCATGAAGGCCACACAGGCTGACCAACTTCTTCGGAGCCGAAAAGACAACCCTAACTTCAGAGCGCTTAGCTAATTTCTTTAGGTTGTGCGATATCTTGTGATAGTATGGTATGACGACTAGGTGCTTCGGTTTCTCGGAATCACGATTCGCTGTACATCCTGGGTTGCGAAGCGTGCGAAGCAAGCCTTCTTCAACTGAAGTTTGGGCGTGCATAGGATAACCTGCTTTCAACAAACGGTCTGACTGATTATGAAAACTATAGGCGATTTCGTGCTCACAAGATTTGCTTAAAGCATGACGAAAACAATGACTGATGATGCCTCTTTTCACTAGTTTGGAGTGAGCTGATTGGTAAGGAAGGACCGGTTTGTTCATATGTGGTTGGTAAGCCCAACATATGCGGTTAGGATGAAAGGTGAAGAGGACATCGAGGAATATTATGGCATTGCTTTCAGGCAGTTCGTGTTTGAGAGTCAAGGGTTTAAAACACTCAGAAAAATGTGAAATTATTTTTGCGAAACCTGCCTCATCCGCTACCGTGTCGTTAGATAATAAAACAAGATAGTCATCGACATACCGGAACACTTTTTTTATCTTCAAATTATCAAGACGTAGGTAAATCGATCTGTCAATTCTACTTAAAAATATGTCGCTTAAAAATATAGGCGCAATGCAGGACCCGGTACAGATTCCGTCCTTTTGAATAAAAGGCTTGTCATCCCATGAAATGTAGGTCGTCTTGAGGTAAAATGATAAAAGTTCTAAAAACCGGCTGACAGGAACACCACACTCGGTTTGAAATCTAACAGAGCCAAACAAATCTATGCACTCTTCAACCGCAGGAAGCAACTGATCATGGGGAATAGAATAATACAAATTAGTCACGTCGACGGAAAAACCGTAAACATGCTCAACGACACAAGTTTTCACATAATCTATGATTGATCAGAACTTTTTTCTATGAAAGGACCATCAACGTTAAGCCGGTTCAACTGTTCTTGCAAAAAGGTAGCAATCGATTTTTGCCATGTATCACATTCTGAAACAATTACCCTAAAAGGCATATTACTCTTGTGAGTCTTTGCATTAAAAAACACTTTTAAAATGCCATGCTTACTATTTGTGATGCCACTGACAACTCGAGAAAGGTTAAGGTCTTTGCATAGCTTTTTTGCTACCGAGTTAACTTTTTCAATGCGCACGTCCTCGCGAGAGGAGAAAACAGAGCTTACGGCAGTGTGAGCCTTAAAACCAAACAGTCCCAGAGTCAGGATGGCGAAGCCTCTTTCCTTATCAGCAGGAAGGACGGTAAGAGAGTGCTCCTTAAGAAAACCCTCAACTCTCCTGAGAGGAATTTTGGATCCAGCTGGTCTGTAGCGCGAAACAGTGTCAACGCCTTCTGAGACGGAGTGAGGTTGCTCTTGTTCGGGCAGATGGCGTGAAACTTGTCGCACAATGGCTAGAAGTTTTGATGGAGACGTCTTAGGTTCCACTGCAAACTTGGGCCCTGCAAAACGGGTTTCGGAAAACCAGGAGCTTGAAAGACAATCTGTCCTCTCTGACGCGCTGCATTAAATCAACAGAAAAGAAGCACTGGCCCCTTTGGCTAGCATTTTTGGAAATCAAGGGATCGTACGATAGCGTGGTTCAAGAGAACATGTGGGGAATACTGGACGCACTAGGTGTGGAAGATGGAGTCACTAATCTTTTAAGGGATATCTATAAAGGTAACAAGGCAGTTATAAAGTGGAAAAAACAGGTATGCAAGCCTGAAGAGGTAAACGGGGACTTAGGCAGGGTTGTACTCTGTCACCCTTGTTATTCATGATCTACCTACAAGGATTAGAGGCCAAATTAGAGGGAAGTGGACTGAGCTTCAACCTCTCTTTAGTCAAACAAGGAAAACTCATTGAACAGGCACTACCAACATTGATGTACGCAAGTGATATAGTGCTAGTAGCGACAACAAGGAAGATTGATGTACACCTGTGGTAATGGGGGATATAGGTTATTTATTTTTATTTATTTAGAAATGCTGTCGACCCTCTATTGAGGGTTATTACAGGAAAGGTACGACACACTGTACAAACGAATTGGGGATATATGTTTGCATCTCCCATTGATAAACCAGAGATACATATATACAATCCATGAAAGTTCTGCATTCCAAACTAAAAACGAAAAACACACACCAATTCGCAATGCAACGAATGACAATCGCAATAAAATATACAATACCTCACATAAATGTAAATCAAGTAAATGCACAAATTCATTAACATCACTCGCATTGACTATGTTACTCGGTAACCCATTCCAATCTTCAATGACATCGTGGAAGAAAGTATGACGGTACGCCTTCGTTCGTGCAAAATAAGGGTGCAGTACTCGTGTAGGGTTCGCCCTCTCGCTTCGTTTCTCAGGTTGTTCTATGTAGTCATTTCTGTTAAGTTTAAGCTCACATTCTAATCATTGAAAAAGAAACTTATATCTATTTTTGCCTCTGCGCTTGTGGAGCGTCTCCAGATCACAAAGTTGTAGCCTTTCTGTGACTGAGTCGTTCTGTTTATATCTCGAGCATATAAAGCGAGCTGCAAACCGTTGTATGCGTTCAAGTTTATTTACAAGCACTTTTTGGTGGGGACTCCAGACAATACTGGCATATTCCAGTATCGGCCGTATGAAAGTTTTAAAAGCAAGAAGTTTTACATTCATACTAACAGTCTGCAGTTTTTTTCTTAATATGTACAACTTTTGTGAGGCCCTAGAGCAAACATTATCAATATGTGTGTGCCACTTTAGGTTATGCGTTATTGTGAGACCTAGGTACTTAAACGCATTAACTGTCAACAAGGTGTGATTCCCGATACAGTATTCAAATGAAATTATCGTTTTTTCCCTAGAAGTATGGGTGACGGTAGATTTCTAATAATTGAGTTCTATTCCCGAAGCTTCACACCGTGAATGTAATTTCTTTAAACACTCGGCAATGTTCAATTGGTCCTTCCTATCAGTCACTCGCGCGTAAATTAAATAATTATCAGCGAACAGTTTGAGTTTAACATAGGGTTTTGCTATATCTGTGATATAGATCTCAGATTCAGTGAGGAAAATTCAGCAGTCATGAATTTTATTGATAATTAAGATAGTGAGCTTAGAATACAGAAGGTAACACTAGATATAACAGATAAATACAAATATCTTGGCGTATGCATAAGCAATAGGGCCGAGTACCTAAGAGAATATGAAATATACGTGACGAATAAAGGTAAAAGCAATGCAGTGGTGATGAAAAACAGGGCACTGTGGAATTACAATAGGTATGATGTTGTGCGAGAAATATGAAAATAGGTCAAGGTTCCTGGTCTGACGTTCGGCAATGCAGTCTTGCGGATGAGATGAGAATTTCAAGCAAGATTACAATTTAAGCAAGGTGGAATAGGTAGGCTTGCCTTAGGAGATCACGGGAATACACCAAATCAGGGAGTACAATGTGATATGGGATGGACATCATTTGAGGGCAGGGAAGCTAGCAGCAAGATAAAGTTTGAGAATCGATTGAGAGAAATGGGGGAGGAGCGTAGGCTAGGAAGGGTTTCAGCTACTTGTACATGAAGAATGTCGATACAAAATGAAGGATGCGAACCAGAAAATTGACTGCTAAATACTTAGAAAACAGCAGGGGGCCAAACAGAAAAGAATTATCGGTTAAGAAGAAGGTGAATGAAGCTCAGACCGATATGTGGAGAATCGGCATGATTAAGAAGTCGGCACTTGAGATCTATCGAACTTTAAGCAGGAAATCGCCAAGGACAGTAGGAGGAAGAGGAGGAGGAAAGAAAGAAATGAAAGACAGGGAGGTCAACCAGACGCACGTCTGGTTTGCTACTTTGCCCTGGGGGAAGGGGTGAAGGGATTAAAGAAGAAGAGAGAGAGAAGTGATGGGCAACGTGTATGTAGATGTGACCTTGTCCATTGCACGCTTATAAGCGGTCGCGTAGTCCGGTCGTGTTTAGAAAACTTACCAGTGCTCGGGTCGCTTTGCTGGCCTGCGACGCGTACAGCCATGAACCAAGGATCTTCTCTTCGGAGAAAGATCTACTGTCTAGTGTCTCTAACGTTTCGCGTAGCAAGTTGTGTTCGCTCGAAAAACGTTCACATGAACACAGTAGATGTTCTATTGTCTCGTCAGTGTCACACGATTCACATCGGGAGCTATCCGTCATTCCTATGCGAAAGGAGTACGCCTTTGTAAAAGCTACTCCTAACCACAGGCGGCACAGTTAAGTTGCATCCTGATGGGAGAGGTCCGATAGAACTTGAAGCTTTCTCGATGGGTCCCATTTGTGTAGGTGGTGGTTCCTGACACTGGGGTCACTCAGCCAAGTTTCCGACACGGTGTTAGCGAACGAGTGAAGGCCCCTTGCAGCGCCAGTTCTCGACAATTGAATTAGGGTTGTCTGGGCGTCCACGTGGACGCATCGGGCAGAATTATGAGCAAGGTCATTACCGACAATACCACAATGTCCCGGTAACCACTGGAACACCACGTCATGTCCTTTCGATAAAACTTCATGAATCACTTTTCTTATTTCATTCACTAGTTGTTGATGCTCCCTTTGTCGTAAAGCTGATTGCCAGTTCTGAAGGGATGCCTTGGAGTTGCAGAACACAGCCCATTTTTGAGGTCGAGCTTCTGTGATATAAAGCAAAGCAGCACGTAAGGCGGCAAGCTCCGCTGCTGTGGATGTTGTCCTATGCGACAGTTTGAGCTTTATAGTGACCTGGTACGCCGGGATGACAACAGCTCCTGTGGAACTGTCAGCCGAGACCGCTCCATCGGTGTAAATGTGGGTCCTCTGGCCGTATTTTTTGTTGAGTATTGACAATGTCACCTGTCGTAGGACCACTGTTGAATGACGGCGCTCTTATTCGTTATTCCCGGAACAGTGAGGCACACATGTGGTTGTTGTAGGCACCGCGGAGGTGATGCTAGTCTTGTTGCTTGAGTGAAGCCAAAAGGAAGGCATTCTCTATGGCCAGAAATAATCTTTGAAAACATCGCTTGTGGTCTATGAAGTGGCAACACTGCAACATGGTGACCAGGAACTCGGCAGAGGTGTCTTATGTGGGCTCTCAAATTGTCAGTGGTGATGTATGTTAGAATTGGATGCTCTCTTGCGATCACAATTGCCCCGTAGGTTGAGTTGCATCGCGACAATCCTAAGCACACGCATAGTGCTTGTTCTTGCAGACTTTCGAGGATGTGGATGTTCGTCTTGCACGTACTTTCCAGTGACGGCAAGCTGTACCGCCAAAATCCCAGAAACAGTGCCCTGTATTGTTGCATCATTGACCTTATCTATGTGCGCCAAGATTTTTCTCATAGGAGTCGCATTATATGGACGATGGAAGTTAGCCTTCTCTTCAGGTAATTGCAGTGGGCACTCCACGAAAGGTCCCTGTCAATAACCACACCCAGGCAGCGATGGTTCTTCTAGTATGGAATATTTTGCCCATTGATGGTAACAGGGTATTGTGTCATGGCTCTGCGAGTAAACGCAACCAATGCACATTTCTCCTTTGAGACGGAAAGACCATGCTTGCGGAGATATGAGCATATCAGGGTGTCACCCTGCTGGACTCTTGCACGTACTTGTAGACGAGTTACAGCCGAAGTAAACACACACAAATATCGTCAGCATATATGGGTATGAGGATAGTACTTGGCAAAATTTCACGAACTCCTACCATCACGAGGTTAAATAAAGTGGGACCTAATACGGCGCCCAGAGGGACGCCACGGGAGGTGTGGTAATTGGTGGTAGGCCCATCTGAGTTTTGTACAAAAAAGGACCTGTTAAATTATCCTGGATCCATTGGAACATCCGACCACCGATTCCAACAGCTTTCAACGAGTCTAGGACGGCTTTATGTGTTACGTTATCATAAGCCCCTTTGACGTCGAGGAGGAGTGCCAGTGGTATGTGCTTGAGGCTTTTCTGTTGCTGGATAAATATTGTGAGATCAATCACGTTGTCAAGAGATGACCTACTTTGCCGAAAACCCGTATGCAGTTTGGGTATACGTTGTAGCGCTCGAGGTACCATTCTAGGCGTGTATCATCCTTTCCATGACTTTTCTTACGCAACTTGCGAGGGCAACAGGGCGAAATGATGTCAAATCAAATGGTGACTTTCCTGCTTTGAGTAGTGGCACAAGTCGACTTATCTTCTAATCCTGGGGAACAATGCCCACCTGCCATGAGTGGTTGTAATAGCTTAACAACCTTCCCCTTGCCTCCTGTTGAAGGTTGGCTAGAGCGGCGTAGGTGATGCCATAAAGTCCTGGTGAAGATGATCGTCAGGAAGCCGCCGAAGATGCGTCAAGTTCTTCTATAGTGAATATATTGTCCATTTCGGAGGTACGGGGTTCAGGGATAACACTCCTAATGGTGCCAGCGGACAAGGCGGACACACCAGTGATTCGCGTACAAAACTCATTTGCCACTTCAAGTTGGGTGTGGCCTAATGTAGGGCTAAGGCCATAAAAAGATTTTTTTGTTGGGGAGTCAAGCGCAGGCCACGAATAGTGCTTCAGATGCGCGACAATGGCTTTCGGAGATCCAATGATTCGCAGAAGGATTTCCAGCGTTCCTGTTCAAGTTTGTCTAAAGGTCGTTGGACTTTCTTCTGCATGTGTCGTGCCAGCCTCAAGTCGCATATTGCTTTCGTCCGCCTGTATCTTCTTTCCGTCCTTCGGCGAAGCGCGCACAGTTTTTCCAGTTCAACGTCAAAATCTGAACGCTTGCCGGTAAACAGGAGGAGAGAGGAAGCTTCCCTCATTGCCTCTTTGATGACATCTTCCAAGTTATGGTCAGGGTCTTCGCGACATGTATTTTCCATGAGTCGCTGAAATTCGGACCAATCAATTCTTCGTATTGTCGTCTTAGGAGAGGAATTAGTAAGACCCCTTATTCGCATATAAGTTGGAATGTGGTCACTCCCATGCGTTTTGATGTCTGAAAACCAGTGCACTTGCGACCGGATGTTTCTGGATACCTGAGTCAAATCGAGGAAACTGCTGTACATAAGGCCCCGCAGGTATGTAGGACTGCCACCATTTAAGAAACATAGGTCATGCTTGGAGGCGAATGACACGGGGTTTATTCCTTTAGCGTTGATTGCGAACTACCCCAGATTAAGTGATGTGCGTTGAAGTCTCCAGTTATAACCCTCGGGCCCGTAGTTGTTATGAGTATGTTTCGTAGTCGCTCTTATTGAAATCGTTTGGATGGTAATATGTAGACACCAATGAATGTTAATGACACTTTTTCCTTTTTTAACACGTAAGCAGACATACTGATTGTCATCATGCGGTTGAACTGCATGATGCACATATGTGAAATCTGTGCGAAAGTAAACAACCACCTTGCTGCGTTCCTCGCACGTTGAAGAAACGAAAGATTCATACCCTGATAGTTTAGGAGGTTGTTGCTCGTTTGTTTCCCTTATAACTATTATAGGAATATGATTCATGAATATATACTGACGGAATGAAGAGATGCGGGATCTCAGGCCTCTCGCGTTCCACTACATTATCGACGCTTGTCGGACCACGTTGCAGAAGGAGAAAATTGTTCGAGCCATGGTTGCTACTGGAGACTTGCAAATACTAGACTTAGAGCATCCAGTACTTGTAGTGCACTCTGAGCGAGTGAAGACTTCAGGCTGCTTCACAGCTTTCGCATGGCATCCAGCAGTGTTCGGAACATCCTGATGACTTCTGTGTCCTCCTCAGGCAGCTTGTCAGCGGCTGGCTGGAGTGATGTGACTGTCAATGTGTGCTTGGGGTTTGAGGTGGCTGTGATTTTGGCAATGAAGGCCAAACTGATTCATCTGCAACAGTGCTGCTCGTTGGTTTGTTGACCGCGCTGGCCGCCTTCGGTCTGGGAGGCAAGGGCGTTGGAAGAGAAGGGTGGTGAAGTGGCGCTGTCGATGCAGCGTCTGCGACATTCTTTGATGAAATGCGGCGACGATGACGCCTCTTCCGGATGGTCCTGGCAGCCTCTCGATGCGACTAATCGTCTCTGACCATTTGTTTCAATACCGCTATTCTTTTTCGGATTTTGTGGCTTTCTTTTGACGAAGCTGCATATGACCCGTGACAATTTGAGTATTTGAGGGTAGTTGCTTCGCAGTCATACGCAGAATGGG
The DNA here is from genome assembly GCF_043290135.1 of Rhipicephalus microplus. Lineage (NCBI taxonomy): Eukaryota > Metazoa > Arthropoda > Arachnida > Ixodida > Ixodidae > Rhipicephalus > Rhipicephalus microplus. The sequence goes on along the minus strand of NC_134700.1, from coordinate 25,925,498 downwards.
CTTCTGCGCAACGAGGACACACCGTCCTATTTTCGCATACGCTTCTCACGTGGCCCATCTTCATGCACTTATAACACTGTAAGGGCTTCAGTACGACAGGTCGCACAGAATGCCGAAAATTGCCCACTTTTACGTGTGAAGGAAGAGAGTCGCCCTTGAACATGACCTTCAAGCAGCGTGAGTTTCCCCAACGGACAACTTTTGCGATGACGCTGGCTTCATTTGCCGGTTTGACCAGAACATCGAAGTTGGAGCTGGAAATGGCAGTATCCATATCGTAGATGACTCCACTGACGACGTTAGAGCTCACAGGAATGTAGGAGCGAACTTTCATTTCCCCAGCTCGTTGACGTTGCGCAGTATATTAAGTGCAGCAGCATGCAAAACGTCAATGGCCAATACGTTCTTACGCGTGTTCACTCTGATGTCTGTGATCTCGTTTGGCACGAGTTCTTCCAGCATCACCGAAACAGATTGCCTGTTGAGGTGCTTCATGTTACCGTCCGGTACCTCAGGGACAAAAAGTATTGTGTTTGTCACGGGTCTCCTTGGCACTTTGTCGTTCAACGTACTCGATGACGAAGATGTTCTGACGTTCAGCCTCTTCGCTTTACGGCTCAGCACCAGCTTAAAGTCATCGTCATCGGAAGGCTCTTCGCTGCTCCTTGGGTAAACAAGAGCACCCTTGCTCTCGTAGTCGCTGTAGAGTCCTGTACGCTTCCTGGATGCGGCCACCGCTGGCGCCGCCGTAACTGGCGGACGTCCGTGGGAGTCCACGTCCATCACTGACGGACACGGGTGTAATATTCGCGAAGTTCAGTTATAATTAGGTGAAAAAAGAGAGCACCTACTGAAACAGCGATCTGCTAAGCAATCACTTCGTCATCAGGTCTTTCCTCAGTTTACCGCCAAGGAGAGGATCTTTGATAATACTCGGGGTAGTTCTCTACTGTTTGAGACCAGGACGGGAGTGTTGCGAACCAAGACATATCGGGCCAAATACGAAGGGGTAGACACGGTATGAAGTGCGTGGGGAGAGGAAGAGGAAAGTGCCGAACACTTGATAATATTCTGTAAAGAGCTTCAACCTAATGTTCAGGATGATGACGCGGAGATTTTTAAAGCACTGGGGTTTAGGGAAAGGGAAGGCCAAATAGACTTTAAGGAGGTAGAATTAACAAGAAGGAGGTTGTCTGATTGGCGGCTAAAGTCAAGGCACGAGTGAAAATGAAACCCTTCATTACAAACTACGAGTGCCAACCTCACTCTTTATAGGAAAAAAAGTAAATATAGTTTTTGGTTCACCATATATTACTACAGTCTCTAGAAATATACTGCCTAGTGTGCTGAGCGCGGGCTAGGAGATGGCTCAGCAGCTGAAGACTGCGGGCGGCCCCCGCATGGTGCACTGCTGTGCGGGTGGGTGCATTTGCGTTCAATACTTGCGCTGTGCAAACGCCGCGAAGCCTGCAAGGGGCCGAGCCACACGAGGCCAACTATCATTTTCCTGCATTTTCGGAGTGTTTTTACATAATGCTTGATTGTATAAGAACTAATGGATTATTTTCACTGTATTGGTGATTTGCAATACCACACGAAGATCATTTTGTGGCATACATTTCGTCATCCACAAAAAAAACGCAGATCCCACGTAACTTAACAATGACTGCTATACAAGGTGACTGTGTTGTACCTTTTTTTAAGTGAAACATTATGAAGTGGCGCTAAATATATGCAAAAAACTGGATAGTCAACACTGGAACCAGCATTGGTGTTCCACGAACATTGGGCTCTTCTTGCAGGGTATTTCGAAGGCCCTAATTTAAGGGGGCGATCGTGGGGGCACGCAGATGTAGGCGATTCGATAGATAGATAGATAGATAGATAGATAGATAGATAGATAGATAGATAGATAGATAGATAGATAGATAGATAGATAGATAGATAGATAGATGATTTGTGGGGTTTAACGTCCCAAAACCACCATATGATTATGAGAGACGCCGTAGTAGAGGGCTCCGGAAATTTCGACCACTTGGGGTTCTTTAACGTGCACCCTAATCTGAGCACACAGGCCTACAAAATTTCCGCCTCCATCGGAAATGCGGCCGCCGCAGCCGGAATTCGAACCTGCGTCCTGCGGGTCAGCAGCCAAGTACCTTAGCCACTAGACCACCGCGGCGGGGCAGATAGATAGATAGATAGATAGATAGATAGATAGATAGATAGATAGATAGATAGATAGATAGATAGATAGATAGATAGATAGATAGATAGATAGATAGATAGATAGATAGATAGATAGATAGATAGATAGATAGATAGATAGAAGCTCAGAGTGGTTTTAGTATTCAAAGAAATTAATTTTAAAAACCATTGACCAGAGTTATTTTTTTAATGTCTTTTGTTCTTGAGAGCAACAATTATTACAGAAGACTAAAACCTTTACCTCTTATCCTGCATTTCATTAGGATTCGAATGAAAACAAAGAATGATAACATGCCCATGAATAATCCGACACTCGCCACTTGTGATAATCAACACGTTGTTGGACAGAGAGTGCGACGTTGGCATAAGGAGAAAAACTGTGTGAAGGAAATTCGAAAGGGTACTTTCAATTTTTATATAAACAATAATCTTTGAAATTTCGCCTAAACGGGGATTTCATTTCCGACACCGTTCACCCTAAACCGAAAAGGTAGTTCGACGGAGTTACTCTTAGAATGCTTTTCTGACACGACAGCCTTCGTATTCAGCCTTCTGTCTGCCCTCTTGATCCTACTTCTTCATTCAGGAAACCGTGCCCGATTCATTAGTGCGGGGAACAAGACACCTTTTCCTTGTTCGACCGATCACTTTTTTGACACAGTGGCACAATGCACGTCCTTTTTCTTGCATGGCCGCTTAGCTCTTAACATCTATCTCCCATGTGACTTACTTCGCAGTAACTCGAATGGCAGCTGTCACACACTCATTTTAAGCATGGCGAGGCGCCGGCAGCAACAGGACGAGAGCAATTTCGCGCGTTCGAGCACCCCCTCGACACGCAGCGCCGCTTGTGTCATATGAGTGTAGTCATTACATGCGCGGCCACCCTCTCTCGTACGGAATGCGCGAGCTAAGCACACTAGGCAGCATATTTCTAGACACTGTAGTATTACGGCTTGGAGGCGTCAGCCACCGTCTGATCTAAAGGGTACAGCTATATCAATCCATTCAATTCATCCATCCATGTATTACGGGTCTTCAGTTGCCACGGGCATGAAACGCGCCTCGCAGTGTACCGTATACAGCGCGCACATGGGTTTCGGTGGCATGAATGTTGGGTCGCTTCAAATGAAAATAGCGTCACGAAAGTACCGACGTTCTTAGGAACCTCTCGAGTTGATATGTGAATTTTAAGGCCGAAGCGCATGCACGTTATTTGGGACGCGACAGCGGCTGCAGCTTCGGCAATTCTTCGCGAAGACGCGACCACCTCTGCGAGTAATTTAAAGAGCAATGGGGGCAATGAAATTTTTGCGGTGCACCAGTGCCATCCATGACGGTCACGGTGACTTCTGCATGCGAAGGATATTTGAATTTCGTGAGCTCGTGCACACACACGACTCAAATATCTAATTCTGTTTTGCGTTGTTACTTTTTAAAACATGCTTTTACAGTTATTCATGCCTAATAAGCTTGTTCGCACATATAAATGTTTATTGCACTGTTTTACAGAAAAATATACCCAACAAGAAACATTGACGAAATCACACACATTGGAAGACAAAGCCAAATACTCCGTTTAAGACGCTTGTGCAGTCCTAAGCTTTGACAGTTTTCTGATCTTGTCTGTCTTGTTTTTTTCTTCTTTTCTCAGTTTACAATACTGCTTCATCTGAAGGCCCACATAATAATACAAGATTTTAGCAATCACGTCATCTCTGTGGGTGATGCAAGGAAATGAGAGCCAGTTGTTATCTAATATATTCTCAATGGTCAGCTCGTAAACATTCCTTTGCGTGCAATTTCTTTGAAACTCTACTTCTGCTGCGCAAAGTAAGGCAAATATGTTAGTTGTGGGATCAACTAGCTTTCCACGGGTCTTACAGTTTACTAGGGCTGCTTTAGGCATCTGCGAGTGAGCAACATTTCTCGCAAGGTTAAGTTTGCACGTTTCGCTGTTCAGCAACTTCCGGCACACAAACCCTGTAACATAGTAAACTACGCAGTCCACAACCTCAGCCAAGGCATACGAGTGGTCATAAACAGCTTCTTCCAAGGACATCTTGATTCATTTCGCCGGTAAACACATATGTAAAACCGCGTTCATTTAGCAGGTAGTTTGAAAGACCTAGATCAGACATCTCCCTATTTGTCCCACGAAAGCCGTCAGCTGTCGACTGCTTCAGGAAACTTGTGTTAGGTATTTTGCCTTCAACAACCACTTGCTCCCACTCATTCAGCCACTTCATTGACGATTCCAGGACACTGAAGTCCTTGCAGGAGCACTTTAGACCTTCCTTTGTCACCTGCCTGTTCAGTGCGTCAAACAGGGTGTTCACGCGCTGAGTGAAGTCCACTGTTGCTGTGACGTCATGTAGGCCGAGGACAGCCCTACTTGAGTAAAACTCTAAACCCTTAGCAACACTGCTGCTGAACCCTTGTGTAGCCAACTTCACTCGCATTTTCTAAGTGTTCGTCGGGTTGACATGAGCATACGCCAGTTTAGGGCACACCTTCAAGTAGACTGGGTTTTTTGCCGTCTTCCAGAAACTAGGTGTCATAATCTGCCCAGTGCACTTTCCCTTGGGAGTGGTCACCACATTCTGGGCGTAAAGGTGGTTTCTTGCACACCTAATTAAGTGTGGAGCACCTGAAAAAACGTACATTCTTCTTTTTTTTCATCCAACGGGTGCTCGAACGAGCTCTTAGGGTTTTCTAGAGAACCACTTCCTCCAAAGTGCTTCCATATAGATGTGTTCATAGTTGCGCCATCAGAAACAATACCATCAACATACGCACCCGATTCTTCTAGAAAAGTTACGGCTTTCAGGACAAGCTGAGCAAGCACGGTTGCTTTTGTGAGTCCCTTGCTCGCAAAAACTGCGATTGCTTGCGAGAACTTATCCCCGAATGAACGAAACGTAAAAGCAAGTCCATGGTCGGCAAGTTCCTCACCAGCCGGTTGGATGTTGTCAATGTCTGAAAACCCAGTGTATGTCATTGTCTTTGAGTTCGCACGCATTTCTTTTCGCACCTGTATCTCATCAAAGAATAACACACCGCCTCGCTGAAATGTGTCCTTATACAATAGGGGCCGAATAAACAAAACTTTCTCTTGGCTGCGCATTTTCTTAGCCAAGAATTTTCTCATCTGGAGGGATTACTATAGCGCAGGTACGAATTTAACTTATTCGGCTCATAAGAGGGTGAGGAGGACTCACGATAGCCGATGGAACGACAAGAAAAGAAAGAAGTGTGAGCCGATAATATCAAGGTAGCACGCAAAGCGTCTAGCATCGAGAGTATACGATGATAGCCAATGATTTGCTGCATCTAAGTTTAAGTTGCGCGAGCATCTGTTACAGCGCTTACGGGATGCCGCGTACGTTGTAATAGACGTTTTGCGGTGTGCTGTGCAAGGCCAAGCATCGCCTTTCATTAACGACTGTAGCTAAACAAAAAATTGCTCGATGGCCTTGAGCCATCGAGCAATCTGTGCAATATCTCGCCAAGTATAACTAAACAACGCTCCAGGTGCACCACATCAATGAAACCACGCATAAATCGATGCATGCAATGTTCGAAAATGGCCTCAAATGTCTTGGCTTGTTTAACGTGACTAGCTACCTTACATTTTAATGAAGCTGCGCTGCTTCTCAACTAATCCGGTGTAATCGAGCACGGTATAGTTGTGTAAGGGTGTTTTCTACCTAGACGTAAAAGGTTGCCTTTCTTACAATATTCTTATTACACGACAAAGGAGCGACTTCTGTCTCTGCTTACGAATTGTTCATAAATAGAGAACAGCAGTACTCAAATGAAATTGTGAGTGGAATTTCGCAGGTTGCATGCAACGCAGAATTATTATAACGCCGAAATGCGAGAACGTGCATACGATTACGCTTATATATGTGTCTACGTAAAACGAGGGAGACTCATCGGGAAGTGTTTCAGTGCTAATGCTTTTCACAAAACACGGTGTAAATATTTCGTCCAGCATTGTTTGAGTGAGCAAACAAAGCAAGGGACGTGTATACGAATCTTGAAGTCGAGAGACGGTATCACACGTGCAAAAGGACAAAGATAGAGAGAGAGGGGGGGACTCTCATTTCGTCTCCACGAAAGCTTGAAATCGATAGATAATAAAGACAATTTTCTGGCCCGGCAGACGTCAGGGAACGTTTCCGCAAAGCAGCGTCGGATGCTTGGAGAGCATAAAATGTGGAGTACGCGTTTTATGGGAGCGACAGCAACACAGAAAGCGAGATGAAGTGTGACTCTCTTTAGATATGACAAAATGAATGCTAAGTAGGGGAGTTTTTTTATTTACAAATACTGCTGTCTCACAGTTCGAGACATTGCAGGAGTGGGTCCATAACAGTGAATACACACTAACAAAACACATGGTTTGGTAGTTCATTCAAAAAACTATTGGTAGGCAACTTTCGGAGAGAAACATCCAGATTATTCCACAATTCCACTGTGAAAGGAAAAAATGAAAACTTAAAACAATCTAGAAATGGCATGAAGGGTGTGATGTTAATGGGGTTTGACCTGCGAGTGTTTGCAACGGAGTTGGCAAAGGAAAAGGGAATGTCAATGGTGATTATCTTGTTCACGATTTTATGTAAAGTGCCGATACGCTCGCAAGTACGTCTGTGTTCAAGTGATTTGAGTGAGAGACGTACAGCGTGTGACGAAGGCGAAAAATTGTGATCATAACGGTGATATATGAATCTTATTGTTTTTTTTTGAACACCTTCCAAGTGTGCTATGTCGCATGCGCAGTGAGGTGACCAGACAACGGAGGCGTATTCAAGAACAGGCCGTATCAGGGATTTGTATGCTGTTAGTTTGCATTCGTGAGTTGCATCTTTTAACGTTCGCTTCAAGAAGCTCAATTTTCGGAGCGCTTTCGAGCTGATTAGGTTTATATGTTTATGCCATTTTAAGTTCGGTGAGAATGTTACGCCAAGATACTTGTATTCGTTGACATGCTTCATGTTCTGGCCATAGGAAAAACGTAGGGGTTCCTTCTTGTTTGTGAATGTCATGCTTACCGTTTTGTTAAGGTTTAGTGCCATTTGCCACGTTGAGCTCCAGGTACGGAAAGAAGAAAAAACATTATTTAACTGTATTTGGTCACGGGAGGTACTAATACAAGAATAGAGGACACAGTCGTCGGCGTATAGACGGAGTTTGACGTTTGAATTTTTTTGTTATTTCGACAACATCGTTGAGATAAATTAGGAAAAGAAGAGGCCCAAGGACCGAGCCCTGCGGCACACCTGATGTGACAGGGAGAGATGACGAATGCGAATTGTTAAACGCGACAAACTGCTGCCTTAAATTTAGGTAATCTGAAAGCCAAGATAACAAGCGAATGCCGTGAGTGCCGCGCAGAAAGGCTTTTAATTTGAGGAGGAGTTTATTGTGGCAAACAGTGTCAAACGCTTTTGAGAAGTCAATAAAAATGGCGTCCACTTGACCGCGATCGTTTAAAGTCGAAGCGATGTCATGCGTAAGCCCCAGCAACTGCGTGACTGTTGAAAATCCTGCACGAAAGCCATGTTGATTTTGGGAGAGGAGGTTGTTTTCAGTTAAATATGTGACTACATGTTTGTGAATAATGTGTTCAAGAATTTTACAGCAGGTGCAGATTAATGAAATAGGTCGATAGTTTGGAATTACTTGTTTGTCGCCAGATTTGAACACCGGAACAACTTTTGCATTTTTCCAAATCTGCGGTACAATTCCTGTTTCAAGGGATCTCTGAAAAATGACTGTTAAATACCTCGCATTCCATTCAGCGTAACGTTTTAAAAATGTGTTAGGGATGTTATCAGCGCCGGCACTCTTAATTGTGTCGATGTTCAGTAGGAGATTGACAACTCCAGCGTAACTAATCTGTAGTTCTGGGAAGGCAGGCAATGTACTGTCAAGACCGAAAGCGGGACTGGTGCCATCATCTGTACTAAACACTGATTTGAAATAACCATTGAACGCTTCCGAGATAGTTAAAGAATCCGAAGAGGGCTGCTCGTTCACAATAAGTAAGGAAGATGTCGGGCCTGCAGGATTAAGAGTTTTCCAGAATTTAGATGGGTCGTTTTTCATAAAGGTTGTTAACGAACTTTCATAGTAGAATTTGCGGGCAGCATGCATTTTTTCTCTTAGCTCTGTTTTCAGAGAGTTAAATAAGTGCTGGTTATTTAGGAGAGTGTTACGATGCCTTTGAAGTCGCTTTATTCGCCGAGTAAGCTGAATAATTTCTCTGTTCAGCCAAGGATGCCGAGGGTTTCGTTTTAGGCACTTCTGTGGGACATATGTGTGTATGCAGTGTTCAACAATCTTATAAAATTGATCAACTAACAAGTCCACATGACATTGGTTGCTATTGAACAAGAAATCATCAAAAGACGCTGCTAAAACTGCAAGAATTGAATTGTCGTCCGCGTGGGTAAAATCCAGAACCGTTTTGTACGTCGGAAGTTTGGGTTCACAGGCAACATTCAAGCTAAGAAGGACTGCCTTGTGGTCAGATACCCCATTCACTGCTTCACATTCAAATCGATTCTGCTGTACAGCCTCATTCAAGAATACAAGGTCTAAAATTGCATTTTCCCGCGTAGGAACATCGACTACTTGGGTAAGATCAAACGACACAACAAGGTCAACTAAAGCTTCACTGAGTGCCCTATCGCGACCAGTGGGTAAGAGTAAATTCCAGTCAACATGCAGTACATTAAAATCACCACATAAAATCAGTTTAAATTTGTGAAGCCTGTTTTTCAATATATAATCACTAATAGCAGGAAAAACAACGTGGTCAGTACCAGGAGGCCGGTATATTACGCCTAATACGGTTTTTTTCCCCCCAACGCTGATTTTGCACCATAAAGATTCTGACTCGGGAAGGTCGGGTAATGGATAGAACTTCAAACTATTCTTTAAGAAGATGGCGACACCGCCACCGCGGCTGTCCTCTCTGTCTTTACGTAGCACCGAGAAACCCGGGGGTAGGAATTCAGCCTCAGAAATAGTATTATTTAACCATGTCTCAGTAACACAAATTAGTGATGGGGCGTAAGTTTGGATGAGCCAATTAAAATCTACAGTCTTATTCACCAAACTGCGAGCATTTACGTTCAGCAGCACTAATTTACGCTGGCTTCTGGAAAGTCATTCATTGCTACGGGGAACACGATTGCTAGACGCTTCAATACCTGACTTTGTGACGTTGTCCCAGACGTAACGAACACTGTCAATTACTAACTGATCGTACTGTAGTCGTACTTTTTTGGCTACTTTTCTTAGGTCAGCAGAGTGTTGCCATAGTTCCTTGCGGATTTGTCGAACCCTGAGTGAAAAATCTTCGTTGATGAAGATATCCGTTCCTTTTAATTTGCTAGCCTTGCTTAAGATCTCGGATTTGGTTCGAAAATCGAGTAGCTTGATAATTACTGGCCTTGGACTGTTGCTTCTGCGTGTTCCGAGGCGATGACAGCGTTCGATGTTGTCACATTTTATATCAAGCTTCGTTGATACAAGGTTCACGACCGACGGTAGTAGCTGCTCCGGTTTCTCATCATTTGGTTCCAGCAATCCATGTATTATAAGGTTATTTCGTCGTGATCAATTTTCCAAGTCGTCGTTTTTGCGATCAAGTGTGTGCGCTGCTTTAGTTAGATCGTTCATTTTAATCTCCATTTCCGGCACACGTTTCACAAGATCGTTATTATCAGTGACACTAGACTCCAACTTTGTTAGACGGGCTTCAAACGCTGCAACCCTTGTGGTGAGTGCTAATATATCTTCGCTAATACGTGTTTGCCCAGCTAGCAATTCTAATAACATTTGTTCAGTTTTGGATGCGGGGCCGGGATTGGTCTCGACGTCACCAGACAAAAGTAACAGAAATCTCAAGACAATTTTTACACTAGTGACAACACTCAAAAGCCATGCGCAGGTAGGGTCCGGCAGAAGCAGCAAAAAACGGTTGTCACTTCTATGGCATTTATACCGGTACGGATTCCCTACCTGCAAAATGAAGCAGAAGACACTGTAGCGACTGCACATCATGCCGCTGCCGGACCCACTGAATGGGAGCGTCGGCGACGATGCTTTTATGTCCGTTTGCCTCCAGGTAGGTGTCGCTGCCGTCCCACGCCGTGTGCAATTTGGCCAGCTGATCATGGACCAGCCGACGGGCGAGCACCACGTGGCAGCGAGCACGTCCCAGAGAGTCGATGATTTGGCGCACGTGCTGTTATTGAAGGCTTCGTCATGCCGTTTGAAGGGCGCGTTGCAAAGGAGCATGCAAGTGGAGATAGTGGTTTCCCAGACTGGCGGCAACCTGCAAAATGAAGCAGAAGACACTGTAGCGACTGCACATCATGCCGCTGCCGGACCCACTGAAGGGGAGCGTCGGCGACGATGCTTTTATGTCCGTTTGCCTCCAGGTAGGTGTCGCTCCCGTCCCACGCCGTGTGCAATTTGGCCAGCTGATCATGGACCAGCCGACGGGCGAGCACCACGTGGCAGCGGGCACGTCCCAGAGAGTCGATGATTTGGCGCACGTGCTGTTATTGAAGGCTTCGTCATGCCGTTTGAAGGGCGCGTTGCAAAGGTGGCTTTTGGAAGGGGCATGCAAGTGGAGATAGTGGTTTCCCAGACTGGCGGCAATCTGCAAAATGAAGCAGAAGACACTGTAGCGACTGCACATCATGCCGCTGCCGGACCCACTCAATGTGAGCTAATGAGCCAATTTTTTCTGAAATAACGTTAATGAAAACAAACTAAGTAGTCATCTAGTGAAAGTGACACTGGTGACTAGTGAATAGCGTTGTTGCAGGCCGATGTATATATTTATTTTTTATTTATATTTGCGTACGTTAGAGCCGGTATCCCAACATCATGAGAGTAATGTACAAGATGAATAGTGCACCGTTAAATAGCCACACGTGGTAGTTTCTATCTTCTAGTAACCTTGGGCAAACTCATTATAACTATTTTTTTCTGTTTTTGACCAAGTTTAATCAGACGTTTTTGCATTTGGCGTCATTCAAAGCTTGAATATATATCAGCAATAGAGCAAACGCAAGCACTGCTGCAGTGGTCGAGCGGTTACGGCGATCGGCTACAATCTAGGAGGATCTGGGTTGGATCCGCAGTGTCACCGAGCACTTTTTTTTTTCAAGATGTTGCCCGGCCTGAGATTATGCGTGGCTTCGGGTACAAGTTTTTTTTAAAAAATGGCTTTCGCGCTTTCTTCTTTCACTCCCCTTTTGACCCAAAAGTGCTGTGCCAAGCTCAATAAATGACAAAACTCAGGGTTCATATTTTTCCCTCCACCCTCTCTTATCGCTAAAGTTCCCAGTGCTGAAATACCAATATGATACCTGGTATATTACTTTTCACGTGTTTGGACATTTGACCAACGATCAGTCATCACGGTGTATTGAAGAAAGTCTACACATGCAGCGAGCTAATTGCTTGCGGCCAAGTTGTCTGCTTTTGTGAGGACACGTTTTCGTGCTAATTTGGCGGGCATCATTACATGCCGCAAGGCCAAAGAGCACGGACAGTTAGAAAAGACCCAGAGTGGTTAGTTTGTGTCCTTTTTCTCCCTATTTGTCATGCTGCACGCTTCAGTGTAATGTCACTATGAATGATTAAAATGGACTATAGCAGTTAATTGAGTTCTGCTTAGAGGGTCCCCTATTGTCGAGACCGGAACAGAACAATGGCAATTTGATTAGTGTCATAGAGAGATACTCTGCTTTTGGTTACTACAATAAATTTTTAAACCGAAATTTATTTTTTGTTAACAATTCCAGTACAGATGAAAGTTGCATGGAAAAAATTCGTATATTCAGCTTGACTAGGTTTGTGACCTTAATAGTAATTGCCAACCGGTATTACAATATTGGCACGTGCTACAAAAGGTCTTCAACTAGGAAGAACTGAGCCGGTGGGAAGACGCACCGAAAACTGGCAAGATGGCTGCTTCAATAATAAACAACTGGCCAGAGCACGCGCTGCCCCAGAACATCGTCTTCCATTCTCGCGGGCAGCCATGGCTTGCGCTCGCCGTAACTAGCGGCCAAGTGGCATTATGCATAAATATCACAAACATATACAACCATGGGTGATAGCTTGTTTATTCTGATTAAAATTGATATGTTGAAATCGACATATTTAACCAACGCAATGTGTACAAAGACATGTAAAGTAGCTATGCTCTAATCTAATCTTCGCTGGTTGGTTCCATTTTACCCAAGTTCTTGCTCATGACTGTACGTTGGCAAATGAAACAATTTCTTCGAATGCACATATTTTGTGTAAGGTTACATTTATTTCCATGCAGTAAAAAACAAAATAAATGTATAATTGCTCAGAAGAAAAAGAACTAGAAACAAATTCAGCCAAATCATTACCAAACTTACTCATCAATGATAAATGATTTCTCAAGTAAAAGATACATACGTACGTACATACATACATACATACATACATACATACATACATACATACATACATACATACATACATACATACATACATACATACATACATACATACATACATACATACATACATACATACATACATATACTGAGGTTTAAATATTAAGCTGAATGGCTATAAAACAAAAATTCTAATACACTCATTTTGAATATACAAAAAGTAACTTACGAGAGAAATCCACCAGCAATGTTATGTCTGAAGTCGGTGTTTCTCGAACCATCTCGGAAAAGCTTGATGCATAGTTTCTGCTGCTGCCCATTGACAAGCAGTTTTTATAAGAAACACAAGAATAGAGCCCTTGACAATGTCTTGCTAAAGAAAAGGGCTGTGCATCAATATTTCGCACATATCTGCAATAATACTCTGCTTATTAACATAGCTTGGCTCATTCACAACACACTAACAAAGCAAGTTAGCACACTTGGGCTGAAAGGCGGCACAGCGCAATGAAATTCTAGACAATACATGAATAATACAATTCTAAGCTACTACGCGCCTTGATGCCAACAGTGATTATACTGACAGCTATGAACCCCATTTTGTTCTCCTGAAACACTCCTCAAAAAGACTTCAAAGTTTGCACATCAACAAAGTTCCCATTCAGTTATCTGTTAGTCTGCTTGAAAAAAATTTAGTTCACTAGTGGGCAATGACTGTACACTAATTATGTGAGGCGATGCTCCAGTGCACTGCATGTACGTCTTGCTGCTGGTCTCAATTGCGATGTCGCTCAGCACATATGTGGAAAATCACAACTAACACTATGCCACTACAAAGTAATTAGATGTCGTTTGCATAAAACAGGGACCACAATAAAAGAACAAACCAACATTTACCTTCACACAGTTCAAAAAATGTAAATAGTGTAAATGGAAATAGAGTTTTCACAGTTTATCTGAGAATAGAAATAATTTTTGTAAACATATTATTACGTCCACTAACAAACTATATTATGATGCTAGCTTCAATATTAGAGTACACCAGTAATTTTGTGGGGCTAAACAATTGTACAGGCACTTAGAAAAAGATAAGAAAAGACAAGATAAGCATGCTATAGCTACATATAAATTAAAATAAAAACTTTTATTTCTAGTCTGAGTAAAGCTGCATATATGATAAGTCACTTGCATAGTACACAATTACATTATGAAGAAATATGTCCGAACAAAGTATACAATAAAGAAGTTACACTTACACTGTAAAAACATAGAAGTAGACTGTTGAAGGACGGACCGGCAGTGGGATAACAATACACAAGCACTAAAATCTACTGTTAGATATACCAGGAGCAGTGATGATCCTCTACCTTTCAAATAAAATAATTCACATTGATTCACTTCCCAGAGCTTATACACTCATGGTATCATTGGTGCTATACAAATGAGTGTACACTGAAGAATTATATCGACCAAGTACAAGATTACCGCATCCATGTCTTTACTTCTTGTACTACAAAGAATTCAAGCACAGTTATCATTGCCGACCATGAATGGTGTGATTTAAGGCAGTTAAATGCAGTGACACGCAGGCACTTTGACTAACATGCATGTTAAAAACTTCAGCTCAAAATTATTTGCCAACTAACACTACAGCAGCCTTTAATTTAGTGTCATTGTTTTGTATCTTTCACGCAAAATTTGAATAATTTGGAACGCAGGCGAAGGAACTGCTGAATAATGCACTGCTAAGAAGTTAAGCTGCAGCTGCACAGAATGATACTACGTATACGAAGAGCACACTGACAACGCAGTGTGCTCTTTCTGTTGTCGTAAATTTTGAGCAGGAGAACAGTCACTGGCAGTTCCTTTTTACTTCTTAGTCTTCTGTGCTTTGTTCTTGATACACTGCACATGACCGTGGAGCACTGAATCCCTTGTTACTGCTGGAACTTGGAAAAATACAGATTATTGTTACAACCATGCTACATGCAAGAGTGTACAGTTGTTAAATATGTGCTCATATTTACAGATGTCATATTTTCAGAAGCCGATGACAAGCCTCAACACACAAACAAACAGTGAAGACAGAAAATATATTTTATTCTTATACAAGAGCAAAACTACAATGTCATAGATGAAGGCATGAAACTTCTGCCAGGCATCATAAGCCAATAAAGTCTCTTCTATTTCGACTTTACACTAGGTACGAGAAGCAGACCACAAATATGTACTCTAAGAAACACAAGTTAGACTGCATTACAACACAACAGCTAATGTTCATAACTTCAAGGCTTTCTAACATAGCCAGCTCACCATACCGCTTATAGGAGCAAATGGGCCGTCTAGAAGACACAAAGTACTTCAGGATTGTGAGTATGCTTGTTGCTGACATCTATTATTCCAAATGAAGAAAATCTTTCAAAATACACTTCATCAGGGGAAATAATACGCAACAAACACAATGGGTTCCTACAGGTGCCACCAACACTCACCAATATTGTTGATACCAGTGTTTCGCCGGATAGAAATGCTGTGTCCTGCACAGGACACCAAAGGAGCGCTCCATGACTTGGCTTGAATGTGTGCTGGCTGCATCGCACTGCTGCTGAAGTAGGCTAGCCACAGACAGAAAGATGAGGAGCCATGGCTTTGAAACACACTGAACGTCACCTTTAGAGATCAACAATGCATGCTTAGGTCAGGTACAATTTGTAGAAAAAAATATATGACTATGCAATCGTGGTGAACACGTTCGGTTGAAACACAACATGCCACAACACTGAGAGAGAAAAAGCTATATCCAGTAAAAGATCCAGTTACTGGCCCTATAGTGGCTGAGGCTTGATCGATAGGTCGTTCTCCTTGCAAGTTGTGAACAGCCCGGCGATTGTCACCCACTTGCTATTTCTTTCCAGAGCACTTGATCCACAGAGTGAGTCACAAGCTTGAGAGCTCAATAAGGATTCTAAGCATTTGTGCTCGTTCAAATGCACAAGCTTTTGAGCCTCAGATGATTGGAGTTTCATTAACACGCTGCAGGCGTTAACATTCTCAATTATCTCGTAATTTAGTTCTCTAAGTGTTGAATAAGAATTATGTGTGAGAATAATAAAGATATCTACTGCAAGCAACCATGCTTGGGTTTTCAATTTGAGCACAGTAAGTGGTGTTCACTTATTCGTATGTATTAAAGAAAAACTAACCTTGCAGCCAGTCATTAGGCAGTCTTGTGCCCTCGAAGCTCCCAAGCAGATCGCAGGCTTCCTAGATCAGGCTGCCATGCATGTTTCCAGGCCACATGCAGGTCCGCTGAGTGATAACAGTCCCAGCAGAGACATAGACTTGAACAGTTAGGGAGCACATGCCCTTCTTATTTTTGTTCAGGTACTCCAAATCAGGATGTGGATTGTTGTGCCAATGTGTGCAACCGATGCATCACAGGACCTTAGCAAACCTATCTCTGTGATCTGTGAAGAGAGAAAAACGAGATATTTAAAAACAATCATTAGAATCACTTACTTCTAATACTTACTTGACGAAGCTATCCCTTCGTCAAAGTGACCAAAATTTGCTAAAATCACTTTGAAATAAGCTGAAGCCTCATATAAAATTTACTTACCACAGTATATATGTCCTAGTGAAATATAGTGCTACCACAGCGGTAATCATCTATAGAACTAATTTTCCAAAATAACATAAAATCCTTAGGTGCAACCTGGCTCTTGGAAGATAAGTTCACATTAACTTTCCAACTATCAAACGTGGTAAATCGACAGGCCCAACCTAGCAATCAAACAAAAGCTCACTTGTATCAAATCACAAAAAAATTTCTGATGTATTTGCTTCATAATATATGTATGTATATAACAGTAGTAGTAAATATTTTGTGTTTGAACTTAACATAAAGAAACATTACACCTGATGGGCTTAAAAACTTACACACGTTATAGTACTGCGTGAATAGCAACAAATTTAGTTCTGCAAGGTCAACTCACTGATGGCAGCATTTAGTAGCCGTCAGTGTCATGAGGAACCAAAGTATGCTCTAGGGCCAACAGGCAAAGGACATTTGCAGACTGGAAGCTGCCGATGACAGCAATGAAGGGCTGGCCAGGCGTGCACGTTCAATGATATAGTGTAATAACTGGCCATGACCGGCTGTTGTCAAGGCTCTAGTTCGGTGCAAAACGATAGCCAGACGAACTCGGAAACTTGTAGTTACCCGGTATTGGCCTACAACTTCTTCCAAAGCAAGGAACCGGTAAAATCTTTGCTCTTTTTGGGGGCCGGAGGGAAGCTTGACGATCATGGGCTCTTGCTGCCACATAGAACTCTCAAGTTCTTACCGAAGAACAGTCTGGGCGCGCAGCCAAAGTAACACGATCCACAACAGAATGTAGCATCTCGCAGCTTTGGTTTATCACATCACAGCGCTAGGACAATGGTTATCGCAAAAAGGAGAAGGGACGAGTTAAAAAACAAAAGCGCCAAGCTCCACCACCGCAACTTCACAGGGCAAAACAATTAGCGACGCTGTCTTTCATTTTTCGGTCACACGAGCACAGCTTGTTCACAAGTCTTGGAAACATCAACACAGTACCACTGTTCACAACGAACATCGTTTCACTCCCGAACACTAGCTCACAAGAAAATAGAAGCGTATGGACTAACCAGTGGCGAAGCAAGAACTGAACACAACGCGTAATTCATACATTTCCGTACGTTTTTGGGGTCACTCAAGTAACGTACCAAAACGCTCTCAATCCGAAATGTCACACAGCAACCAACAGAGAGACTGAAAAGTCAAGCGGACGAACTGTTTCCAGCACACAAACACACATTGCAGGCTTCACGAGTGCTAGTTGCCGTCGATACACCGGTGCCGATCGCCGCTTGATAAACACACTGACGCACAGGCTTCGCTGCACTTCACCGTACACCATTGCGCTGCCACAGCTTTCCGCACTGCTACACGCACCGAAAGAGCTGCCGTAATCACAACGCATCCAGTTGAACGCTGAAGTAAGTCATGCGAGAAACATTTGCTAAAATTCGCCCCGACCGATATGCTGTTTACGACGCAATGTTGTTTTCGACAACTGCGCAGCACGTAGAAGAGCTCTTAGAAAGTACTTGCGGATTTTTTACGGCGTAGTAAAATTTGAGCAAGGTTTTTTTTGGCGTTGCATAAATCTGTTGCCAGACTTTCGGGTGGTTGTTGCCAGACTGCTGCTAAATTTTAAGAAAAAGTTTTCTTTTGTAGTTGTGGCTTCTCCGTAAGAGTTTGGTGCTATCCGCGGTAAATTTCTTGGCTGAAAATTTTTCTCCTGTAGTCGTGGCTTCTCCGTAAGCATTTGGTGCTATTCGCGGTGCATTTCTTGGCTGAGAATTTTTCTCTTGTAGTTGTGGCTTCTCCGTAAGAGTTTGGTGCTATCCGCGGTGCATTTCTTGGTTGAAAATTTTTCTACTGTAGTTGTGGCTTCTACGTAAGAGTTTGGTGTGATCCGCGGTGCATTTCGCGAGTGCATGAGCGACGCTGGCTGTTTTAATTACCGGAATAAACCGAGCCTAGCAGAAGTCGAGCGTGGTGCTGCCATGCAATTAAGAGGGCCTTTTAATTCCATTTTAATTAACGGAATGAACCGCGCATTGCAGAATTTGTTTTATTTATGGAATGTACCGCGCCTAGCAGAAGTCGAGCGCGGCGCGGCTGCGCAATTAAGAGGCCGTTTTAATTAACGGAATGAACCGCGCCTAGCAGAAGTCGAGCGTGGCGCTGCTGCGCAATTAAGAAGCCGTTTTAATGAACGGAATGCATTACAGATTTCGTTTTATTTACTGAATGAACCGCGCCTTGCAGAAGTCGAGCGTAGTGCTGCCGTGCAATTAAGAGGCCGTTTTAATTTCGTTTTAATCAACGGAATGAACCGCGCATTACAGAATTCCTTTTAATTAACGGAATGAACTGAGCCTAGCAGAATGTCTAGGCGCGTTCTCTTGCTGTGTGCGCAGCTGTGCAATTAAGATATCGCGTCTCAGTATTAGGGATGACGGGGAAACTGAATAGAGTCACGGGAGGTGATGCGCTGCCCCCCCCCTTACTTTTTTTTTCTCTCTCAGCTGATCGTGTCGCGTCGACCGCGTGCTACGACGGGGGATGCCACGCTTCCCCTAGCTGTGTCAGCACAAGACATATCGTTCGAACTCATATATACATGTGATTAATAGGCGTTCCAAGGCTGGTTAATCGGGGTACGTCGGATATGCTACAGCTATGTACGCCTGGAAGGCTGCTTTATCGAAGCAGATGGAGCGAATTAAGCGTGACTTGCGCGTACCTGTAAATGGGACCCGGCCGACGAGCTGCCGTCGCTTACAGGGCCCCACCCACAAAAAGCACAAACTACCAAAATTCCAAATAATGATTGTGTATTGTTTCTCATCTCAAGAGCTTAATATACAGCAATAAAAATAAAAGGACATAATAAACATATTAATGACAATAATAATAATACAACATAATGACAACATAAACATAAGAATATGATGATAATATGTCTCACTACGCGCTAATCACAATTAAACTGGATACCGGCGAGCAATCACCTCCATTAATTGAAGAAAAGGGTCTTTCATGTTGGGCCGTGCGTTAATTGATTTCCACCAAAGCCAGGCGAGGTGAGACGGCATAAGTGAGGTAGTCGTCTTGTTGCTGTTGCGCACGAGACGGGGCTTGGCCTTTTGCTATTCACTTTCAATTCTTTGCGTGTTGGCGCCTGTCGTAGGATCAACGAAGTTTACACTGTGGTTCACGGTGTGCCAGTCAAAGTTTAGCGGTGTTCCGTTGGCATCCACAAGTCTGGGTATGCACTGGTACGCGGCCTACTCGTCGCTGTACACCGTCGTCCCGGGAAGAATGTGCCTGGCTATCAGTGAACCAAGGGTGGCAGCATTCCTTTTATCCACTTGAAACAGCGTCAACTCCTTCGTGGACACGTGCAGCATGCCGAAAATCCACGGGCCCTTGTTAGAAACGCCACCGTAATTGTTGCGGCGCCTTGAAGGAACACTGTCGCCAGTCAGCAGGCGACCTCTATTCGCCTTGCGCCGACCCCCCAACAAGCATTCATCGATTTGGACGACCTCGCCCACTCCACCCATCGCCGGCTGTGCGCGTAGCTCTTCGAGTGTTACTTCTCCTATATAATTTCTCCAGTCGGTCCGCGTGAAATTGCTAAATTTAAACTCCTTCTCTGTAAGATCTCTCGTGTTCTTTGACGAGAACATTTTCACCATGGCGTACGTGAGCCATATTATCGTCGAGAGAGTTTTACGTTAGGACAACCAAGTACGTCTTGACAGGCAAAAAAGGAACCTTGGCCCTGCCTACCCTGCAGAGCCTGCGTCCTGCGGAGCTGGGAGAGCTGTTTCCTGCAACGATTGCACCTGAATGTCGGTCTGCTTCCTTTCTTTCCCGGGCGATTGTACGTCACGACTTCTCCACCGCATCCTAGCTCACCTGGATGAAAGCAGAGATCCTTGCAAATACCCCAGTACTCGTATGTCGGTGGCCGCCCCATTGTTGTTCCGGCTGCCTGAGGTCGAACTGCCAGTTGAAGCGATGGCGGAGGCGAAAGTCCGATTTCACGAAGGAAGGCCTCTTCCACGTCAGGGTACCTTATGATGTCGGTGATTTCGACAATACTGGGGTCTATCCGTGGCGTGACCATGACGAGACGCTTCCTGAACTGGTAACAGTGTAGCTTGCATGGCTAACGTTACGGCATTTTATAAGGGTCATGAGGTGAAAGGAGGATAGAGCGCTCTAACGTTGACAGTGCGCCTACGTGATGCAGCATCAGCGGGGAAAGAGGGGGTGGGTCACGGCGCGAACGTGGCGCGAGCATCTGCGGAGAAAGAGTGTATGGGCCATGGCCCTAACCTGCGGAGAAAGACAGGAGGGGCAAAGACGCCCGGAGTAAAAAAAAACATAAAAAAACCGTTTTGTACCTCAAACGTTGGTTGACATGGCGCTGACCCGACACGAAGCGAGTGTCTGCGGAGAAAGAGGGGGTGGGTCACGGCGCTGTCGTGACACGATCATATGTGTGAAAATACGGGATAGGCCAAGACGCCTCGAATCGTACAACACCTAGGTCACGTACTTCACTTCGGTGCCCCTCCTTCTCCACAGTAACGGAGACTTGAGCGGGAGTGCGAACGACGTTACGTGATGCTACGTGATGTGACCCACGTATCAAGTAAACAGTACGCCACCCAGGGCACGTACTCCACCTCGGTGCATTGGGCATCGAGACATGGCCAAACTTGCTCACGTAAACCTCTTAAATTTACTTATTTGGCGCTCCTTATTTCGGTCGCAATCCCTAAGCTTTAGGATCGTGATCCTTATGAAATGCCGTTGTTGTGCAAAGTACATTGTCACCATTTCAGAAGCCATCACGTTATTGGACTGTCGAAGACGCCATCGCTTTGAGCGGCAGTTCGACCTGCAGACAGTCGGGAACAGCACAGAAGTGGCCGCCGACATCCGAGTGATGGGGAATTCGCAACGACCTCGGCTTAATTATGGTGACCCAGGATGCAGTAAGTCGTCACGTACAATCGCCCCGGCAAAAAAAAAAACCGAGCACACCCACACTTCAGGTACAATGCTTGTAGGAAACAGCTAGCTGTGCCAGCTCCGCAGGACACTCACGATGCAGGGTAGACAGGGGCAAGGCTCCTTTTTTTGCCACTCGAGACGTACTTGGTCGTTGCACGTCTCAACGTGAAAGACCCTTTCCTTCGATTAATGGAGGTGATCGCTCGCCGACATCCCGTTTAGGGATCCCTACCATATCGTGAGTGATGAGCGTGTAGTGAGACATATTTTGTCATTTTATTCTTATGTACCCACCCTATTGTTTTATACTGAGCTCTTGAGCTGAGAGACAATTTGTGCTTATTGTGGGTGGGGCCCTGTAAGTGACGGCGGCTCGTCGGCTGGGTCCCATTTACAGGTACGCGCAAGTCGCGCTTAATTCGCTCCATCTGCTTCGATAAAGCAGACTTCCAGGCGTACATAGCTGTAGCATATCTGACGTACCCCGATTAACCAGCCTTGGAACGCTTGTTCATCACATGCATATACGAGTCCGAACGATATGGGTTGTGCTGACACAGCTAGGGGAAGTGTAACATCCCCCGTCGTAGCGCGCGGTCGACGTGACACGATCAGCTGAGAGAGAAAAAAAAGAAAAGTAAAGGGGGAGGGGGCAGCGCATCACCTCCTGCGACTCTATTCAGTTTTCCCCGTAATCCCTAATACTGAGACGCGATATCTTAACCACACAGCTGCGCACACAGCAAGAGAACTTGCCTCGACTTCTGTAATGGGCGGTTCATTACGTTAATTAAAACAGCCTCTTAATTGCGCAGCAGTGGCGCACTCGACTTCTGCTAGGTGCGGTTCATTCCGTTACTTAGAACGGCCTCTTAATGCGCAGCAGCGCCGCGCTCGACTTCTGCTAGGCGCGGCTCATTCCGTTAATTAAAACGGCCTCTTAATTGCGCAGCGGCGCCGTGCTCGACTTCTGCTAGGTGCGGATCATTTAGTTAATTAAAACGGCCTCTTAGTTGTGCAGCAGCGCCGCGCTCGACTTCTGCTAAGCGCGGTTCATTTCGTTAATTAAAATGGCCTCTTAATTGCGCAGCAGTGCCGCGCTTGACTTCTGCTAGGCGCGGTACAATCCGTAAATAAAACAAATTCAGTAATGCGTGGTTCATTCTGTTAATTAAAACGGCATTAAAACGGCCTCTTAATTGCACGGCAGCACACGCTCGACTTCTGCTAGGCTCGGTTCATTCCGCTAATTAAAACGGCCAGCATCGCTCATGCACTCGCGAAATGCACCGCGGATAGCACCAAACACTTACGGAGAAGCCACAACTACAAAAAATTTTTAGTCGAAGAAATGCACCGCGGATAGCACCAAACTCTTACGGAGAAGCCACAGCTACAAGACAAAAATTTTCAGCGAAGAAATGCACCGCGGATAGCACTAAACTCTTACCGAAAAGCCACAACTACAAGAAAAAACTTTTCAGTCAAATTTAGCGGCAGTCTGGCACCAACTACAGTTCCAGTCTGGCAATCATTCATGCAACGCCAAAGGAACCTTGTCAAAATTCGCTCGTATGTGCGAGGGGGGTGATATGCCGAACACGACAGGCGTGCCAGATAAAAGAAGTGTTTTTGCAACCTCACGGACTGAGCTTATGTTGAGGGTATGCTTCACAACCAATCACAAGCTGTGCTTGTCGGCCTAGCCGTCGTGTGCTCGCGTTTGTCGTCTGCTTCGATCAGAGCATGCGACGGGGGATTCACCTTCGCAACGCTATTATTCCCAGGTCAAGGAATCACTGTGTCGCATAAAATACATGTCAGTGGCTCGCTGTACCTTTTAATTATGTTCGTGCACTACGTTAAAATGCTGGTAATTGTCGCAGCAACGAATTCAAACAAGGTTTGCTCCAGAATCGTGAGGGTTTGCGTATTTCCAGGGTCATATAAAGTTACTAGGGTCATTTTATTCCGACTGCTTGCCATGTTATCAGGATCCTTATCGGTTTCTGAGCAGTGAAGGGGAAAAATGCTTGATTTGTTTGTAGTTCCATGCGTAATCACGCACACCCCTAATACGCTTCGGTTTACAAAGTGCGCGCCGTTCCAGATCGTCCCAAAGTGTGTCGACAACTGTATTTTAGAGATCGCACCCATAGGACAGTTAGAGCCAATGGAAGCACAAACATTATGAACCACTCACTAAAAAGTTCCTCTCATTTTCATTTCGAATGGCGTGCAAGGAATGGGCTCCCATTAACCTCTTTGGTGGTAATTTCCACCAATGAGGCAAGGATATCGAGTCGTACTTTTATTTCGATGAGATGGGGTGCAACACAAAAACATAACAAAGAAGGTTGATCCTACGCGGTGCCAAGTTCTAATGCACTGACAATCCACGTAGCAAATTGGTTTTCATCCAACCACAAATCTTTACATGAATAATTTTACGCCAATGATGTCCAATAGCATTCTTCAAATACTGCGACTTCAAACTTATTGGACGACGGCGGTTGTCAACACCATCTACTGCGTACAAGGAAAACAACACACGAAACTCAAACCGCCGAAAGAAATAAGAACGCACCAGCAGTCATCAGGCAGCCCTTCATGGGCATGAATTATTTCAAAACCAGCCAAGGCACTAAAGTATACTGCCACGGCGGCTGGTTCCAAGTAGCCACATTGTTCCTAAGATTGGTCCGGACCACGCTCAGGATTTTCTCTAAGCCACACTGTTTTTACGCAAAATTTCGCTTCGTGAATCCACTTATGAGCACTTTTCGGTGACGTAAGCAAATATAGCAACAGCATCACCATCGCTGACATGTTCCCGGGCAGTCACAGCGCGCTTTATTACAGTGGCCGATGTGACAACAATGGCTTCCTACAATGTTTTTTTTTTGTTTCGTGAATCGATTTACGCAACAAAATTTCTCTTGCGCAAAAATGTTTTCGTAAGTGAGTTTTGTGAATCTGGCCCCGGTTTCTTTTCGAACGCTGCAAAGGCACTGGCGTCAAACCCACACTTTACACGGATGGCTGACAAATACTTTCGCATGGTGGAACCGCACGGCAATGGTAGAATGTCATTGTTCCTTAAAAAGGCGTACGTAGGTGGACTCCGAATATGCAAAAGCAGGCACAACAGAAGCCAACTCTCCGGGTATCGGCGGTTTTTCTTGCCTGTTGCCTTAGCAGCTGAGATGCACTCCTGAATGACCATGAGCCGTGCATTTGGGACATGCAGCTTGTCCAACTTCTCTTGCAAGGATTCATTAGAAATGGCAACTAGCATGTCCTGCATTGTCTTCAGTGCTTGCTTCAGCCCCTTTACCTTCTTTGTCAAGCGATCCTTGGCTCGTTAAAGCGCATACTGTGCTCGTCGAAAAATTCTCACCCTCTCATAATTACCATGCGAAAATTTGTGCGGGCTCCTTCTCCTTGCTTCCTGAGCAGTGCTCTCCTTTGGTGGACCCGCAGAGCGTCCGACAGGCCAGCACACCTCTGAAAGGCACCGTTGACAGAAAGAACCTGCGCACAATTTCTGTGCCTCCACCGTCCACAAACATCAACTATTCCACATTCCAGTTGTGCATGGGGATACTCCTTTGCCGTTGGGCCACCACTGCAAAGGTGGAGGCTCTCCATGTCCTTCAGTAGGATTGTGATGTCGTCGCTGATTGACACTTAGAGGCTGAATCCCAGTACTTCGTGTGAAACCGGCTTGCCCATTAAAACAACACTGTGTTGCATGTCTTGATTAATGTCAAGCAGTTTCTACGGCATTATGTGGCTTGTGTTAAGAGCACACTGTGGTTCTCGAACGCGCCACAATTCTGAGAACACAACATTGTAAAGCTCGTCAACCTGCAGTCGGTGAAAACCTTAGGTTCTGGACGGAAGCTCAACGGATACTGGGCTTCCAAACAGCTCATCAAAAGTTGACAGCGCTGTGAGTGGTGCCGAGGTACAATCATGCAAGACCATGTCCGAAGCAGTAGTACGACTTTCGGGGGGATCCGCAAGAAGGCATTGAAAAAGCGAGCCACTAGATCCTGGCTTTGCTTTCGGTGCTTCTTGAAAGTCTTGTTCACGTCATGTCTTTCGGCTGGCCTCTTGCGTTGTTTTTTTCTCTTTCGAGAGACAGGTTGGGCAGTCGGAAAAAGTACAGGGCACTGCATATTTAGAGAGAGAGGCTTTCGGGGAGCTTGACATAAAACATTGCCTTGCAGGCCACTTCCCAGGTTTTGCTCACCAATTGAGGCTCGAAGTGCGTTTCGCAGGGGTAGTCTGTTGACTGTAGGATTCGATCCTTGCGTTGAATGGAATTCCTCCACACCCGAAGACGTTCTTCACGTCTCGGCACAGAAAACAGCGAAAGTTTTTCGGTACAGGACTGGTACCCTGTGTTGCAGCGTCGGGCGAAACGCTTCTTCCCCATCGCTTTTACATGGCCACACGCACGTCGTATAGGCTCACAGGGTTAACTAAAACTTTAAAGATTGCGGATAGTTCAGAAAAAACTGAGACGTTCGATATGAAAGACGGCGTCGCGTTGCAGCGAACTGAAGTGGCCGCTAGCAGTTCGCGACTAGCACGGATGGATGGATAGATGGATTGGTATGGCTGTACCCATTAGAACGGGTGGCGGTTCATGCCACCGAATCTCAATACTTAGTGAACCATTAAGTAGATTTATTGTTTTCCTTAAACGGTGAGGTTGAGGACTCGTACTTTGCAGTGAAGGGTTTAATTTTCACTCGTGCCTTGACTTTAGCCATCAATAAGATCACCTCTTTTTTGTTATTTCTACCCGCTTAAAGTCTATTTTGCCATCCCTGTCCCTAAACCCCAGTGCTTTGAAAAACTCTGCGCCATCATCCTGGACTATAGGGTGAAGCCCTTTACAAAACATTATTAAGTGTTCGGCCGTTTTCTCTACTTTTCCATACGCACTGTATACCGTGTCTACCCCTTCGTATTTGGCCCGATATCCCTTGGCTCGATTTACTCCCGTCCTGGCCTCAAACAGTAGAGAACTACCCCGAACATTATCATAGATCCTCTCCTTGGCAATTTCCTGCTTAAAAGTTAGATAGATCTCAAGTGCCGACTTCTTAATCATGCCGATTCTTCACATATCGGTATCAGCTTCCTTCGCCTTCTTCTTAACCGATAATTCTTTTTTGTTTGGCCCCCTGCTGATTTCTAAGTATTTACCAGTCAATGTTTTGGTTCGCTTCCTCCATTTTGTATCGACAATCTTAATGTACAAGTAGCTGGAAAACTTCCTAGCCCAACACTTCCCCCGTTTCTCTCAATCGTTTCTAAAATTTTATCTTGCTGCTAGCTTCCCTGCCCTCAAATGATGTCAATCCTATATCCCCTTGTACTCGATGATTTGGTGTATTCCCATGAGCTCCTAAGGCAAGCCTACCTATTCCATGTTGCTTAAATTTTTAATCTTGCTTGAACTTCTGATCTCATCAACAAGACCGTATTGCCGAACGTGAGACCAGGAACCATGACCCCTTTCTATTTTCCTCTCACAACATCATACCTATTGTAATTACACAGTGCCCTGTTCCTCATCACCACTTCATTTCTATTACATTTAGTCGTCACGCATATTTCGTGTTGGCTTAGGTACTCGGCCTCATTTCTTATCAATACGCCCAGATATTTGTAATTATCTGTTACCTCTAGCGTGACCTCCCGTATTTCAAGCTTACTAATCTCATTATCATTAAAAGTCATGATTGTTGATTTTTCCGTACTGAATCTGTAATCTATTTCCCTCATTACCGATTATGTCCATTAATCTCTGCAAATCTTCCTTGTTGTCGGCCATTAGCACTGTATCGTCTGTGTTCTAAAAGCTTGTACTGGCTGTTCAATGAGTTTTCCTTGTTTGACGAGAGAGGTTGAAGCCCAGTTTAATTCCCTCTAATTTTGCCTCTAATCCGTGTAGGTACATCATGAATAACAATGGTGACAGAGGACACACCTGCCTAAGTCCCCGTTTTACATGTGCAGGCTTGGATACCCATTTTTCCCATTTTATAACTATCTTGTTATTATTATACATATCCTTTAAAAGATTAGTGACTCCAAATTCCACACCTAGTGTATCCAGTTTTCCCCACAAGTCCTCTTGAACCACGCTATCATACGCTCCCTTGATATCCGTATCCAGTTTTCCCCACAAGTCCTCTAGAACCACGCTATACGCTCCCTTGATATCCAAAAATGCTTGCCACAGGGCCCAGTGTCTCTTTTCTGCTCTTTCGATGCACTGCGTCAGTGAGAACAGATTGTCTTCCAACCTCCTGTGTTTCCGAAACTCGTTCGGCAGTTCCCCCGGCACCCCTCATCTTCAATCCATGCTTGCAGTCTTTCTTTTATAATCTGAATCGCCAGCTTGTAGGCAATTGATGTCATTGTTATAAGACGGTTGATATTCATATCAGCTTTGTCCCCCTTACTTTTATAGATCATGCTCATCCAGCTAAGTTTCCATCCATCGGGGACTTTACCATCGATTATTATTTTGCTCACTGTCTCTCTCAAATCCTCCTTAGACTTCGGACCAAATGTCTTTATCAGCATAATTGTAATGCCATCTCTGCCTGTTGATCTTCTAGGAACACTCTTCTTATCCCTTTCCTATTCTCGTTGTGAAAATGGAGCAATGGGGTCACTTGATTCATCCTTGTCTATTTTGGTGCATAAATTACTTCTTTGTTGAAGTTTTTTCATCGCCCTTGTTTCTATATACTGAATAGATTCTTCCGCTTCTAGCTTAGCACCTTGAGCTGTAGATATAAACCTCTACTCTAGGCTCCTCTAATTTCTTCGGGAGTTTTGGTGGTTCCAAAATTTCGCAGCTGGGTGTCTACCTTTTTTGTGTACTTCTGCCAGCCACTGAGCTCCCTTTTAATCTTCTCAATGATCAGAAGGGACGCATTCCTTCTACAGCTTAGAGAGATTTTTCCTTTTGTTTCAACATCATCTGTCGGTTCACCCCTCTCCTTAGCATGTCTGTGTTCCCTATAGGCTTCCTGACCTTTGCTATGGCTCTCTTAATTTCCTCATCCCACCAACTCTTGGGTTTGTGTCTTCTTTTAGGGGTAACTTGTCACGTGCCTCAGCAAGCTCTAGCTCAAACAGTCTGATTAGATTTGTATATGTCCACACTGTTTTATTATCCTCAGGTATTACGTTGTCAATTTGTTTAGTAGCTGTTTCTCTTTGCCTTGCTACATAAAAGTTTTCCTGTTGTTGATCATCTTCTCTCCTTTCCTTTTTGCCTGCTCTTCCAAAACTTAGCTTGATACGTTCGTGATCACTACCCAGACTTCTGGAGCCACCTTCATCTATGTGATTTCCCTGAGCTTATCATACATCCTATGTGACATCAGTCCTTAATCTATCGTCGACAGCAGCCTTCCTTCCTCCCATGTTATTTGCCCTTCAGAATTCTCGGTACACTTTCAAATGATCAAATCATGTCTTTCACACATATCCATGATCATTTTGCCTGTGGGGTCAGTATACCCATCAATATCTTTCATGTGCGCATTCATATATTCTAGTATAATTATCTCGCACTCTCCTCGTAATTCCTCAATGTCCTTTGTTATAAACTCTACCATTGCCCGGTTTTCTTGTCTGGCCTTTGCTCCCATCCCCAATTACACCAAACCAAGGAGTGTCCTCTGCCCTGCCACTTTTCCTTTTAGCCATAATTGTTCCCTGCACTCTTGCTTGACCCTTAGTCAGTCTGTATTTTTATAAGTGAATGCACTGTAGTGAAGAAGAATGCCCACTACCACGGCGACATCGACACGTTGGCGCGAGGTGCGAGCTGGGGCCGCCTGGTTGCTGCAGCGACGACTTCTCAGGATATTTTGGTCTCTCGTATCACATAGCCTATCAGAAGTTCGGTTTATTTGGGTCCCCGGGCATGCTGGAATTGAACTAAATGAAAATGATGATTCGCTCGCTTCGGCATCTTTAAATTTCCCTGTGGTGCTAGTAGCTCCACAGTTTCCTTGTATTACTTCCGAACGATTCAAACGCCTGTTAATCTTAAAAATCAACGAAACGTCGCTTCTACAATCTGAAGAATTTTGGCACTTGCAATTCACATGGAACACCGCAAAATGCCTTTCCCGTCAATGTGAGGTGACCCTCACACGCTTTCACTGTAGAGTTCCTCTGTTAAATTTTTATCTCAACAAATAAGGATTTTCATTAACTAACCTACGTGTAGCTTGCAATGAACCGGAAACAATAGATCACTTTCTTCTCACATGCCGCCGCTTTGACTCACTGCGCCGAATAATTCTTGAAAGACCGATTGGTATGCTCGGATTGCCAGTGAATACATGCACTCTATTATCGTTTGGAGCTAGTCAGTTGGGTGTGGGCCGCAGTGCTATTCTGTCAGCGCTACATAAATTCATTCAGGCAACCGGAAGGATACGCTGCTAGCGGTACATGCCAGATATATTCAATTTTTTCTCCCCCTTCCTCATTCTTGTTAATTTGTTTTATATATTCTGGTTTATCGCATTCTTCTGCAATTTTTCACGTTTTTTCAAAGAAACATTATTATTGTTCCTATCTCATTTCTCTTTATTTTTTTAGCAAGCGTTGTAAAAAATGATCTATTATGAAGTACAGTGTGGCCAATTCCCCATGTGGGTATGAGCCAAGATCTCCTAGGAGACAAGACAAGACAAGACGACACCCGTATATCTGGCCAGCCCTTGCTGCTTCTGTCCTGAAGCTGCTACCTCTTATTGCCTTGCATTTACATTATATTTTGGTGGAGACTGCTGCGGTTTGCCCGACCCTGAAATTGCGTAGCTGAAAGGTGCCGTTTCACACCTCACGGGCTGTCTGTCTGTCTTCACACCTGTCTTCACGCTGTCTTCACACCTCACGGGCTTCGCCACCCAGGTGCTGTCCCGGTGCCCAGCTCCTGCGTGAACCCGACACCTTCGGCGCCACTGCTGAGAAAGACGTTGAGGATAGGCTGGAATCCTACAAACGAGCCAACGCTACCAACAAATGAGATGATGCCATGAAACTGGGTACCATGGTGCTTTGTTTAACAGATGTCGCCAAGCTGCTGTACATAAACCACGAGACGGACATTCCTACTTGGACGACCATCAAGACCTGCATAAGAGCTGTTTTGGGACGCCCTGGGGTGCGCAAACTTCGCGCAAAACAACGACTACGAAGCCACTTCCAACAAACTGGTGAGACATTCACCAGCTACATAGAGGACATCCTCGACCACTGCCGGCGTGTCGACCCGCCAATGCTGAAAACTGACAAGGTACGACACGTTATGAAGGGCATTTCCGATGACGCCTTTCAAATGCTTCCCTGGAAAAACCCTGCCACTTTCTCGGAGCTCTTCGAGCTGTGTCAGAGTTTTGACGAGCTCCGGCGACAGCGTCTTCCCACGCGACGCCCTAACGTTCCGGATGACACCCTCTCAAGATTGACAACCGCCTCTGACCATCACTCGCTGCTATCGCAGATCAAAGAGTTTGTTCACGCTGAGGTCGCTCGTCAGCTGTCGCTGTTATCAACCGCCGGCCAACAACCATCACATCTGCCAGCAAACATTCTTGAGTTATCCGGGAGCAAGTTTGCGTGGTTCTGCCACCTGCCCTTGATACTTCGCCGTTGTCGACCGCCGTGACCTGTTCCGGGGTGAATGCACCTCTAAGCTATGCTGTGGTCGCCGCAAGGCCACCTCTTCAGACTTTTAGGTCACTGCCATCAGCTGTGCCCACTCCTCGGTTTGCTCAGCCAAGGTCACTTCAGAGTAGTGGACAATGACGTACACCCGACAATCGGCCGATATGCTTTGTCTGTGGGTTTCCTTGCCACATAGCGCGATACTGCCATCAGCGTGTCCCAGCCTATCACCAAAACTACCACCGTAGCTTCGAACCTGTTTCTTATGTACCACCGCGCCCTTCGTTCGCAGGCTCTCAGCATCCTGACCAGATGTCATCCTACGCCGATTACCACCCTTCTGTTAACCGTCACTCGTCATCACCTCGACGCCGCTCGCCATCGCCGATGCATTGTCGTCCTTCATCGCCAGAGCGGGAAAACTAATTACCACAGTTCCAGAGGCAGGAACGGCGACACCCTCGAAAAGACCAAGGCCTCTTTCTTCACCGACAAATGTACTGGACGTATCTGTGGGTGGTGTCGCTGCACTCGCTCTTGTCGACACTGGTGCCGCAGTTTCAGTGATAAGTGCCAGACTCTGCCGCTTGCTCAAAATAGTTATGACGCCACAAGCAAGTACATCGCTTCACACAGCAAGCGTAGAGCTCGTCACGTCGACCGCTGCATTCACTGCTCGCATTGCGATTGACGGCCTCATCTGTGTCGTCGAACTACTAGTGTTGGATTCCTGCTTCAATGACCTCATTTTGGGCTGGGACTTTCTCTCCGCTAATAAGGCCGTCATCGTCTGCTCGCGCACTGAGGTGGCATTTGAAGTGTTTAGCGACGCTACTTTACGTGACGCTGTTGAAACCGGGGACAAACTATTTGTTGCTCAAGACGTTACCATACCGCCGCACTCTTTTGCCCTTGCCATGGTGTCTTGCAACACGCTCACAGAATCATGTGCCCTTTTCAATCCATCTGCCGTTTCAGTTCATCACAAGCGTTTGGGGCTATCTCATGACCTTTTGGAACTTCATGACAGTGTCAGCAGAGTGCTCATCTCAAATGTGCTGTAATGTCCTGTAACACTACTTCGGGGCGAGTGAGTCGGGCGTGTTCACAGTCTCGACCCTTCTGCAAATATTGACATGCGTACTGGTTCTTTCGCCGAACACGAAGTCAATGGATTGACCTTTGCCTCTTCGCCGCAGACTACGAGACCTGACGTACTGAGCAGCTCCATCGCCGACACGGCGACCGTTTTGCAACGTGCTCAGCTTCTACGACTCCTGAACAAGTTCCGTTCTTTCTTTGACTGCCAGCATAGTCCCCTCGGCCGCACATCAGCTGTGGGTCACCGCATCGACACGGGCACCAATGAATCACTGCGTCGAATACCCTATCGCGTGTCCGTGACAGAGCGCCAGTTATCGATGACCAAGTAGCTGACATGCTATAGTGTGGCGTCATCTAGCCTTCGAATAGCCCCTGGTCATCTCCAGTCGTTCTTGTTAAGAAAAAGGACGTGTCAATTCGCTTCTGTGTCGACTACTGTCGTCTTAACAAGATGACTCGAAAGGACGTTTACCCCTTACCGATAATCGACGATGCCCTTAACAGCCTCCATGATGCAGAGTTCTTATTTTTTATTGACTTACGGATCGGCTACTTGCAAGTCCCTATGGCGCCTGAGATTCAGCCTAAAACGGCCTTTGCCACACCTGATGACCTTTACAAATTCCGCGTCACGCCTTGCGGTGTTTGCAACACGCCCGCGAAATTCAAGCGGATGATGGACAATCTTTTGCGTGGCCTGAAGGGGAAAACATGTGTTAAATATTGTGTGAACGACGAAGATAGTCACTATCATCATTAGGGGATTAGACCGGAATTCTGAGGAAAGAAGAGGTCAATGGGTGGGCTTTGCCGTGGGCACGGTGGCTCGTCCTTTTCTCTACAATTTGGTGCCTTGAAATCCGGGAGGAAGGACCTTCGGAGGTGACGCGGAGTGGCGTTCATGTATTTCGACCACAGTCGCAGCCTCGAGGACTTTTGTGAAGCCGCCGGGGCTAAAGCTAATGTGCGAGGCCTAACCATCGCCATGACCTAGGATTACGACTGCAACTAAGACTACTAGAAACACCCATGGACTGACGTCAGTGCAGGCATCGTCTGGAGGCTCACGAGATGGGAGCCCTAACGTTTACTTCGGCTCCGTCCTGACTCGCCCTTAACGGCAACGGCCCATTAATCGCAAGGCAAGAAAGTTCATGGAGGTCGACTACGTATATCTGAAAGGTGCATCAACGTGAGTGCAGGTGTCGTCTGTAGGTTTGCGAGACAGAAGTTCTCACGTTTACTTCGGCTCCGTCCTGACTCGCCCTTCCCGACGACGGCCCGATATTCACAAGGCAAGGAAGACCATAGGTCAACGAAGTACATCTTGGCAGTGCAGCCCCGTGAGTTCGGGCACCGTATGGAGGCCCGCGAGACGGGAGCCCTCACGTCTTCCACGGCTCAGTACTGACTCGCCCTTTACGAAGATGGCCCGATATACACAAGTTCACGAAGAATGACAGCCCGACAAGTGACAGATATTCGTTGTGCGAACCTTTTGCGATGGATGCCGTGACGACTCCGACTTCGCCTCGTGACACGGCCAGCTAGTGACTCCTCACGTTTCCGACACGGAACCTGATCATGGAGGCGCTCTACGAAAGGTGGAATCAAACGCGCAAGGCCGTCACTCAGGTGATCGCAGATATTAGACACTTTTGGCTAATGAACCACCCATCAATATCTGAGCTGAAGTTTCACCGAATTTTAACTGAACAGTACAATGTTCTCAGAGGAATCGGTGAGGAGATTGCAAACACAGTTGACATCGATCATTTGAAAGCGGAAATGGAAGAAGCCGAAGTTTATGAACGCATGATCATTCTAGCGAGGGTGAGAGCGAAGTATAACATTGAAGATGCACAAAAGGCACAGCAAAGCCCCGTGGAAGCGATAAAACAACGGATGAGAGCAGAAGCAGAAAGAAAAATACTCTCTCTGTCTCCGTCACCATCATCATCTAGCCATTACGTGCAGAATAGCAATCTTGTCGCACAGAAGCTAGATGGGTCGGCCTCAGGACAAAAGGGGGAATATAACAAAAAGCATACAAACCAGGGTTTCCACAACAGAAAAGGCAAACCAGGAACCCAACACCAAAAAACAACCTCCAAGTCTGAAGACACCTTCCGCAACTTCAGAATTCACGCCAACGGACTGTACCCACGAAGATAATGACAGAATATGTACAACAACTCAGCTGATCATGGTGGAAGACATTTCTTTGATAGGAAACTGCGAAGCCTTCAAAGATCAGAAAGGTAAACCGCCAGGTCTTAAAGGTGAATGCACGCCGAAGACGACAACTCCACACCAAATAATGTCACCATCAATATGCTTTGAAGCGCCTGGCGCAAGCAAAGGAAAACCACTTCTTAAACGAGTGGAAACAGAAAGGATCCCTATTGAAACGTTCCGTATGAAATCTTACGGAAAATATATGGACTCTGTGAGATTTCCTAATGCTACATACAGAAAAAATATGGAGTTTTATGGAAATATACGGAAGTTGTATGGCATATACGGAAAGCTTCTTATGGAGTATATGGAACGATAAGGAAATCGTATGGCGTATACGGAAAGGTTTTCATGGAGTATACGGAACGATAAAGAAAATGTATGGCATATATGGAAGGCTTTTTATGGAGTATATGGAAGAATAAGGAAGTTTTATGACGTAGATGGAGGGAGTTTTATGGAAAATATGAAAAGTGGAGGAAATTTGTGGAGCATACGGAGAGTTCATGATAGAAGATATGGAAGGATAAGGAAAGTATGGAGTGTACAGAAGCTTTCATAAGGAAAATGTGGAACGTAAGGTGTTACGGAAATATACTTATTTTGTAAGGTGCTTACGACAATGTGCAATAGTGTATGAAAGGCATGTGGATTGTCGCAAAAATGTGGAAAATCTACATTTGTTGTCACAGTTTAAGCAGGAAATCCGAGCTCTATATAGTTATAAATGATTCACAGTGACATATATAGTACAAAAGAATAACGCAGGCTAGTCTGTGTTGTCAGTCACCGCTGTTCGCCCCTTTCCAGAATGAATACAACTTCTGCAGATGACCAGGTGCTAAAGTCTGTCACAAGGAAAATGTGTCATTCACAAGGAATGAGAATAACTGTCAATTTACTTGCATGCTGTCACACGAAAACAAATCAAGCAAAAAAAGCATAACTTCAAGGGCTCGTTTTTTTGGTAGAAACAATAGTAATGAGAACTAAATTCAGTGCGAATGGACTTGTAAATAATGATGAAACTGTTCTCATTAACATTGACAAACAAATATGTCATTTCAAAATATCGACCATGAGCTTAGCCCTCCTGAGAACCGACAAAAGAAATGAAAATCTATGAAAACTAATTGCATGTAGCCTAAAAATAGTTTTTTGTTGATAGAATGTGCTCCTACCATATAAATACAGCTATACACAACTTGCCACAGCTTCACGACAGAAACGAGGTAGGGGTAGACGGAGTGGTCAGAAAAATAATTATGAGAGCACAACTGATATATACGGACACATAATGGTGCTTATCATTGATGCTCGGATGGTCGTGTATAGAGCTGGGTCGTTCTGAGATTTTCAAAAGCATTGTTTCAGACCACCATGCTGATTACGCTTCAATTGTAGTGCTACATAAAACACAACTTATGGGCCAGCTTTAGTGAATAAGAAGATTATAGGTAAAACAAATGCTTTAAAATATATCATGGCTGCATGGACGCATACAAGCTATGTAAAGCGCAATAAAGTGAGGACGCATGAGCTTCTCTTGATGCTTCAGTTCTGCATAGATGCTTCAATTGTGCTGCAAAGAAATTTAACTAATGTCTGTGTGTGCAACATTGTTCATTTTAAACTATCTATATGTATATATAAAATTCCTATTGCGAGTTAAGCTACGAAGCACTCCATATCTTCCTTTTATTAAGCACAATTTTTCAAACAATGAACAATATTCATTTTCTGTCTCATGACTTCGTGCCTGCAATTCTTGGTTTGGCTCGATCACAATTGTGCAGCCCTTATTTTGGAGGAATCAAAAAATATCAACCAAAATATATTTTGGAACTTCTTCTCGGTGATATTGCCTTCCCTCAACTGCCAGAGCTTGAGATGAGTCATATAGCAAGTCTCGCGCATACCTAGGGCCTTCCCTTGAAGAAGCTGGTCCGGCTGTGAAATGCTCAGTTTTTTCTCAAATAAAGTTTTTGGTTTGAGTTTTCTCACTTCTCGAGTCCCTTCACAATCAAGCAGACCCAATGTTCCCCTTAGTCCTTAATTTTGTTATATTATGAAATAAATAAAAAATGTAATAATGAAAATAAAAATACTAATAACTGTTGCGCAAAAAACACAGTCCCACATACGTACTTGAGTGCAATATTGCTTTTATTTTGTTTTAGTACCTAACGCATTAGAAAAGATAGCAGTACATAAAAAACATTGAAAAAAACTAAAAAAATTGAGACTTGGCGGGACTCAAACTTGCACCACTCAGTTGCGCTCGCGTACGTGAACTTAATACATTAGCTTGCTAAGCCATTTGTGCTTTTTTTCTTTATTGCCTTGCATATCATGACTGTTCATATTTTACATATATGCATATTGGTCCAAATTCAAGTGGGTCACAAAATACACCCACAGAATTCATTGAGGTACCGTCAGCTCTTGGCTGACTATTAATCAATACTTGGGCAGTCGTAACAATCGCTCAATGCACCCAATCTAGTCTGGCACATCCTCTTGGCTTTTCAGCATTTCAAGAAAATGGCACACAGATTTGCCAAAATATTGGCGCACAGCTAGCACTTCTACATCTGCGTTTTCAAAGGCACATCGGGTTTTCCATATACTGTGCAGGCCCAGAAGCATCATGAGATCATAGGGTACACCTGCCTCGTTTGTAACCGAAAGAAAACGGATGCCGTGTGGACTTAACGGTAACTTTTTTTCAAGGTTCTTTGCAGTATGTCCGAGAAAAAAACCCCGCTCCAGCAATCTGTAAACACGTGTTCAATTGTTTCCAGTTTTTTACACAAGTGGATATTTGTGCTCTATGGCACGAATATTCCCTCACCCTGCAACCACGTTTTAACTGGTAAGGTACCAGTATGTAATTTAAAGAAAAAAGTTTTGACCCCTGGCGCTACAAGCATTTTTTAACACGTTTCAGAACATCCTATCCTGGGCCTGCACAATATAGCTGACGGTACAATAGTACAGGCAGTAAAACATCGACAAGGTCCTTATACAATTTTTTACGTGGTACTTAAGCCAGATACTCTAACGAAAATCTCACTGACAAAAAGTGGAAAGACGAAACAACTTCCTTTATATACCCTTGTATTGGTCCTTGCATATCTGATGATGATACTAGAAATCCCGGCAGCCCTCTAGATAACCTTAGTTGTATAACGGTTCTCAAATAGGGGTCATCTACATCACGCAGAAAAAGGAAACGATTGACAAGTTGTCTTACGTACCGCCATCTCTAACTTTTCTGAAGAGGTTTGTGCGGCTTGATCTTTCCCACACAAAGCTCCATATAAAAATTGCAAATACTCGGTGTATTTTCTGTACACTTATTCTACTACAGTGCAAAACCTGCATTACGTACCACAGCTTGCTCACCAGAAACAAGTTGCACGTTGTGGCCCGTGCAAATATAGAAATACCCCAACCTTTCCATTTTTCTACATCATTGTGCAACGCTTGTGCTTCTTTTTTCCAATACGGTTCACTGTCGTGATAGAACTCCAGCGGCACTGCTAAATACTTCACTGGTGTTTCATGCTATTTAATGTTTAGAGGTACTCTTGGCGTGACATCCCATTCCCCATGCCAGAAGCCAACGCACTTATCCCAGTTCACGTCTTTACCACTCGCCGTGCAGAAAGTTTTCACGGCATTTACAGTATGCATTATACTCTCATAAATTGTACAGAAAACTGCAATGTCGTCTGCGTATGCAAGGAGCCTAACCTCAGCTTCATGCTATTTAAAGCCACTTATTGCAGTGTTATTATTTACACGTAAACAGAAAGGTTCGATAAAAATAGCAAAAAGCCGGGGTGATAGCGGACACCCCTGTCTTACTGACCGCAGCACAGGTATACGCTCACCCGCAGTTTTATTTATTACCAATCTCGTCGAGCATCCAGTGTAAGCCATGCGCACTCCATCGCTAATCAAACTCCCCACGTTAATGTGCTCAAGTAATGAAAGGAGCAAATCGTGCGGCACGCGATCAAATGCCTTTTCGAGGTCAATTTGAAGCATGGCAACATTGAGATGCATAGCGTCACAACTTTCTAGGATTGATCGTGCTATGTTTATGTTGGTCATTATTTTTCTTCCCTTTATGGCACAAGTTTGGTTGGACATAATCAGTTTTGTCATAACTGTCTGGAGTCTTCTGGCCAATATTTTCATCAATATGTGGTAGTCAACATTAGTTAGGCTAATTGGTCTATATGCAGTAACACTTCTTAACTTCGCAGGATCTTCTGTTTTAGGTATTAAGACCGTGTGGGCTGACAAAAACGATGGTGGAAGTTGTTTACACTTGAAAGCCTCGTTAAATACCTCCCTCAAAATAGGTGAAACTACGTGTTTGAATTCCTTGTAAACTGCAGCACTCAGGCCATCTGGTCCTGGAGACTTACCATTGTTTAACTTATCAACTGCTTTTTCAACTTCTCGCTCTGTAATAGGCAATTCTAAAATTTTCTTTGTTTCACCCTCAAGTCTTGGCAATAATGAAATGAATTCGCTATGGAAACGTTCTGCGTGTACACTGGTTGGTGTGAATAACTCTTTGTAATATTCAAAAAACGCACCGGATATTGCTTCTTTCGTATGGCACCTTCTTCTTTTATAATCTATTTCTCTTATTTTATTTTTACAGGCATGTCTCTTCTCAGCTCCAAGAGCTCGTTTTGTCGGCATTTCTCCCGCTACCAAGTTTTCTGCTCGAGCTCCAATCAATGCTTCACGATCACGTTCTTGGTCTCTCAACTCTAGCTTTTGTTTAGTTATGTTTATCTCCTCTGAAAATATTCCGGCCTGAGTACATTCATCCGGTACTAACTGTTGCAAGCTTTCACGCAAGCGCACTTCAAGTTCTTTTTCAGCATGTCTCAGGATACTGGCTCTCTCAAGTGCTTTCAGTTTAATGTTCTGTTTAAATATTTCCCACTTATGTCCCCAGGATTCAAGTGTTCTATTTGCTAAGTCTTCTATGCCTTCTAGAAAAATCCGATTAAACCCTTCATCCTTTAATAGCTTTACATTAAATTTCCAGAGGTTCTAAGAGGAATGTTTGTTATTTCTTTTATGTTTACCCACTGAGAATGAAACCAAAGAATGATCAATGAACGTAACAGGTGTAACTCTGTAATCATGGCACGAAGGAACGATTTCGAAGGACACGTATACTCTGTCAAGTCTAGCATGCCTTGAACGCTCAAAGTGAGTAAACGTAACCCCTTTTTCACTGCAAAGACATCCACCCACGTCCTCTAGCTGAGCTTTAACCACCATATCGATTAGAACGGCAGTGCTTGAATCTCTGTATGGCCTCGAACTTGATTTATCTATACTCGAACAAATGCAGTTGAAACCCCCGGCCAAAATTAGTTTAAGGTTACATTTCAAATACACATCAAGTTTTTCGAAAAACTCCTTTTGATCTTGAATCACAGTGGGTGCATACACACAGATTATTCTCCATTCTTTCTTTTGTTAAGGATAAATCACATATAATAAAACGACCCGCCTCGCAGGTAGTTACAGACTGTACTCTCGCATTGAGGCTCTGCCGAATTAACAAGAGGCAACCTGCAGATGTACCCACCGCGTGACAAACGCACACATCAAACAGACTCGTGAAAGGCTGCACCATTCGCTCAGCGTACTCTTCACTCTCTACTTTAGTTTCCTGTACAGCGACGATGTCTATATCTTGTTCTATATTCAGGCGATAAAGCTGGTTTTGCCGCCGTTTGGCAGAAAGCCCACGTACATTTAGCGTCGCCAATCTAATCGTCGCCATCGCGATGAGAGAAAGCCGAGCGAAAGACGCTTACCTTACCAACACCTAAACCACTGTCCGGCCGACGCTCAAGGCATCGTCCCGTCGCCGCCGCGTGAAAGCGACGACGAACGCAGGTGGCCAGCACCCCGAGACTTTTTGGAGCCAGCCACTCGCCACTGCCCTTGATGTTCCTGGGTCAGAGGCTGCTGGGACGCCGCGTCTCCCTCATTCAGACATCGCTTTACTGGCGTAGTTTCAACTGTATCCATGTCCGAAGTGGCGTCGGACCTGACGACTGGTTCAGCCTTGTGCTGGCTTTCTGTTTGAGTCGAACGCCGTTGCGTTGGAGTGCCCATAACCATATTTTCATCTGTGTCTTGCTTAGGTGTCTCCATCTCTCTCTCGCTGGTCGCCACTGCATGAGACGCCTCCACTCCTGCCTTCGACGCTGCGGCCCTCTCTGCTTCCTCTTCATCCATGAGCAATTCACTGTGGTTGGCATTTGTTGCTCGACTTGCTGCACTGGCATAGGAACGAGTACGGTCCGCCTGCTCATGCCCAAAAGCGCGACAACAAACGCAAATGTGTCTCGTGTTCCGGCAACGCAGACACAGCGGCGCTCTTCTTTGCACGACCACCAGGGCCATGCCGCTCACGAGACGCATCTGGTGGGGTATGCGATCCGTAGTAACGCCTTCTTTAAGTAATAGCCGAACGAATCTTGTGGTTGACTCAACTCCTTCGAAGTCTTCATCTCTCCACTTGTCACTGATAACTTCTTTCACTTCACCGTACTCCCGGAATGCACTCCGTACAGTCTCTGCGTTGACGTCAAAAGCTACCCAATTCAACTTGAGACGCCCCTCTTGCCTTTCAGAGTCGACGACGACGCAGGGCCGGTCTTTCACGGAGAGTAGGCCAGCGTCCAGGAGTGCCTTCTTGGCTTCATCTGTCTTCATGTTAAGAAGCCAGACGTGCGACATCTGATACGCTGCTATGCCGCTTACCTTTTGAATGATGCCTGGTTCCTTGAGCGGCTTTCGGAAGTCATTAATCCCGTACGGACGCGCTGCGATGTCGCAGTGCAGAACCAACGCGCGTCTGAGTCTTTCTCCTGTGGGCAGTGGTGGCAGAATTAAACGGTAGTCCTTGGAAAGTGATGTGCACGAGAAACCGCGGCCAGCGTCGGCCGCTGTAACAGCTCTTGACGAGCCTGCAATCCTGCGTCCGCACGCGTTGGTGACCAGAAGCAGAATGCTAAGCTATTCGTGCTGGACAATGCGCGCACGTTTAAGTTATATATATAAATTTGCTGTTTACACGCTATGTGTTGGCGTATTTATGTACAATATGCGATCGTATCTATTGTTGTGTGCATATGTTTTGTGATTGTGTATACGTCACATGCTTTTCGCATGTCTTTCAACTATAGATTCCCGCCCCGTCGCGGATGAAAACAAGTATTTTTACACCCACACACAAGCTTGAGCAGTTGAAGGTTGTTTCCCGGGGCTCTCTTGCGACTGATTCAGCCACCACAGGAAATTAGAGTGATACGCCATTAATCCCTGCATCTAGCTGTATTCCACTTAGAAGCTCTCTCGCTTGATGACAAATCGAGCGCGGGGCGCGACGCTATTGTGCATGACCATGCCTCGCGTAGTGGCGACATCAGATGATTGCGCCGGCCGGCTTGCTTCAATTTGCTTCAAAGCAAAGAAACGTCATACTTTGAAAGATTGCGTACTGCACTATGTCAAATTTTTACAGCTTTGTAGTCATCCTATGATTCATTGAGAATTAATAACTCTGATATGACTACTAAAGAGCTTTGCGTCGGCGACACGGACCGAACGTAAAACCGCACTACATCTGTCGTAGAAGCAGTAAAAGGCTGTCGTCTTCGAGAACAAAAACAAAACAAACACCTGCGAAAATATTCATAAGTTGTAACTCGTTTTTTGAATAACCGTTTATCACTTTTAAAGCTATTTTGCCAAATAACATACAATTTTTCAGTTTATAGCAGCGACAGATGTTTTTTTTATTTTCCTCACACAGATACCCAAGTCAAATCCACTCACAGCTAAAGCCACATGTTGTTTGTCTTCTTTGTTTCCGTGGGCATGCCGTTTCGGTGCGTCTTTCATGTGTTCGCGCTGCTACACACGAGTGCACGAACTGTTAAATTTACGCAAGGAAGCGCCGTTCCACGTTCGTGTGATGTGCTAAGATTGCGCCCTATTCCCGCGGTTGTTCGAGTGCGGATCAAGTGTGAGTCGTCAAAGGAATCGGCGGGTTGTGCGGGCGCTCGAAGGACTCCGAGGTGACGGCTGACGCCTGTGGTCGCTTCCCTCAGGACAGTGTAAAAGAAACTAAAGGTATAGGGGACACTTTTTTACGTAGACTAAGTATGCCACTCAGTGCAAGTGTGTGTTGCCGCACTCGAACGAGGCGTCGTGAAACGGCAGCCTTACGCGCCTTTGCGAGTATGGTTGCCGATTCGCTTTGACAACGCTAACGCCAGCAAGCGACGGCGCATTGGCGCGGCCTTACTGGAGCTAATTCGTGACAACTGCGGCAACATGGATCTGTATGGTGATCGATTTTTTCATAAGTGGAATGTAGTGAGGAGGACGCACACGGCGCTTGCTACGTTGTTGATTAAACGAAGCCTGCGGTGCCATTTGATGCAAAGCAGCATTTTCTTCTCGTTCGCGGGCGATACAATTTGTAACTTGGCTCAATTCACCTAGCCAACCGCCTAACTGGTTTGATAAGCATACGTTCACGGTAGAGCATTATTATACACCTAAACAGTGGCGTATGCTTGTTAAAAGATATAATGTGTGTGCCTAGTGTAGAGAGAGAGGTGTTCGTGCAATTTGTATGTGCACCTGCAAGATGCCTTTGCTTGCAACTAATAATGTACCGGCCACCACCTACATTGTACGCCTTACTTTGAAGAAAACTTGCATGCACAATGTGAGATTTTGTAATCTGCCAGAGTTGCTTTTTATAAAATAATACATTGCCAGCATGTTCAAAATATGCTTCGCTGCTGTGTTGCAGGGGTGCGATTATCACGCTGTTGTGTAGTTGCTGATGCAAGCACTTATAGTTTTGATGCGTTAATATTTCTCATCTAAGTCATCAGGTGTTTGGCTGTTTCAGCACAAACAAGGCAGAGAGAGAAGGAAGACGGTTAAGACAGGACCAGTGCCGACTTTTGTTTGCAGGAGAATACACATGTTGGTGTACTCATTGTGGCTGCCCTTCTGTGTTGCTTTTTTGCCCAATTTATGCAACGACACAGTTGTCAGCAATATGAGAGAGAACACTTAAATTAGCTTTTAAAGATCATGATGACTAAATGCCTAGTAATTCACATCACAAAGTAAGAACAAAGGACATCAGTATGATCAATGTGGGACGAGCACAGTCTTGCATCTAAAAAATGTATTGTGCAAATTGTTGACTAAGTATAAAACCTCTCTATATTTGCATATAGTGGACGTCACTTTGAGCACCATGCCAGCCATTCCCTTTCTCTGTGCAAGGGCTGGTTGGCAAGGAAGTTGTTGGTGACGTTCCTGATAGACCACTGATATGTATGCCATTCTAATCCTGTAGCCTAATATATACGTAATCTTTTGTGCAGTTACATCTCTGCAACTGACGCCTACAACTTATTTGCATTTATACATTGCTCCCTTAGGACCTAAGACACAAACTTGTAGTGTGCATTGTCACTTCATGAATATCGATCGGTAAAGGTACTGAGTATATGTGAAACAAGAATCTCTGCTTATTAGATGAAGACATATGAGGCCTTCGATAAAACGAGCTATACCTTTATTGGGCTTGCGTACTCATCGGGACGATTCATACATGCAGCTTCAGCAAATGATATCTTCCAGCCCGGTGACCATGCAATTTTTTTCTGCACACAGCGCAAACACTGAACTGTACCCACTCGCAGATGGTCGCTTCAAGTGCATATTTACCTTGACTAAAATGTCCAATCAAGTTTTTTTCAACGACCGGTCCCTGCCGTGAGTGCTAACGTCTTCGCAAACAAGACACATTGTTATTGACACTGCACACACCACACACAATATTCTCAGTTGAACCGATATTCTCAATACCTTTCAATGCACTCTACATACCGCAATCAACAGTGCACAGCTTTGAAGACCCTGCCGCTGTTCCTCACACAGGTCACCACGTGTGTTCACTTCTTCAAGATAAACAGACAGCGTGGCAAATATTTTACCACACAGCTAGATGTTTGCTGACACATACTACAGCTAGTGTCGACATAGTAACGTGAAGTGTAAGCTTTCAAAAATTAAAACTTTTCCAAACACCGCACGACTGTACCTGGCTGAGCCACCAGCGGGAGTGTTTTTCCAGCCACACCTTTTAC
Source organism: Rhipicephalus microplus (assembly GCF_043290135.1). Lineage (NCBI taxonomy): Eukaryota > Metazoa > Arthropoda > Arachnida > Ixodida > Ixodidae > Rhipicephalus > Rhipicephalus microplus. Next base: position 25,880,886 of record NC_134700.1, on the reverse strand, counting down.
GTGTGCCAGTGACATCATGCTGTGACGTACCTCGGTAGTAGCCTATCGCTGCATAATTCATGTGAATGAGGGTCCTGTTAGAGAAAGCAGACATTGTTGATTTCGTAACTTGTTCACTTCCAACTGGACCTTCATTTACACGAGTTGTCTGACTGATATTCAGGCGAACTTTTGTGCAATAAATTACACAAGTGGCAGTCTATGCTTGCCCCATACTGTTGTTACTGGTGTTTCTCGTTGTTACTTTGCACTGTTCATTACTGCTCACCTACAGAAACTAGCCTAGCTTGCCGCTGTTATGGACAAGATGCACCTGGCAAGTGCGTTAGTGTTCATAATTCGAAATGCTGAAGCAAAAATTATCGTTTAATATTCAGTTAGTTGCATTCATATCAGTACATTATAAGTAATCATCGATTAAACATGAATTCGTGTTCTTTCACATAATACTCACAACTTTTATATCAAATTGAATGGTGTTTATAAAAAACATGGGTTTTTGCTAAACTTCATGCTGTTTCCTTGAACAGCTGACAAAACGCTATTGCATGCTTACTTGCCATGAATTGAATTGTGTTTGAAATACATTGCAATTCTTCGCCGGACTGCCAGTACACTTCACATTGGGGGAACATTTATTAACCATGGATTGATTAATTTTTAAGAACAGAAAGATAGAAGCGGCACGCCGGGATACTTACTTGATATTGGCATCCGTTTTGCTACCCAGCGCATTATCATGCAAACTTCCTATAGAGTAGTTAGCGTCTTGCATGTGTGTCTATGAACAAAGAACTTTGGGTAGAACTATATTTGTCTTACAAATGGTTGCAGGACTGTGGAGGCTGTAAGGCTGCTTAGCCAATATGAATCGTGGAATCCCTGGACATGTGTTCAACCATGCTGCATCAGCTGCTTTGTGTTTTCACGGCATCTTTACAGATGTGTTTGGTGAGTAAAGCAAGCAGGTTTCAACACAACGAAAAAGTATAATGTGGGAGCACCTTTTGTGCGTGCCTTACATCCCAAGTATGTCAAATATTAATCTTGCACCTTGTGGCCTGTAATTCTTAAAGAGACACTTCTTTTTGCTTTATATTTGAGCCTTGATGCTTCGACAGCAATGTATTTGTGTTTGACAGCAAGTGTTCTTGAACAAATAACTGATCTCAATAATGACAAAACACCCTTCATACTTGGTCCTTAGCATAAGCTTGCACATATTTATAGCAGATTTGATTGTTCTTTTTTTGCTGTGATGATAATGGGCAAGTAGCAAAGGCATGTTCAGATTGGAGTGGTCGGTGACGTCTGTTTAGGCTGTGCCATATTGCTTTGCAACCAGAGTTACTTGTGGCCACATATACGATGAAACCATATGACGTGCATTCTAAATGAGATTGTCATATTACATTTCACTGCATCTTAATATGTGTCGAAGAAATGCAGATATCTTTAGCTTTCCACTATAAAGGGATCCTAAACCAACACAGGGTTGAAATTTAGTCGTGGTGTTGCAACTGTGTATGACTCTGCAATGGATGCATAGCGTGATAATTTTTCTATATGTTGTCGCAATAGTAATGTTACGCACATTGGACGATACAAAAGAGGTCCTCGCTTATTTCGCTTTTTTTCGCTATGCTTCTTTTTTGTCTCCTCTTGCCACGTGCTCCTCCTCACTGTGCAAGGAGCAAGAACAGTGGCCACACAAACTAGTATTCAAAAAATGTTGTAAGGTGAGCACTGAGGGGCTGAACACTTCCAAAGGCTCAAAGAGGTAAAGGTATTGTTTTTAGCTACATTTTGGGCACCCTTAGCTAGTTGTGCTGCTGCAGTTGTCATTGTTGATCAGGACACTATTCTGAAGTCGTTGCACACATTTGCTTGAAACGTTAAAAAAATAATTGGAGGTGGTTAGGCACCCTTTATTGCAGTTACATACAGAACTAGGTTTCAATGCGTAAGCAAAATCTGTTCACTGTAAATCAATTCTAATGATATCTGAAATTCAGGAAATATTCACACAAAAGCTCAGGAAAAGGCTAAGTGGTGTCCCCTCTAACGTGAAGGAGAAACCCTTCTTCTAAAAGGTAAATAGACAGTCTAGTAGGCCCGATATTACATGCACTATAAAATATTCTGGTGTGGTGCTCTTATGCATGTTATAATGAGAGAGGTTTTAAAAGAACTGTTGTCACTTTGCCCTGCATTGCTGAAATTCTTCACATAGTTATAATACATGAATCACTTTATGCCATTTGTTTTTATGCAAAAAGTTTGCTTACCCAGTCGGTATAACTTGATTTGGATAAAATCATAAATGCTCTAAAAATTTTTTTACTATACAGCAGGTTTATTTTTAAAATACGCGACCATAGATGTGAATGCAGTTGGTGGTGTGCTTGATTAATGCTTAACTATCACCACTCTAACTACAACTGCTACAGTGCATAGTGTGACAAAAGTAATGGCACTTAACATTACTGGCAGCATACACTTTTATGTCTCAAATTGTGTTACAAAGCCTGGTTGAAATGTGTGTGGGTTTTTTTTCGCTCCAACTAATTATTCTGGTCAACTCAAAGCAGCTTCCGCTCTTTTAAGGTCCTCAAACTATTAATTGTTCAAAAGTAGTATCAATGCCATATCCTTTCTTTGTCAGCCTACTCACCACTCTAATAATGAGAATTACCCGACATTACCCAGGAAAATATAGAGATGTTATAAAAAGTAATGTCAATTCAATTGTCAAAAAATATCAACCCATTAGTAAATTGCCGCCAAGTTACGTTTTCGTTCACTTTTCTTTTCGCAATTTTGTTAAAACGATTTTTGATAATATCACCTATAGTTTGTTTGGCATCTTTGTCTGCTAGTTCTCATTTTAATGTGTTAAACAAAGACAACGAACCCTTAAATTTATCGTTCTTTCCTTCACTCATGAATCTGAAACAGTGAATCTCAGTAATCTTAGCGGTGTGTGACTTGTTTTTTTATCAGTTGTGCGTGTGTTCAAGTACATGCATTTCGATGGGAGGGCGAGCCATTGCCACCTACTGTGACTAGCAGATTTTCTGAGAACTAACAGATGCATAATGCTGCGAAATAAGTATAGCGATATTGGAAGTAATCGTAATGTGATTGCCAGTAGGCAAAAAAAGGTGTACCACACTCACCATAATGGTAACAGGCAGCGCTGACTGACTCTTCTATGATTAAATTCACATATATACCGTACAAAATGGAAGGGGGATAGCCGCCATGGTAGCTCGGTTGATTGAGTATCGGACATGTTATTCGAAATTTGCAGGCTCGGTCCCTGTCCAGGGCAGGTTATCTTTTTTCTTTCTACTTTTCTTTCTTCACAATTACAACACTTCTATGCTTCCTGTAGATTTTCTGGTGTAAAAAAAGGTACCTTATAATCTGAAGAGGCAAACGAAATGTACCAGTGTATGAGTTAGCTCTTGTAGTGGTTACAAGTATGATATGTTTTGAAGAATAAATCATTCTGCCACTTGCCTAAAGAATGGCTACAGGACATGGTGCTGGATGCATTCTGTTATTTTTCAATCGAGCTATCTTGAATTCTATATTTATAAATTACATGGGCTACTCATGACGGTATCACAAGCTTTAATGCCACAAAGAATATGCAGCGAACAATGTTATAAATGCGAAATTGCATAAGGATAAGGTGAAAACTGCACCCTCAACGAGAATGTACAAGGAGAACAAGGTGCAGGCGTCATTCCTTCTGCCCGTGCTTTTCAAGTGCGAGCTGTTTTCACCTCGTTCTGATCAACTAACTAGGTTGAGATTTGTTGTTATAGTGCACAAGGATGCTCCACGGGAAACTAGGTTTGTCTCAAACTCTGTGTGTCTTTCAAACTATATGGTGCCAGGTTCAAGAGTTCATGCAGACCAGATCGTGTAAAGCAGGACACCCGTTTAACATAATAGCATGGCTTAAAGCATAAAGCAGTTAAGGGACCGAATATCAATTTTTATAGTAGCTGTTTTTTCCGCAATAGAAAGCTTACTGGTCTGATCGTATAAACATGCAGAGAAAGAAGAGAACTTTTGGGGCTTGTTTCTTTTTGTTTGACATGGCTTTCATGAGTACATCTAGTGATAACACAGAAAGTGCTGGAAACATTTTAAGAATTTTCGGGTCAGTGACTGCTATGAAGTGTCAAACAACACAGGCAGCAAACAGTGGGAGGTCAGCATAACAGCTTATATGCTTGTGCATTGCAGTTTGCTGCGAAAGCATGCATTTCATGTGCGTGTGAAATGCACATATTTTGCACTGTTTGCCACGATGATAGTACTGCTTTTTGAGGGTTGACTCCTCTGCGTAGGCAGCACAGAATAAAGTTGGCACAGGTAATATGAATATATGCTGTAACTTTGACCACTAATTTTTTGCATGTTAAAGCTTCAAATAATTTGCAGTAAATAAACAGGCTGCATGACATACTGATATTTAGGCTTTTTAAGTGCGATCTTAAAAGGAAATGCCAATCAAGTTGCAAAAAGAATGCAGTTCAATTCACATTTTTTTATTTCCACCTCCAATCGCACATTCTGGCGACTTGTCAGCCTATTTAATAAAGAAATCCTAATCAAAATTTTTAGCTGATTGGGTTGGTACTGATGTTGAATTTTGTGCACTGCTCATGAGTAGAACGATAGATTCGTGCCCTACCCTTCAGTACTGCCTGAAATCGATCAGGCAATCTTTGCACATTTTTAGTATCGTTGGACGATCAGTGTCAGCTTAAGCTATGCCATGAAAGTGGCCCACAGCGTCCAGCTGTGGCCAGTTTTCGTGTGCAACTATAGTTGTGGTTGGGCTGAATGACCTTTATTTATATGCACTACATAACAAACTTACCCCTTTAGAGTCAAGTGCATCTTCGGATCGATTGTAAATGTTTTCTTATGCGAGGCCTTAAGTTTCATAAGAAGTTTCTCAGTGTGCCACGGGGAGATGTGTGTTCAGCAAAAATTTGTATATCATTATATACAACTCCTAAAGCCTCGTCTACAACTTTGTGCAGGTTGACCTTGAGCAGAAAACGAGGAGCCGCTGCAGCCCCCAGAAAAGAGCAAGCACCCTCCAAGCTCCCCAAGCTCTCTTTGACAGGAACAGCAAAGTTACTGTTTGGCATTGAAAACCATTGCAAGGAGTGCCTTATCAGGACACTGTGCTGCTCTTCCATCGCACAACACGAAGTTGATCACTCCAGAGGAACTTCACGCTGTGTATTGTGAGTGCGTCAGTGGTTTTGTTTTGTCCAGCCAGCAGTCAAGAAATCATGTGTCAGATTCAGCCGGGATGGCTAGAGGGAGTCGGGCAGGCAAATTTGTACATTTGTCTAGCCAAGTAGTGCCAGTTTTTGCACTGGTCCTGTTGGAGTTACTGCCACAAATAACAGAAGCTTCGTCACCTCTCTAAATGTACAGATGTGTCGGGGAAAACTAGCTGCAATAGGTTTTTCTATAACTGATAGCTGCCAACATTCTTCATTGTACAGGAGTTTTGTTCCTGACTTATGGGTGTAAAGCCCTCCACAGAAAAAATGCTACACGTCTACTTACAGAAGGCCCCAAGGCCCTACTTGTGGGTTTTTTTGGCTTGTATGATAAGCACCTCATTTGGGTGTACATGAACATCTTATAAACAAGTACAGCAAGAAATTTGGGTGGCTGGTCATTTTATCGTTATTATGGTTCTCGCAATATTCTTAAGCATGTTGTGCATTACGTTGTCAATCTGGTTTGTGTGCATAGAAGAGATTACGCAGTTTCAGGCTACTTCAAGCAATGCTAGTATAAAAAGCCAGGAAGCAAGCTATCAATTATTTTTAACACAGTTGCTTAATCTGATGAATGATACATCACTAAACTTTCGTGCGTATTCATCAATGTAAGCTCGTCTTAGTGTTATTCAAAATGAAGATGCGAGTCGACAGATAGATGCATCTAGTCGGGTAATCAAGGTGAACAGTGGAAGCGCCTCAGACAGGCTGGCCGATGTTGCGATAGGAGGACCTATTTTTTAGAAGTCACGATGTCATCCTTGGCGTGTTAATTTATATGGGGTTAGTAATGACATTATCTTTTGGTGTAGGCGTGTGTGCCTGTTGGAAATGTTTGTCTGAAAAAAACCTAGAACGCAGAAGAGTGCAGCCCTTGCTTCCTTTCAAGTTAGGTTGCGATGATACTAAGTGTTCTCCTGTCGGATGTGGGGGTAAGAGAAGCAAAAAAAAGGTAAAAGAAAGAAAAGAAGGAGAAAAAAGAAAGAAAAGAAGAAGAAAAAAGAAAGAAAAGAAGAAGAAAAAAGAAAGAAAAGGGGGATGCAAAGTAAAAGTAGTGTGCTACACTTCTCCTTCTTTGCATCCCTCCTTTTCTTCTTTTTTTTCTTTGTTTTCTTTTTCATATTTTTTGTTACATTTGCATTGTCACATCTAGTGCATGAATCAATGACACATGGCTTTGCTGTAGCAAAGATGCCTATGTGGTGTTGGATGGAACAGTGCATTGTACTTCATTCAGTTAATTACAGGCTGATCAGTCTTGCAATAAGCGCTTCTTGGCTATCACCACACATGATCAAATGAAAAGTTTGCGCTTGGCTCTTAGTATACTGGTATATAGCTTGTGTCTTGGACTCCTCAAAATGAATGTTATTTTGCTGCTGTTTATGGTAATGAATTTATCCATCATGAAAATCTCTTGCCTCGTGAACCTTGTCAGACCTGCCTTTCTTTTTCTTTCCTATGCAGGCATTGTATGTAAGGGAGGCAGTAACAGAGAGGTGATTGCTTGGCCTTCGGAAGAATAAATGCTGGCAGTAAGGCGATTCCACATGAAACATCCCAGCGATTTTGCCAACCATCCTAAATGTGTTTTGAAAAAAATATTGTGCTCGTTTACTGTATTGAAAACAGCAAAATGCTAAAATATATCGCAGAGAACAAAATATTAGGCCACCTTGGTGCCTTCTGGACTTCCCAGGATGTCGTCTGGGTGTTGTTTGTAAAAAGTATGAAGAAGTATTTCAAAAATACTGCCTCTTCTACACCAAATTTGGTCTAGGCATTAAGTAAACGTGATTGTGTGTATTGCATGAAGCTCAGTAATATTAGTGCAATTTTATGCCACATCGAAAGCAAGGAAACAGTTCTCTGTATATGGCAAGTTATATGATTACTCTTTGTTTTAAAGAATAAATTATTTTTGAAATTTTCTAATGATGGCTGTTTTCTGCATTTGATATACAACAGCTTCCCTTCCGAAGATCCCCATAGCCCACAATAGAGACTTCGAAAATCATTTTCCTCAATGAAACAAATATTGTGATGATAACACTTGCCATATAACAAGAACTGTTTTATTTGCTTTCAACTTACACATAAGATAAGTTTCCATTAGACAAACACATAGTTCGAAATGCATTTCTATGTGGACAAAAACGATTATATAGTGATATTTGTAATCTGGGCCTAACATTATTTTTTTCGTGAAATATAACTTCTGTTGAGTGAGTATTTGTGGCTCAAATATTCATACAAAGTGCAGTATTGCCACACAAGAAATACAAACGTAAATAGTTTGACCGAATCCTTCAAAGCCTATGTAGCGGATAAATTGCACTAGTGTTAATCGGCTTCAAATACTTTGAAGAATCACCTTTACTTAATATGTAGATCAAATTTGATATAGCAAGAAAAAGCGGTACTTTTAAATTTTTTTCACAAATAACACCCGCATGACATTCTGCGAAATTCTGAAGGTACCTACGTGACCACTACTTTTTTTCTCTTCAAAATAATTCTGCAAATAACTATTTTCAAAACCGTAAATTACCATCATTTTTTAAAATCTATCTGTGAAGGTCGCCAAGCAGTATGGTTTGGATGTTTGGTGTAGAATAGCCCAGTGGGAAAAACAACAAATGTCTGAGCATCCTTTGACGCTAGGGCAATTTCGAAAGCATTTGTTTGTTAGCAGCAATTCAATTAAGCCCTTATTTCATGCTTAGGTGCAGAAACAAAACACAAGTAACCAAAGTAGTCTTAAGAGTCATGCAGTCTCGCTGTTCCAAGGCTTGTGGAGCCTAATTTAGTACAAGCTTCACCATTTTTTAAAAATTCAGATTCAACCAACAGGTTTTGGAGGCAGAGTGCATTTTCAGCTAAATTGTTTCACACCAGTTAGATAAAAAGCGGCAAGTAGAGGTAAAAATACCATTTTAAAAGCATTGTAGGTAATAACAAAAAGCTCTGCTTTCTTTTTTTGTGTGGTGCTTTGCCTGAACACTGTGTTTTTTATGGTATAGTTCATTGTCTAGTGAACATACGCCTTAAAAACTAACATTAGCCATGTTGAGGTCAATTTCTTGGTTATAGTCATAGTAGCCTTATGAAAAATTATGACTTCAAACTTGATTGTTTTTTGAAGATTTTTTTTTGCATAATGATACTTCAGAGTCTTAGTCAATTTTGTTATAAGAAAACGTGATGTACATAATAGGGTCACTTTCTGAGAGTCATTAAGTTATACCTCAGCTTTTACATTCCTAATAGAGCAGTTATTTTAAATATCGGTATTCAAAATGGAATGAGCATGCTGTACGTAGTAAGGTGTAAGCACTTACAGATAGCATATGCACCCAACTTATCTGTTGGCAGTTTATTTCTGTTATTCTTGATTGATATGTGAGGTTTCACGTCCCAAAACCACTATATCATTATGAGAGACGCCGTAGGGAAGGGCTCTGGAAATTTCGACTACTTGGGATTCTTTAACGTGCACCCAAATCTGAGCACACGTGCCTACAGCATTTCTGCCTCCATCGAAAATGCAGCCGGGATTTGATACCGCGACCTGTGGGTCAGCAGCCGAATTTCTGTTACTCTTGCTCCCCTATTTCTGTGGAGTTCGGTTATAGTTGTCTGGCTTGCACAAATTTTTAATGGCACCTGCCTGATCCTGCTAGCTTTCATGGTGATTTTAACATTGATAATCTGCATAGGTTTACCTCTCAAAATTGTTCAAGATGCCAATTTTGTGCACAAGCTGTATAGTATAAAGGAAGCAGATGTACATGCACACACCATTAAATGTACATTGAGAGCTTTCACTGGTAGTTCCTAAAGTTTTACTGTGCAGGAAGCATTTAAATCATAATTCTATAAGGACATATCAATAGATTATCTCTACCATTGAAAATCGTGACAACCTAGTTATTTTCACTGTGATAAGCATGCTGTTTTCTTTAATGTGGCAGAACTAATTTATACACTTATGTCTTCAATTATTCACATAAGCATAACATGAAGGATTTTGTGCCTTACATTTTGAGTTTCATTCTGTGTGTTATATTTCTTGTGCATGTGATCTCAGGTGCTAACATGTGCCTCTGAAATTATTTCTGCCAATTATTTACATTTCCAGGTGCCTATAAAGGCCACATAAGTTTTATGGCAGTGACCTCCCAAATCTACAGTGGTGCCGGAGCCTCAAGCAGCATTTCGCCGATCTCCACAAGGCGTTCATGAGATAAACACAGCGCCACACTTTCGCAGTGGTAAGATTATTTTTATGTTTAAAGATTTCAATCCAAAATTGCTGTTACATTGTGTTTTGTGCCACCATCCTTTGGCTTAGGTGGAGCTTGTGAAATTACGGTGTAGTCACCTCATTTGTGTACCATCAACACTGCAATGTCGCTATTCACAGCTGAAGCTTACAGAAAAATAAAAAAACTATATTGATTGTAGCAGGGCTGATGTTTATAATAATGCTTCTCTATTGCAAATAATAACTTTATAAGTTCTTTAGGTCTAGCATAGAACACTGCATTATTGTGTTGCAATGTAACCACCATTTATGATCGCTAGCATGTTAATTTAGTAGCTTTGTAACGTAATTTAGTTAAAAGCTAATTTTGCTTCCGCAACACGACAAGTAGAAAGATGCTGATAATTATATCCCTCATCATGCATATTTGAGAAATATTTTGATTTGTATACAGTATTGCATGTACTCAAGATGTGGACGTCTATTCAATTTACACGTTATATTGCTTTGCACTAGATTGGGACGTAACATGCACACATTTCAGTTATTCTGCGTGATACGTCTTTCCATAAAATGCGGAGTCAGCATAATGCATCTCTCCATAAAATGCAGAGTCCGCATCATACGTCTTTCCATAAAATGCGGAGTCGGCATCATACGTCTTTCATATTCCAATAATTGCGTACTTGAGGTCTCCGCATCATACGAAAAGTTTCAGTAGGGATACCACGAGGACACAGATGCAAGTCCCTTGTACTGCATTTAGGTTCTCCTCTTTTAGTAAGCTAAAAAAGTTTAGGTTGAGAGCAATATGGAGGATACATCTTATTTCAGCAAATAATGCCGAAATGGCGTAACAGCTACGTATGTGACAGAGCAGGCTAAAACAGAAAAAGACGGCTGGTGCTTCTGAGGTAAACAAAGACGACAAAATCAAGAAAACTGTCCAATGCGAGCTACAGTAAAACATCATGAAAGAGACTCCATCATCGTTTTTCTTCTGATTTTAAAGTGTTCATCGAAAGTCCACTATGCGGAGCACGTTCAAAAGCACGTATTTGGAAAAATCATCAGAAACACCACTGGAAGAGCCAACACAGAAGAAAACTTCTATTGTACCTTATGGACTGACCCGTAACTCAAATAACTACTGACTAGTATTCTGTATCAAGAACCTGGGTGCGTGTTTAGTGTTCTTCGTCGTTATGCATCGTTACGGGGGCGCGGAGGATGTTAAATATTGTGTGAACGACGAAGATAGTCACTATCATCACTAGGGGATTAGACCGGCATCCGGAATAAAGAAGAGGTCAATGGGTGGGCTACGCCATGGGCACGGCGGCTCGACTTTTTCTCTACAAAATGCTTGTGATGCTTAGATGACGTGGTTATATTTTCGTCAGATTTTCCCACACACCTCCACAGGCTAGATGAAGTACTACAGTGCCTAACTGACGCCGGCCTTCAGCTCAACCAGAAAAATGCCGCTTCGGCGCAATTCAGCTCACGACTTTGGCCATATTGTCTCTTAAGACAATATTCTTCCTGAAACCGCCAAGCTTAAGGCAGCTGCAGATTTCCGAAAACCTCATCTCTGAAGGATCTGCGCAGCTTCCTTGGACTCTGCTCGTATTTCCACCGCTGTATTTGGAATTTTGCGATGATCACCGCCCCCTTGACTGAACTTTTACGGAATGACTCGAAAAGATACGCTTGGTCACCCGCCTGTGATAATGCATTCAAAAAGTTGCACCACCTGTTAACCTCACCACCAATCTTGCGTCACTTCGGCCCGACTGCTCCGATGGAGGTACACACCGATACAAGCGGTGTTGGACTCAGCGCAATACTCGGGCAGCGCAAATCGGGATTCCATGAGTACGTAGTCGCTTACGCGAGCCGTACCCTCATCAAAGCAGAGAAGAAGTTGTCCGTGACAAAGAAGGAGTGTCTAGCAATTATTTGGGCTCTAGGTTAATTTAGACCGTACCTATATGATAACCCTTTGGACGTAGTCACCGATCACCATGCACGTTGTTGGTTGTCCACGTTCAATTACCCCTCCGGCCGTTTAGCTCGCTGGGTTTTGCGGTTGAGAGTGTTACATGCGTGTTGTCTACAGGTCTGGTCGACGTCACACTGATGACGACGCCCTATCACGTTACCTGTATCATCGGAAAGTTCCGCCTGTCTGTCGTGGACAAAACGGTTGAGTTTCCGGCAAACTGCGGCATGGCGTCTGAGCAATGTAAGAATGACTGGATCAACGCTCTTCGGCGATTCCTTTCAGACACATTGACTTCTCCATCTTCTCGAACATTGTGCCGTCAAGCGACTCACTTTGAGATCCGCGATGACCTCTTTTATCGCGGGAATGACAAGTCTGACGGCCGAAAGTGGTTACTGGCCATACCTCTACCTCGCCATCTTCGTGCTGCAATATGTTCAGCTTTCCACGGTGACCCACAGTGCGCACATGCGGACATCTTCAAAACATACGCTCAGGTTTCCTCCCGGTTTTATTGGCGAGGATGTACACCCTTGTGCGCAAGAACCTTCAGTCATGCCCGCAGTGCCAACGACGGAAAGCTCTGCCTTATCACATCTCTGGTCCGACCCAGCCAATTCCTTGCTCAGCCATGCCTTTCGACCACATTGGAATCGATCTGTACGGGCATCTTTCATTTACGGCTTCCGGAAACCGTTGGATGATTGTCACTGTCGACTACTTGACGCGATACGCAGAAACAGCCGCTTTGCCTGCTGCCACAGCACGCGACGTATCATTTCTTTCCTGCGGAACTTGATTCTCGGTCACGGCGCACTGCGTGAACTTCTCAGCGACAGAGTACGTGTGTTCCTCTCCGAAGTCGTCAACGCACTCCTTGCCGAACGCCGTATCATTCACCGGAGTACCACCGCCTACCATCCCCAAACAAATGGCTTGACGGAAAGATTCAACCATACCCTTGGCGAGATGATATCTAAGTATGTTCCCTCAGACCACTCCGATTAGGACCTCATTCTGCCTTATGTGACATACGCCTACAATACTGCTCCACAGGCGACTACGGGCTTTTCGCCATTTTTCTGTTATATGGCCGAGGCCCTTCTACCACACTAGATACCATTCTACCCTACCACCCAAATTCCTCCAAGTCTACGCCCATCTCTGAAGCTGCCCGCCGCGACGAGGAATGCCGTAAGCTCGCCCAGTCGTTCACAATCATCGACCAGTGGAGACTCAAATCTCGCCGTGACGATAACCACCCGTACCCCAACTTTGTTCCAGACACCCTAGTGTGGCTTTGAGTTCCAGCTGTCCCTACAGGTCTTTCTTTGAAACTAGTTTTAAAATACCAGGGACTTTACCGCGTTGTCTCGCAGACTTCACCTGTTAACTACATAATTGAACCCGTGACGCTATCCACAGACCAGCGCTTTCGCGGTCGTGAAACCATTCACGTACAGTGGTTGAAACTATATTACAATCCGCTCATACTCTGTTCTCCGTGAGTTACCAGGATGGCTCTTTTTTCGACGGGGGACGGTATGTATTGAAGAGGAATGCCCACTACCGCAGCAACAACGACAGGTTGGCGCGAGGCGCGAGCTCGGACTGCCTGGTTCCTGCTGCGACGAGGCCGGCATACACGGCCAGCTCTTACTGCTTCTGTCCTGACGTTGCTACCGCTTATCGCCTTGCATTTCGATTATAGCCCCAATACCCCCCCCCCCTTTCTGCTGCCTTCTGTTCTAATACAATATTCCCCCGCATAGTCTGGATTGTTAGGAGGTTGTTCCATGTCCCTAAGATGTCCTTCTACGAAACCGTATACCATCGGCATCCCCTCCCTTAGCTGTTCTTCTATCTCTTTCCATTTCAGCCTGTTTCTGCCGCCTTGCATGTTGATATATCCTATGTCTGAATTGGCTCGGCACTCGTGGATACGTCTATTTTCGCCCCGGACTCTACCTATTTTAGATACTGCTGCCACTTTGGAATCGTATTTGTCCATACCGCCTGTCAAAGAGTCTCCCTGATTGTTTTCCTAGTTATTAGCTATTCTGCACCCCGGAAGGCCCACGTGCACCCGCCACCAAGCTACTGCATGTCCTTCAAGTCGCCAACCCCCCTCATGACCTTGCCGCCCATAGCAGTGAATTCTGTATTGTAGAAAACCACCCCACCGATGCACCTCTCTGTTTATTTTTACCTCCTCAAAGCCTTTCCCTCGACTCAGCTGCCATATCTCTCGGTTTGCGTGGACAACCGCTCTTTGTAGGTTGTCGTCACGCACCGGTACCTCCAGTATCGTGCATATCACTACCTGTATCTGAGGAGAGGTGGCGCGCATGTCATCGTTCCTTTCGCCAGTTTGGTCGCTAGTCTTGACGTACGTTCATTTAGGACATCGTTTGAACCACCTAAAATTATTACGAGGTTTTGTCCATCAGTGGTAGTTTTGAGTTTTGCGTTCGCTTGCTTCATGACTGCTTTCAGCTTGCGTCCTGGGAACGTCCCTACTTCAACCCTCTTGTCACCTCTTACCCTCTCTTCGATTGCTTCTGCACATAGCTTTAAATTTGAGTCCCCGGCGATTATCACATGCTGTGACTTTTCAGCTGGAGTGCCCTGCACCAAAGGATTGCTTGCACCTGTGACGCCGGCTGCTTTGTCCCCTCCCAGCCCCACCACTACTTCGCTGAAGCTGGGCCTCGTGACAATTGAACCGGCTTAACCTGCTTTTTCCAAACTTGCTTGCTATTTCTTCTCCGCTGTTCTGGTTTCCACGCCCTATTGTTCTCTCCGTGGGCCGCTCCTTTGTTCACCTTGGCTAGTGCTTCCTCGGCGGACTCCAGCCTTTCTCCCGTTGCCCTCGTTTTTTCTTGCCCTGCCGCCAACGCAGTCTCCAGCTCGGCGTATCTCAACAGCAGCTCACTCTGGGCAGCATATGTCTTCTCCACTTCTTCCTCGACCTCACAATGCGGCTTGGATACCCCTGCCTTAGCTCCCGTATTATCTATGCAGGCTTGGATACTTTGGATTCACTTCGCGCAGCCTCCTCTCCATTTTTTTCTGCACTTGGATTCATTTACAAACTCACTCGCATCCTGAACACTTTAAAACCTTTTTAAACATGTCTTTATGACACCAATTGTCCTTAACAATTGTCTCACTAGTTATTTACTGAACACGATTCCTGCCCTACGAAAAAGTCTAACCTCTACAACAGAAACTTGCGCGTTCAATGTACGGGCACGTCACATACGTTGTGGCACGAGAAAAAAAACACAAAGAAACAAACACACAGGCACAAACCAGTAAATACCTGGTGACTGACCCCCATGAAAGCCGTACAATGCAATAGGTGCTACAAAGATTTACGTGCTGCCTTATTTCGAGCTTGCCCTAAAAAGGCAAGCTCAAAACACGCAAAACGACTTATCTCTGCAGTCGATCGGGAGCGCTCAAAAAAACACGTCCATCCACCGGGCCATTCGGAACAGAACTCCTGGATATATGAATGGATGGATGGATGGATGGATGGATGGATGGATGGATGGATGGATGGATGGATGGATGGATGGATGGATATGGCTGTACCCTTTAGATCGGGCGGTGGCTAGCGCCACCAAGCCGTAATCCTTAATGAACCAAAATCTAGATTTATTTTTTTTCTTTAAAAAGTGAGTTTGAGGAGTCGTACTTTGCAGTGAAGGGTTTAATTTTCACTCGTGCCTTGACTTTAGCCACCAATCAGATAACCTTCTTCTAGTTAAGTCTACCCGCTTAAAGTCTATTTTGCCCTCCCGGTCCCTAAACCCCAGTGCTTTGAAAAACTCAGCGCCATCATTCTGAACTATAGGGTGAAGCCCTTTACTCAACATTATCAAGTGTTCGACAGTTTATTCTTCCTCTCCACACGCACTGCATACTGTGTCTACCTCTTCGTATTTGGCCCGATAAGTCTTGGTTCGCAGTACTCCCGTCCTGGCCTCAAACAGTAGAGAACTACCCCGAGTATTATCATAGATCCTTCCCTTGGCAATTTCCTGCTTAAAGGTTCGATAGGTCTCTAGTGCGGACTTTTTAATCATGCCCATTCTCCACATGTCAGTCTCAGTTTCCTTCACTTCTTCTTAACCGACAGTTCTTTTTGGTTTGGCCACCTGCTGTTTTCTAAGTATTTACCAATCAATTTCCTGGTTCGTTTCCTCCATTTTGTATCGACATTCTTCATGTACAAGTAGCTGAAAACCTTCCTAGCCCAACGCTCCTCCCCCATTTCTCTCAATCGCTTGTCAATTTTTTTCTTGCTGCTAGCTTCTCTGCCCTCAAGTGATGATATCCCATATTACCTTGTACTCCCTGATTTGATGTATTCCCGTGAGCTCCTAAAGCAAGCCTACTCATTGCATGTTGCTTAATATTTAATCTTGTTTAAACTTCTGATCTCATGCACAAGACCGCATTGCCAAACGTCAGCCCAGGAACCCTAACCCCTTTCCATATTCCTCTCACAACATCATACCTATTGTATTTCCACAGTGCCCTATCACTGCTGCATTCCTGTTACCTTTAGTCGTCACGTATTTTTCGTGTTCCCTCAGGTACTCGGTCCCATTGCTTATTCATACGCCCAGATATTTGTATTTATCTGTTATCTCTAGCGTGACCTCCTGTATTCTAAGCTCACTACCTTCGTTATCATTGAAAATCATGACTGCTGATTTTTCCTTACTGAATCTGAAATCTAACCTATCTCCCTCATTACCACAGATGTCCATCAATCTCTGCAAATCTTCCTTGTTGTTGGCCATTAGCACTATATCATCTGCGTACATTAATGCTGGTAGTGCCTGATCAATGAGTTTTTCTTGTTTGACTAAAGAGAGGTTGAAGCCCAGTCCACTTCCCCCTAGTTTGGCCTCTAATCCTTGTAGGTACATCATGAATAATAAGGGTGACAGGGGACACCCCTGCCTTAGCTCCCGTATTATCTATGCAGGCTTGGATACCTGTTTTTCCCAATTTATCACTACCTTGTTACCTTTATAGATATCCTTTAAAAGATTATAGACTACATGTTCCACGCCTAGTGCGTCCAGTATTCCCCACAATTCCTCTTGAACCACGCTATCGTACGCTCCTTTAATATCCAAAAATGCTAGTCACAGGGGCCTGTGTTCCTTTTCTGCTATTTCTATGCACTGCGTCAGTGAGAACAGATTGTCTTCCAGCCTCCTGTATTTCCGAAACCCATTCTGCAGTTCTCCCAGCACCCCCTCATCCTCTATGCACGCCTGCAGTCTTTCCTTTATAATCTACATCGCCAGCCTGTAGACCACTGATGTGACTGTTATGAGACGGTAGTTGTTTATGTCGGCTTTGTCCCCCTTTCCTTTATAGATCATGCTCATCCTGCTAAGTTTCCATCCATCGGGAACTTCCCCATCGATTATTAGTTAGCTCACTGCCTCTCTCAAAGCCTGCTTAGACTTCGGACCTAATGTCTTTATCACCATAATTGGAATGCCATCTGGACCTTTTGATGTACTACTCGGAACTCTTTTCTCAGCCCTTTCCCACTCACGTTGTGAAAATGGAGCCATTGCACCACTTGGTTCGTCCTTGTCTATTGTGGTGCATAAAACACTTCTTTGTTGAAAATTTTCTGTCGCCCTTGTTCTTATATATTTATTAGCTTCGTCCCCTTCTAGCCTAGCACCTTGGGCTGTAGTTATAAAGCTCTGCTTTTGGCTCGTCTCATTTCTTAGGGAGTTTAGATGGTTCAAAAATTTCGCGGCTGCCTTTCTATTTTTTTTTATGTACTTCTGCCAGCCACTGAGCTCCTTTTCTTCTAATCTTTTAATTGATCAGAAAGGATGCATCCTTTCTACAGCTTAGAAAGGTTTCCCATTTTCTTTCAACATTATCTGTCGGTTCACCACGCTGCTTAGCATGTCTGTGTTCCCTAGAGGCTACCTGACGTTTTGCTATGACTCTCTTAACTTCCTCATCCCACCAACTTTTGAATTTGTGTCTTCTTTTCCGGGGTTACTTCTCACGCGTCTTAGCAAGCTCTAGCTCAAACAGTCTAATTAGATTCGTGTATGCCCCCACTGACTTATTATTCTCCGTGATTATTTTCTCAATTTGTTTAGTGGCTATTTCAATTTGCCTTTCTGGATAAAAATTTTTTTGTAGTTACTCATCTTCTCTCCTTCCCACTTTCACTGCTCTTCGAAAACTTAGCTCGATACGTTTGTGATCACTACCCAGACTTCTGGAGCCACCTTCATCTATGAGCATTCCCCTGAGCTTATCATACATCCTATGTGACATCAGTGCATAATCTATCGTCGACTGCAGCCTTCCTACCTCCCATGTTATTTGCCCTTCACACTTCTCGGTACTGTTGCAAATGATCAAATCAAGCCTTTCACACTTATCCATGATCATTTTGCCTGTCGGGTCAGTATACCCATTTATATCTTCTATGTGCGCATTCATGTCTTCAAGTATAATTATCTCGCACTCTCTTCCTAACTCTTGAATGTCCTTTGATATACACTCTACCATTGCCTGGTTTTCCTCTCTGGCCGTTGCTCCCGTCCACAAGTACACAAAACCAAGGAGTGTCATTTGACCTGCCACTTTCCCGTTTAGCCATAAATGTTCCTTGCACTCCTGCTTGACCCTTTCCCAGTCTGTACTTTTATGAATGAATGCCCCAAACCACCCCCCTTTCTGCTGCCTTCTGTTCTATTACAATATTCCCACGCGTAGTCCAGATTGTTCGGAAGTTGTTTCATGTCCCTGAAATGTGTTTCTACAAAACCGTATACCATCGGCCTCTCTTCCCTTAGCTGTTCTTCCATCTCTTCCCAGTTGAGCCTGTTTCTACCACCCTGCATGTTAATATACCCTATGTCTGAATTGGCTCGGCGCTTGTGGCTACGTCTATTTATGCCCCGGACTCTACCTCTCTTAGATACTGGTGCCACTTTGGAATCGTATCTGTCCATACCACCTGTCGAAGAGTCTCCCTGGTTGTTTTCCTTGTTACTAGCTATCCTGCACCCCGAAGGGCTCGCTTGCCCCCCAAAAAAGCTACTGCGCGTCCTGCAAGCCACCAGCCCACCTCATGGCCTAGCCGTTCATCGAAGTGAATTCTGTCTCGTTGAAAACCGCCCCACCTATGCACCTCTCTGATTATTTACACCACCTCAAAGCCTTTCTCTCGACTCACCCGCCATATCTCTTGGTTTGCGTAGACAACCGCTTTTTGCAGGTGTCTATCACGCACCGGTACCTCCGGTATCGTGCATATCACTACCTGTACCTTAGGAGAAGGGGCGCGCATGTCATCGACGCCTTTCGCCAGTGTGGCTGCTAGTCCTGCTGTATCTTCATTTAAGTCATCGTTTAAACCGCCTGAAATTATCACGAGGTTTTGTCCATCAGCTTTAGTTTTGAGTTTTGCGCTTGCTTGCCTCATGACTGCTTCAAGCTTGCGTCCTGGGAACACCCCTACTGCAATCCTCTTGTCACCTCTTACCCTCTCTTTGATGGCTTCTGTGCATCGATTTAAATTCGAGTCCCCGGCGATTATCACATGCTGTGACTTTTCAGCTGGAGCGTTCTGCACCTGGGGGCTATTTGCACCTGTGACGCCGGCTGCTTTGTCATCTCCCAGCCCCACCACTACTTCACTGAAGCTCGGCCTTGCGACAATTGAACCGGCTGAACCTCTTTTTTCCAAGCTTGCTTGCTCTTCCTTCTCCCCCTTTCTGGTTGCTGGTTCCCTGCTGTTCGCTCTGTAGGCCGCTTCTTTGTTCAGCTTCGCTAGTGCTTCCTCGGTGGACTTCAGTGTTTCTCCCATTGCCCTCGATTTCTCGTGCTCTGTCGCGAACGTAGTCTCGAGCTCGGCGATTTTCATCAGCAGTTCGCTCTGGGCAACCATCATTTTCCCCATTTTTTCCTCGACCTCACATTGCCTACACTTCGCGTCAGCCTCTTCTCCATCCGCTTCTACACTAGGGCCTAATTTCAAAACCACTCCACATCCTGAACACTTCACAGTCTTTTTAACCACGTCTTCCTGACACCAATTGTCCCTATTCTCGATAATTACTAAACTCGAGCGCTGCACTACGAAAAAGAAAGAAAGTCTAAGCTCTACTACAAAAGCTTACGCGACAGTGCGCCACTTCGCGTCGTGAAGAAAAAGCTAAAATAAACAAACATAGCAGTTGTATTTTCTGGCCTATTCTGTGTTAAAAGCAAAAACAAGTGAACGTCACTCCCATTGAGCATCTGGGGAAGCGTGTCCTTGTGTGCAGATGACCATTCCGGCGTGATTCGATCTATTTGAGCGATTTGCTGAGCTGCGATCTTATTTAGACAGCAAAGTAGCCTGCATCGTAATTGTCTACGATGCAGTCTTTTTTGAGCTGTCTTTTTTTCCGGCTACGTGAGAATTAAAATGGGACTTAGTATGGCCGCCGTTACAGTGCACTAGAAGGGGGCAGTGGAGTGAACGAGGCAGCCGCGCCACTTCTCGGCTGATTCTCCGGTGAGTTACAGTAGCAGTGGCGCTGTAGTTCCATGGTACTGAAGATCTCAGAAGCGTCTGCGTTGGGATTGCGCGCGCTTAGCCCGAGAAAGCGTGTAATTGCTCGTTCTTAGCGCGTTTTTGCGTTTTTGAGCGTTTATCAGTGGACGCATCTGCTACGTGCCATGGTGCACAAGTGAATATGCAGGCACGCCGAAATTTCGTCGATACATTCACTGTTGCAGACAATCAGAATTTCCACGGAACCACCTAGCCTCTTATTCAATCAGCGCTTTGAGCTGCGTTACATCATAAGTGGCTACTGGTGAACTGAAGGCAAGGAGAGAAGTATCGAAACTGCGAATAAATTATGCGCTCATTTTGTCGGCAGTCTCTCAGATATCCAAGGCACAGTGTTCCTCATATGAGCCCACATGCACTCGATTGTTTCACGAGAAGCCCGAGTATAAGTAACGTTGTTACAAAATTTACATCGCATCGGTAAAAATTTGGTTTTATCTTGCCAGTTTTGCGGAAGATAATAAAGATTGCTTTCCGAAAGGCTAATTACATAATAAACTTATTGAAAAGAACACAACAATTAAAAGTGCCGACTGGATAATAGCCCGTCTGTTAATCTGCGTAAATTAATTGTAATCAGCTCTCATTTCGTATGAACTGCTTAAGCTGTGCTGCTTTCAAAATATTCTATTGGCGTAATGTCATTGCAAGGGAGCAAATTTATGAGGATGTTTTGTATTATAAGCGTAGTTCTAATATTAAGTGTCAAAAGTGTAGGCAGGCAGTGGTGCATCTTGTTTTCAGAAATTCACATTCCTTCTATATGTACACATACACACACACATAATATATATATATATATATATATATATATATATATATATATATATATATATATATATATATATATATATATATATATATATATAAGGGAAAGAAGCATATACCTAAAGGCTAGTTTTCCCGTGTTTTGACACAATAATATTGAGATCTAACAGACAGTAATGCCAAGGAATGTATAGTGGAAGTTATTAGAACCAATGGAGTGTAAATATGAAGAAAAAAAAAAGTTGGTGAAGAAATAACCAGCTGTGAGCAGGAATCGAACCTACGACCTTCGAATAACGCGTTCGATGTTCTCGAACGCGTTATTCGAAGGTCGTAGATTCGATTCCTGCTAACGGCTGGTTATTTTTTCACCCACTTTTCTTGTTATTTACATTTCATTTGTTTTAATAACTTCCCCTATAAATTCCTTGGCACTACTGTCTGTTACATTTCACATATTTACATATATATATATATATATATATATATATATATAAGTGTTGGGAAATAAATATATTTATCCTTGTTGACAGCGCTCCCGTTGTGCCATATCCCATACCTTCACGAAGACTAACTGGCCTATGGAACTATTACTCCCAATATATGTATATATATATATATATATATTAAAGAGTATAGCCGCGTTGTGAGCGCTCCGTGAGCGATCACAAGATGCTTTATTTCGACGTTTCAGCCACAGTCTGCCTTCATCAGGATTAAAGGACAATTTGTTGGTGCTCAGTTTTACACAATCTTAAATCAGAGGGGGAGATAGAGAAAGAGAAAAAATGAAAGGAAAAAGCAAAAAAAGAAAGAGGAGCAGCATATGAGGAGGACTACCCCCGGGCGCCCCCTTTCACTCTTCCTTACCCTTCCCATCTACCTCTCTTCCTTTTTCCTTTTTTACGTTTAGGATGTCTGCAGTCTGCTAACGCATTGTTCCCGAACAGACGGCGCGTCATTGCTCTGGTGGTTAGGTGTGGGGAAAAACAGCTTTTTTAAGAAGTTTAAGCCTTTAACTACTCAGCGCCTCGTCGACATCTAGTCGTAGAAAGAGGGGCGCTAGTATTGCCGCAGATGCTAGCAAGTGGGTGCAATGGCAGTTCTTGCCCACTTCTGGATTACGCGTGCAGTAGGGGCCTCCCAACTGTGCACAGGGTTGCTGTTGGGCTTTCATGTCTGGCACAATTGATGGGATAGTGATGTAAAAACAGAAACATATGACAGCTGTACTTAGGAAGACTCGTTATACTTAGAATTATTTTGATTTGTCCAGTGCCCTTCGCAGCTGCAGAGCCGTGCACTCGGTTATTTTTTCATTCCAGAGCTGCACGTATGGCTGCAAGTTCTGCAGCTGTCGATGACGTCAAATGAGATGTCATGAATTTCATTGTGATGTGCCTCGCGGGAATAACCACCGCCCCTGCAGAGCTTACTGAAGACACCGAGCCGTCCATGTAAGTGTGAAGGCGTCCGTTGTGCTTCTCTTGCAGGAAAAGTAGTGCGGCCTGTTTCAGGGCTAGATGCGACGACTTTTTCTTATTTTGGATGCCAGGAATTGTAAGAAGGGCTTTGAGTGGGTGTAGGTACCATAATGGTATCGGCGGCTGTGCTGCATGCGTGAAATGCAATGGAAGCACTGCGCAATGCTGAGCTACAGTTGCGCTGAACGCTGAGTGGGGCCTGGAAGTTCGAAGTGAGGCGAGGTGATGAGATGGAAGCCGAGCGAAATGTCTTATGTGCATTCTCAAACCGTCTACGCGGATGTATGCGTTGACTGGATAATCACGGGCAATGATGACTGTCGCTGCTGTAGACGCGCATCTCGGGAGACCAAGGCATATTCTCAGGGCTTGGGCATGGATCGACTGCAGGACGCGCAAGTTTGTTCTTCGGATGCCGCAAAGCACGAGTAAGCTGTATCGCATATAACCGAGGAACAGAACAGTGTAGAGTTGGAGCATTGCTCGTACCGATGCACCCCACGTTTTTCCAGCAAGAAACCTCAGTATGTGGGTGATCATGGTGAGTTTAGTTTTCATGTGGGCGATGTGAGGGCTCCAGGAGAGGTCGCGATCAACTATGACTCCGAGGAATCGGTGGGTCTTCACGTAGTTGATCGTGTGTCCGTTGATTTTAATAACATATGGGCTCATAGCTTTATGCGTGAATGCTATAAGCGAGCATTTCTCTGATGACAGCTCTAGTCCCCGTTCTTCCAGGTACTTTGTCGCTATCGTAGCCGCTCTCTGAAGCCGAGCACGCAAATGAAGGCGTGTTACGCCTGACGCCCAGATGCAGATGTCATCTGCATATATTGATAGATGGACAGATTCTGGAAGTGCGTCAACCAGGCCGAGTAGCGTTAGATTGAAAAGTGTGGGGCTAAGAACACCGCCTTGAGGCACACCTCGACGGTTGCAATGGTGCGTTGTTGTGCTATTTCCTTCTGTACAAAGAAAGTTCTGCCTTTCAGATAGCTGTGAATCTTTTGGTAAAACCGACTCCTAATCCAACATTTTCCATGACATCAAGAATGGCTTGAGTTTATAGTGAAAGAACCTTCGGTAATTTCGTCTATCTTCTCGGGCTCGAAGGCATCTCTTCAATGTCTTATGTCACCCTTTCGCCGTGGACCTAATGAACAGTTAGTAGCTGAAATAAGGCTTCTTCATCACCAAGCAATCGAAAAACAGCACAGCATAGTGTATCAGTGGATACCATGTCATTGCGGTATATATGGCAATGACCATACAGATGAGGCCGCTAGATCTGCACACGATGGTACCCAATACACAGCCATCCCGTTCTCAAGAACCGACGCAGCTACAAGACTTCGTTCGCTTGCACGTGACCTCACACTGGTACAGTGAAACTCAACAGACTTCACAAACGCGTGCCTGCATAACTTGGATCCCGATCTGCAGCTTCGTCTTCCCCCAAGGATATCTCGTGCTGAGGAGACTCTTCTATGCCGCCTGTGGCTTGGAGTGGCCTTCACGAACGCATACTCCTATCTCATTGGGATGGCCAGCTCCCTTACATGCACTTACTGCAGTTGCGAAGAAACCATCGCGCACCTTCTGTGTGAGTGCACTCATTTCAACGTGCAAAGACAAGAACTCACTGCAGCTCTGGATAGACAAGACGATCGGCCTTTGTCGAAACAAAGGATTCTGCGTCATTGGTCGAGCCCATCCTCAGCCCAGAAGGCATTGAAAACTTTTCTGCGCTTTTTGCGGACAACTGGCCTCAGAGGCAGAGTTTAGTGTCTTATACTCTTTGATGTTGCCTTTCCTCTGTCGCAATTTTTTATATTTTTTTTAGTTTCTCCCTCTTTTCGCGACGTTTCTTTTTAACATCTTTCATTCCCTTCACCCCTTTCTCTAGCACAGGGTAACCAGCCGGTCTAAGAACTGGCTAACCTCCCTGTCTTTCCGCCTAAACTTTCTTTCTCCTCCTCTTCCTCCTATTTTTTCATTATTGCCGTTATTGTTTTCTAATCCTTTCATTGCTGCAACTGTACCCGGATTCTCATTTATTCTTGTGAGGGTGTTAAATCGGTGGATAAGGTATGACTCGCGTTGTTCAAGTTCTCGGTTTGATTTAAATCCAATCTATAAGAGCATTACTGATAGTTTGTCGAATGCATGGTCGGGAAGATTGAGATGTTTTGATAGGGGTAGATTTGAGGCTGATTTCGCATGGGCTCTGTGATTATTGGAGCGAAACTTTTTTCCTCTTTCTCTCTCTGCTTCTCTGATTTAGGATTGTATAAATCTGAGCAATAAAAACTGTACCCTCAATCCTGATAAAGGCCAGAATCTCGGCCGAAACATCGAAATAAACCACGTTGTGACTGCTCACGGAGGATCTACTTGACTACTTGCAACGCTACGGCCACTCACCCACCATGCCTGCCTACACAAAAGCGGCCACAGGAGCACCTCCAGTCAAGCAGATTTCTCGGAAGTTTCCTAAACATACACCAACATCAGCCATCTTCGAAAACTCGGAAACAAGGTATTTGCACCGGCATTTCAACCCACATGAGAAGACGACACTTGCGATCGTGTCCATCCGAGGAGCCTCCACATTTGACATCGAGAAAGAGATTGCTGGCGTACCACGATCTGTGACCACACTCATTTTTCATGTTGGTACGAGTGAGCTGGTGTCATTCGGGAATTCGCTTCAGTAATCACAGCGTGCATGCGTAATCAGCCCCAAACTACCCCTATCAAAACATCTCAATCTTTCCGACTATGCATTCGACAAACTATCACTAACGCTCCTGAAGACAGGATTTAATACAAACCGAGAACTTGAACAACGAGAGTCAAACCTTATTCACCAATTTATCAACCTCGATGGAGGAATGAATAATAATCCGGGTACACTTTAAGCAATTAAAGCATTAGAAAACAATAACGGCAATAATGAAAAATTAACTGAGTGCACGGCACTGCAGCTGCAAAGGACACTGGACAACTCAAAATAATTCCAAGTGTAACTACTCTTCCAAAGTACAGCTGTCGTATGTTTCTGTTTTTACCTCACAATCCGATCAATTGGGCCAAACTTGACATGCCCAACAGCAACCCTGTGCACAGTCGGGAGGCCCCTACGGCAAGCGCAATCAAGAAGCGGACAAGAACTGCCATTGCACCCGCTTGCCGGCCTCGGCAGCAATATGCGGCGCCCCTCTTTTTACGACGAGATGTCGACGAGGTGCTGAGTAGTTAAAGGCTTAAACTTCTTAAAAAAATCTCTTTTTCTCCTACACCGAACCGCCAGAGCCAGAAGGCGCCGTCTGGTCGGGAACAATGCGTTAGTGAAAGGAAGGATACGCAGACCACAGACATCCTAAAGGTGAAAAGGACAAAAAGAGAGAGAGGGAGGGGTAAAGAAGAGTGAAAGGAATGCCCGGGGGAGTCCACCTTATCTTCTTATTTTTTCTTCTTCTTTTTCTCTCTCCCTCTCTGATTTAAGATTGTATAAAGCTGAACACCAACACACTCTTCCTTAATACTGATGAAGGCCAGACTCTGGCTGAAACGCAGACTTTTTCAATGCACTGGGGTTTAGGGACAGGGAGGGCAAAATAGACTTTAAGTGGGTAGAATTACTTTGAAGGAGGTTATCTTATTGGTGGCTAAAGTCAAGACACGAGTGAAAACTGTACCCTTCAACTGCAAAGTACGAGTCCTCAACCTCACTATACTAAGGAAAAAATCTAGTTTTTGCTTCACCATGTACTACGGCTCGGTGGCGTTAGCCACTGCCCGATCTAAAAGGTACAGCCACATCAATTAATCCATCCAACATTGTTTGCACGTTTCCGACAGTTTTTGTCGGGCGCGTTCGTCTTCGTTTTTTTTTTATTGTGGTGACACTCTGACACCAATGCTTCTGTATGCACTCTCATGACGCCAAAACAGTCAATGCTTCGTCCCGGGGTTCTCTACAGGCTACAAGCCAGCTAAAAAAATGGCAGCATATCCACGGAGTGAATGATGGATAGTGGGGCGAAGCATCCGTCTGTCCATTCGTTTTTGCTTCTGTCCATCCATGCGTGCATCTGTGTGGCCCGCTGTGCGTCCACCCGCCCGTCCGTGCGTGCGTCTGTTCGTGCGTCCGCATGTTCATCTGTGCGTCCGTCCCTGCTTTCGTCCATGCATCCACTCCTTCGTCCGTCCATGCGACCATCCGCCCGTGCAGCCATTCTTGCGTCCGTCCATGCATCTGTCTGTGTGTCCGTTCGTCCATCTATTCAACACTCCAACTACCACCATCGCGCATCTTTTCATCATATATTCCCCATATAAAAGCACCGCCATCCAGCGGACATTCCAAGGACTAACCGAGAGGTGGCACACGCACACTTTTTTACTGCTTGCGCTTCGAATCTACCTCCCACTTTTGACCACCTCGAGTGCACGGCATTCATGGCACTGCGGCCCAACGCTCACTGAACCTTTCTAAAACCAAGGAGGTTACGCCCAGCGAGTATAAAATACCAACCTTTTCCTGTCAGATAGTGCTCAATGTACATGCCAATGGCTGCTAATGGGAAATGAGGGAAATGAGAGACAAGAGAATTGTGCTTTTACTTTCTTATGACTTGTGCTTCATATCTACTTCCCACCTTTTACCACCTAGACTTCATGGTCAGTCAGTCAGTCAGTCAGTCAGTTTATTTTCCTTAAAGACCCCCAATGGGGGTATTACATAAGGGGTGGGAATAATATTTAACAAACGTAATCAATACATGGGTTTCAACTATATACATTTCTTCATATTACAAGGAAATATGCATGTACAATAAATAACACACGTAACCAACATGTAATTCAAAAAAGCACTTAAAAGTTATTTGTTAGAAGATGGTCAGTGACATGTTGTGCAAAAGAAGATGGACATATTATGTCGACAATGGAAAAAGGGAGGTCGTTCCAGTCTTTTGCTGTGCGGGAAAAAAATGACGCGAGAAATGTTGATGTTCGAGCGCGCATTAATGAAACCTGCTGCGTGTGGCTTGTCCTGGCTGATATGCGTGTTGCGGGTTTGATGTAAGATGGTTGATGCAGGATTGAACTGTGAAAAAATTTATGGTAAAGACAAAGAGAAGAAATGCGCCGACGAAGAGCGAGCGATGGAAGATTGGATAGTAATTTTAGTGATGTGACGCTGATGTCGTATGAATACGAAGAATGAATGAAGCGAGCTGCACGGTTTTGAACTGATTCTAGAGCGCAGATGAGGTATGCTTGGTGCGGGTCCCAGATGGCGGATGCGTATTCCAATTTCGGTCGCACTAGTGATGTGTAGGCAAGTAATCTTACTTGCATTGGAGCACTTTTGAGGTGACGTTTTAAAAAGCCTAAGGTTTTGTTAGACGATGAAATGATGTTTTGGACATGCGTACGCCAGATCAGATCGCTAGTCACGGTGACACCTAGGTATTTATAAGAGTTAGTCAGTTCTAGGGGTAAGCTGTTGATTGTGTACGGAAATATGAGCGGATTATTGCTACGCGTAAATGACATAGTTTTGCATTTATTTACGTTTAGTGTCATTAACCAAGTGGTACACCATTTCGAAACGTTAGTAAGATCGTTCTCTAAGGTTAACTGGTCAGAGGTGTTTAGTATTGTGCGGTAGACAACGCAGTCATCTGCGAACATACGTATATTACTGGTTACATGCAAAGGTAAGTCGTTAATATAGATTAAAAATAGTAGCGGGCCAAGGACGGAGCCTTGAGGGACACCTGATGTTACTGGGATGGCAGTAGACAGGTGGTTATTTACAGCGACGCGTTGTGATCGATTAGTAAGGAACTCTATTATCCATTTTATGACGGTGGGATGTAAATTTAGTTGGGAAAGTTTAGCGAACAATCGTTGATGAGGCACCTTATCGAATGCTTTAGCATAATCAAGAAAAACGGCATCAGTTTGCACGTTAACGTCGAGGTTAGTATGAATGTCATGCAAGAAGGCTGCCAGCTGTGTTTCACACGACAACCCCTTGCGGAAGCCGTGTTGTGAAGGGTGAAAAAAATTATTGCTGTCGAGAAAATTCATTATGTGGGAGTAGATGACATGCTCCATGATCTTGCAGGGGACGCTTGTTAGGGAGATGGGGCGATAGTTAAGTGGAGAGTTTCTATCGCCTGATTTGAAGACCGGAACGACCTTCCCTATCTTCCAGTCACATGGGATGATTCCTGAGGAAAGGGACTGGGAAAATATTAGAGCAAGAAAAAGCGAAGCACTCTCTTTAACATTTTTTAGAATTTTGGAATTGATACCATCCATGCCCGCAGAGGATGACAATTTCATTTTTTCTATTATAGACAATATTCCATTTGCGCAGAAATTGATTGCTGGCATGTCATGATTACAATTAAAGCCAAGTGAAGGTATGCGGGAGTGTATGCTTGGTTCATCAGTAAAAACTGTAGCAAAAGAAGCGTTGAATAGATTCGCACATTCCCCGTCAGTAATAGCTTCACCAGATTCAAGGGTTAGTACAGTGTCACGCGGTTTGTCAGCCTTAAGTGTTTTCCAGAACTGTCTGGGATTAGTCTGCAGTAGCTTGGGTAGGTCTGTGTTATAGAAGAAGTTTTTTGCTTTGCGCAGGGCTAAAAGATAATTGCGGTCAGCCTCATAGTACCTATCCCATACACTCGGTTGACCTGCACGTTTGGCAGATCGGAATAAACGTTTCTTTTTATTTTCAAGGCGTTTTAGATTTTTAGTAAACCAGGGTTTGTTGCAGGTGCTTGTGAAGCTGACTTTAGGTATGAATTTATCGGTTAGCTCCGTCAGTTTACCGATAAAGCGGGTCCAATTCGTATCTACTGTGTGTTGATGTAAAGTTGCTTGGAAAGTGTGGAAGAATGCGCTAAGAGCTTCGTTTATTGTTTCGTAATCCCCTCTGTCATATAGATGGATCGTTTTTTTGTAGGTTTCTCGTTTAAGCGGTTGAAAAGAAAAAGTGGCGTGAATTGTCTTATGGTCACTGATTTCGGGTAGATAGTGAATGCGTGACAGGCTTTCAGGATTGTTGGTTAGTATCAGATCCAGGACACTGGCTGTATCTTGCGATACACGTGTTGGCTCTGTGACTAGTTGGGTCATGTTGAAGTTTAGGCAAATATCAAGAAACGCATTAGCTTCACCTACACCCGTAGATGAATGCACATTGCTGGTGCGCCATTCTATTTGTGGGAAGTTAAAATCACCGAATAAAAGTACGTGCGCGTTTGGATGAGCAGACGTGAGCTGGCACATGGCCTGATTAAGTTGGTTGCTAAAATTGGAACTAGCACGGGGTGGTCGGTAGCAAACGCCCAGTACAACGGACTGAGGATGTGCCTTAATAAGTACCCAGAGCATTTCTAGCTCTGTTTTAATATGTACGACTGAGCAAGATAATTGCTCGTGAACAGCAATGAGTACACCGCCACCACGAGTAGATGCGCGGTTATTCCTGTACAACTGGAAGTTTGGTAATTCTGACAGAACTTCGTCATCACGGATGTCATCAGTTAACCACGTTTCGGTAAGTAATAGCACATTGCTTTCAGAGGATGATACAGTGCTAGATATAAGTTCCCGTTTGGGTAGGAAACTGCGAATGTTAGTGTAAATAACAGAAAGTGAAAGAGTTTTGCTAGTAACCGCAACAGCGGTCGTTTTTTTTTCCCGGTGGCTTGATTGCTACGATAGTTCTTTGACGGTGTTTGATTCGGCGTCGAAAATGTAGCGCTTCTGATTCATGTGCAGTGTTTTGAAGTGCATTGAAAATGGCTTGTTGTTACTTCTCGCAAAAGCAATTAGTTGTTTTCTAGCATTTTGGACTGAGCGTGAGAAGTCTTCACCTATGCCGTAACTTGTCCCCTTAAGCTTGCGACCATTCGATAATATTGCAGTTTTTGTCTTGTGCAGAGCAATCTTCACGATTATGGGCCGGGAGCGTTCAGGTGAATGTCGACCGAGACGATGCGCGCGTTCGATATCTCTTGGTTCTAAGTGAACCTGTAGGTTGTCCCGGCAAAGATTCATTACCAGCCGCTCCGATTCAGAAAATGTTTCAGATGCGGAAGGGTCCGGGATACCGTAAAATATTAGGTTGTTTCGCCTTGAGCGATTTTCAGCGTCATCAATACGGGCTTCTAGTGCAAAGATTCTGCAGGAGGTCTGCTCCGTGTTAACGCGCAGGACTTCTATTTCTTTTCGAAGTGGTACCAGAGACTGATAATGACTTTCAAGGTCTGATAATCTTTTGTTCAGTTCGCCAATTGTTTTATCGGTGTTACCGAGCTGAGACTTCAAGCCCTGTACTTCTGCAATTAGTTGTGTTTGACCTGTAGATAGCTTACGCAATTCAGCAAGAAGGTTCTCAGAGATATTTGAAGGGCCAGGGTTAGTTTCAACATCCCCAGCTAGAATTAGTAGTGCACGAATTACATGGACACACTCGGCAATAATAACCATACAGCAATGCGGGCTTGGCAGCTGTACCAGAAAGTAATTACCAGATCTTTTCGAAAAGACAACGTAGGGCTCACCAACCTGCATAGCGGGAGCGAATTGATTAGTGATCCGTGCAGTGGCACAGACACCAAGCCCACAGCGCTCCGTTGAAGGTCCTTGTTCTTTTATAGGTGTCGGGCTCGTGGATGTCGATGATGATGCAACCGTCCAGGCTTGGTTGAGCTCAGCTGCCCAGAGTCCCTCTTCTGGTCGAGCCAGGCATTTGACGATAGGCAGAGGGCATGCGCTGCCTTCGTCGCTTCCAGGACAGCTGAAGCCATGTTCCGCCGGCGCTACCGCATGCGCAAGCGCAGGTAGCAGCAGATGAGCGATGACGTAACGGACCATCTGCATAGCGGGAGCGAATTGATTAGTGATCCGTGCAGTGGCACAGACACCAAGCCCACAGCGCTCCGTTGAAGGTCCTTGTTCTTTTATAGGTGTCGGGCTCGTGGATGTCGATGATGATGCAACCGTCCAGGCTTGGTTGAGCTCAGCTGCCCAGAGTCCCTCTTCTGGTCGAGCCAGGCATTTGACGATAGGCAGAGGGCATGCGCTGCCTTCGTCGCTTCCAGGACAGCTGAAGCCATGTTCCGCCGGCGCTACCGCATGCGCAAGCGCAGGTAGCAGCAGATGAGCGATGACGTAACGGACCATCTGCATAGCGGGAGCGAATTGATTAGTGATCCGTGCAGTGGCACAGACACCAAGCCCACAGCGCTCCGTTGAAGGTCCTTGTTCTTTTATAGGTGTCGGGCTCGTGGATGTCGATGATGATGCAACCGTCCAGGCTTGGTTGAGCTCAGCTGCCCAGAGTCCCTCTTCTGGTCGAGCCAGGCATTTGACGATAGGCAGAGGGCATGCGCTGCCTTCGTCGCTTCCAGGACAGCTGAAGCCATGTTCCGCCGGCGCTACCGCATGCGCAAGCGCAGGTAGCAGCAGATGAGCGATGACGTAACGGACCATCTGCATAGCGGGAGCGAATTGATTAGTGATCCGTGCAGTGGCACAGACACCAAGCCCACCTCGGTATTTACTAGTTCATTGTATTCATGGCACAGCGGCTCAACGCTCGCTAAACCTTTCCAAAAATTAAGGAGATTACACCCAGCGAGTATAACGTAGCAACCCTTTCTTGTCAGATATTGCTTAATGTACCTGCCAATGACTGCTAACAGGGAATGAGAGACAGGAGCAATCGGCTTTTAGTAACGCGCACGCCGCGAACTTTTTATTGTTCTTTAAAGCACAAGAGAAATCTCCCACCGGCACCACCTTGCAGGTCAAAGTGTAACACTGGTTACACACTACGACTACGACTACGACTACGACTGCGACTGCGAGGGACGTATGGGTGCCGCTTTAAGAAACTTCGCCCCTAAAAAGCACACTGAAGAAGCCGAAGTGCATAGCAGTTCCTGCTCGTGGCGCGTGGCTCTTTCAGTACTATTCGACTGAAGCGTCGACGCTACAGGCAACGCGGAAGGCATCGGGCGGCGAGGTGCGGTCACGCCACTCAACACTTCCAGTACACTCTACCGCAGCTGAGCACATCTCCACAAAAAAGTGCGACGTCGGGCTCAGCAGCTCCACAAACATTTCGTCTACTAAGCTGAAGCATTCAGTCATGCCTTGTCACCTGCATTACTGTCGTCGCCCCACAAACGGCCGTGTCGGGTTCAATACGATAGTCTGGAGCTTGGAATCCCCGCAATTAGCGATGTCGCGAATTATTTTTGCTTCGATTGACCTTTTGTAGAACAGTGATTCAGAAATGAATGCCATTCCAAGCAGCACTGCAGAGGTGACCGAGGATGCACGCTTCATTCATGTTCACTCGTGTGTCTCAGTTAGCTATATTGGTGTTTTGGCATGCAAAATATTCAGGTATAAGAAGAGGGGTCAATGCAATATAGCTATCTGGAATGAGCATCAGCGGAGAAACAGAATACGTTTCCTGTTTGCCAGGTTGTGTTTCGCGCCTCCAGATAACCCCACCTATCCAGCCTCTCGCGGTTAACACAGTATTACCACTATTACGTGGACGCAGTCTACAGATGAACTAAAATTCAACGATATCTGCGTGTTACTTCTTAGCTATGATACCTGACTATACGCTGTTCCACATTGATAGCCTGTCGTCGTGTTGGCGTGTTACACATACGTAATATGAAAAGACACCCTCATTGCGCTTTTTCCGTGCTTCGTACGGGACAACTGCAACTTACCTGCAACAATTCCCCGTCTTGCTGGCCGACAAGCACACGTATAATCATGCTCTTTTGTTTAGCGGTTCTTTTACCGGTGGTTTTCATCTTGATACTTTCACGAAATAATTCAAACTGGTGCGATGACCCTTGAAATGCAAAAAAAGGTAAACAAATCTAGTAAATGTCCAAAAAGGATATTCCGAAAGGATATAAGAAGTCTTGTTGAGATGTTATTTAAACCTAAGCAGCTTGAAAACCTCTTGTAACTGTGCCAACGCCCCATTATTAAACAGCTAGAAAACATCTTGCAAGACGTCTAAAAAACGTCTCTGTAGATTTCTTAAAGAACCATTTTAAACGTTTACTATACTTATATTATCAGAAGCCTAGCAAACGTCTTGCCAAGATTATAAAAAAGACTTTTGCTAGATCATTTAGCACCTTTTTAGACAAGTATTTTTAAAGCAAAGCAGCTTGTTGAGCGTTTCCCGTAGTTAATTTTCTGCACCATGTCAGCTTTTTACAATCGGTGCATTTAGCTGTTCACTGTCGAGAGTTACAAATAGGAACAACATGATTTAGTATCAAATTATTGCTGGCACTCTTCTGATCAGCATAAATGGTGCCATAATTGTTGAAAGAATGAATCAGTGAATGTCATCTATCATTAAAATAATCTTTTTTGCTTGGCGACAAGACGGGCTTTTAAGCGTCAACTCGCTATTGTTTCTGGTGTTGCCTTGAATGCATTATACTGCACATCCAAAAGTAAATGCAGAATTGCAACAAAACTTTTTGCATACTTGTAACCTTTATTAAACATAACAATGACTGCACACTTTGTACCAAAACTTGGAGGCTTTATAGAAACTATAATTATAGAAAGCGATGAAGAGGCTGGCCAGATGCTTGGTCCAGGAACCTGCACACATACAAAAGGCACAAGTTGTTCTCTTCGAGCATACTTCTATCAGTGCAACAAAATTCAGAAGGCAAGCTTAGCAAACACATTGGCCCAGTAGCAAAGATGTAAAGGTGGAACATTTGTTACAGCCAAAAAGCAGCAGTTGAAATATTGATTTTGTTTCTCACCCCTAAATTTAGGTATGCTAGAACCATGAGTAGTAAAAATAATAGGGTTTCACCAGAAATCTGTGTTTAACAATCAAATTGTGATTTGAGCAACACTCCGAATTCTAATTCCATTCCAAAATACTTGCACAAGAGATACACTGAAGTTAAAAACGCTACAGTATTCCAAAATGCCTTCTGTCAGTCATCATTAACAATGTTAAACATGGTTAGGTATCACTAATATATCACAAATGGTTAAGTATTGGCAAAGTTAGGTATGATTAGGTATGACATCAGAAAATCACTTAATTGTACTTACGGCATTCAATTAGAGAAGACAATGAAATAAGGTTACAAGAACAAGAAAACAAATCATTCAGTCAATATTACAGTGAAAATAAGACCATTGATCTGCTACACCCTTATTTTAATGCAAAACTTTTGATGTTTGGTGACTAACTGCAGATTACACATAAATTAAACATGACATAAAACCTTAGAAAGAAGCACTGACACATTCAGAGACGCGCTTTGTGCTTGTAATAAAATTCAGCCATAAGAACAGAAAATTGCCTTTGCAGAGAAGTTATTTGTCCAGGGGAACACAAAGTAAAACAATAATGCTATCAGCTGCCCAATGAACTAAGAATACAGAAATTTTAGTGTCTACAATAAGTGGGCATGTTGTAATAAAACAGTTTGTGGAAGTCGTGTTTTTACACACTCCCACTTCGAAAAATTTTTCGAGCATATTTGTGCTCTGAGATATTCCTCTCGGAAGTTAATTGTGCTTTTCATGATTACGCATGCAAGGCATCGAGGATCACCAAAACATTACTCCTTGTTGAGACAAGCAGTGAGTGCTTGCTATTCCGGCCGGTTGTAAAAAGGTAACCATTATAATGCTTGTCGACGGCTTCGATCTATGATCAGATTATATGCAGCACCTCAGGGAGTAGTAGCTGTGTGCTAGTGCTCACTGTCCTGTATGCATAAAGATACAAGCCACAATTGTACTTTCCAGCGGGATATCTGAGCACAGGCATGCTAGAATTCTTTGACTCTATGTAGAAATGTGACTGGCTGAAATTTTTATTACGCGCATGGCCACCTGCTGCAGTCACTAATAAGACCATTATTGAATCCTATACAAGGACACGGCTGACAGTGATAACTATTGTTGCACATTGTGTTCCCCTGAACACTTAGATATCTACAAAGGTGGCTTTTGCACACACACCTCAGAGCACTGAGTTTTTAAAAGAAAAACAAAAGGCCTATTAGTGAACATCCTGAACATGCGAGCTACTTGAACACAGCAACCAGGTGGTTCAGGGAAGTTCCCTTTCCATAGTAAACAGAAGTCATGCGCAGCTGCTGTATATTGAGTAGCCAAATTTTCCACGAGCCACCATTGATGACAGGCTTGTCCGGAATTCTTTCACACTCAGTTCGTACAAGGTGCATGCATAGGCTGCGATGCAAACACCGCAAAAAACAATTTAGTTACATGTGTCTTTTAGAAAAACTTAATTTTTCAGCATATCTAAAATGATTTAGAACAATGTGTCTTAGAAAGCAGGATGTACACAAACTAGAGATGTTACAAGCAAAACTTTCTTGATGTTTTTGGTGAACACAGTTGCAACTTTTTAAAAGAAAATGCCATTTTCACATTGCAGATGTGTCAAAACCATGCTTCAATTGCGCTCGTGCATAGTGCATTCAAAGCAAATTCAATGATATCTCAACACATACATGATGGTATGCACTTTCATCAAGTATCCATTGCAGGTGGTCGATATTATTAAACATGAATTTGATTTCAATTACAACTAATATAGCTTTTTGCAGGTTGCTCACACTGGGACCATTATACTACCTATAATGTCATAAATTGGTGTCAATAAATTACTATGATGTGCTGCCAAATCATGGTCATCAGTTTCAATAATTTCGGTTGGCTAAAATGGCAGTACCCCTCACTGAAGCACCACAGGTTGTCAATTCAAGAAAAAAAACGTATGAGGCATCCCTCTTTATTCACACACTAGCCCAATAAAGCATGCAAACTTCTGCAACAATCTCCGGGAACCAGAATCTTGGAAGGTGTTAACCGCGATTTAGCAACATCTGATGAAACTGATTTCCGGATTTCCATAATTCCTTCAGTACCATTATTATGAAAACTTGCTGTCTATATTTATTATTCGCAAATAAATACGGTGTCAAATTTTACATTATAACAGCAATACGTGCATGACTTATACATGCTTCTCATGATTATAATATTATCGCGAGTTTTGAGTTATGAATAAGATACGGATTCTGCACATTGCTCAGATTCCGTCAACATCTGTAGCGCATCCCTAGAAAGTTTACTTTATCTAATATACTGTTAAGCTTATCATTAATCAGAAAACTTCATTGAACGTGGGGCTATAAACTATTTCTAATGTTCATACACGTAAAAGTGTTTAGCAAAGTTTCAAATCAGGGTTTGCAAGGTCCGTAAAAGATTTAAGAAACTAAATCAAAATACAAGCATAGTGGAAATAAGCAATTTGAAATTGATGGTGCTCGAACGCGTGAACTTTTGACTGAATTAGTGCTCACACAGTAAGGTAAAGCAATTTGGCCACATTTTGTATGAAATATTTGTTCTAAAATACTGTTCAGAATAAACTAATGGCTTAAATAGCACGAATTAAGGCCGCATGAAGCAACGTATGTTCCCGGTGTATACCAAACGTTAGAATTTAACAAAACGAGCTGCATGAACACTAAACTGTAGGTGCAACCTTTGTGAGCCCTACCTAAGACGATGCAACACGCTGCACACGAACTCGCATCAACTCGAGTATCATGGTAGGTAATAAAGACTCGTGCCGGTGCGAGTGCACACAGCGGCATATATTCCGCCACTCGCAAGGAAAAAAATTGAGAGACGCCAAACAGAACCTTGCCAAAACTTCTCTGATAGTAGTCATAAAGAAAAAATACCACAGCTGTTTAAAATAGAACGTACAGCAGATGAAACTGCCTTAGACACGTTCTCTTCAAGAGCGCGCAATATGAATAGGCACCAACGCCTACAGCTAATAAATGCCCCAGAATTAATAAACAAATATAGTGGTCGCTCGCGAGCAGGGCCCCCTCCAACACCACTGCCAAAGGAGGTGGACAACCACCACAACTCTGCTCGAATCTGCCGCTGAATTCCTGTAACACGTGCAAGCTTCACGCTAAACACAAAAGAAAAAACTTTTCCGCGCTTAACTTCACACTACTTTCCATTTACACTGCTGAAGTTCTACAGAAAAGCTTGATCCCCATGTAAACAAAAGCTCACTTATCGTGCACATGGTAAAAAAAACGTGGTGAGTGATAACAAAGTGCCGAAAGCAGCAGTGTGGTACATAGCTGGTGAGTGCTCCACGATACAAACCCACACGTCTTCGCTCGAGTATAGCGCCTCTTCATAATCAGCAGCCCTTGCACACTACAAAACACGAACACAATGCGCAAACACACTCTTAAAACACGAGAGAAATCGACTCAAACCCGTTTCTTCGAGAGGCGACTGAGTGGCCGGTAAACACGTCCAGACAAGTAAAATTGTTCTAGCTGCGCAGACGCACACCGCATTTGCGCATCTTAAATTTTTAATGCTGACTAGAGAGCTCAAAAATACGCCTAAATATGTCAAAAATATGTAAATTATATACAACATAAATATGTAAAGCAAATAATATTTTGGTTGAAAAAAAGGAAAATAACGCAGGAAACACCCCTCATACCTCATTCGCGAATTCTACCGAAGTTCTAGAACATAACTTTTAGTAAACGTTTTGAAAAAAACTTCGTGCAAAGAACTTTTTCTTAGCATCTTCTAAAAAACTTCTTTTGAAAAACGTTTATTCAACGTCAAATATTATACCTAGATGCCCACATACCTTTCTAGACGTTTCGAGAAGATTATATGACGTTTGGTGTTACTTGGGGGAGATCAGACGTGACGAGCGGCTGCGTTTCTGCGCTTTGGTGCCATGATGAGAACTCTCGGATCCTACACGTCATAGCTACTAGGTCATCGTCACCCAGGATAATATTTGTGAAATATATTGATGTCAAACAGCATAGAAAAATCAGCCTGCATGCGAAATCAGCCTCAAACCTACCCCTATCAAAACATCTCAATCTTCCCGACCATGCATTCGACAAACTATCAGTAATGCTCTTATAGATTGGATTTGAATCAAACCGAGAACGTGAACAACGCGAGTCATACCTTATCCACCGATTTAACACTCTAACAAGAACAAATGAGAATCCGGGTACAGTTGCAGCAATGAAAGGATTAGAAAACAATCACGGCAATAATGAAAAAATAGGAGGAAGAGGAGGAGAAAGAAAGTTTAAACGGAAAAACAGGAAGGTTAGCCAGTTCTTAGACCGGCTGGCTACCCTGTGCTAGAGAAAGGGGTGAGGGGAATGAAAGATGTTAAAAAGAAATGTTGCGAAGAGAGGGAGAAATTACAAAAAAATATAAAAAATTGTGACAGAGGAAAGGCAAAATCAAAGAGTATAAGACACTAAAGTCTGTCTCTGATGACAGTTGTCCGCACAAAGCGCAGCAAAGCTTTCAAAGCCTTCTGCGCTGAGGATGGGCTCGGCCAATGACCCAGAATCATTTGTTCCGACAAACGCCGGTTGTCAAGTCTATCCAGAGCTGCAGTGAGTTCTTGTCTTTGCACGTTGAAATGGGTGCACTCACACAGAAGGTGCGCGATGGTTTCTTCGCAACTGCAGTAAGTGCATGTAGGAGAGCTGGCAATTCCAATGAGATAAGAGTAAGCGTTCGTGAAGGCCACTCCATGCCACAGGCGGCATAGAAGAGTCTCCTCAGCTCGAGATATCCTTGGGGGAAGACGAAGCTGCAGATCGGGATCCAAGTTATGCAGGCACGCGTTTGTGAAGTCTGTTGAGTTCCACTGTACCAGTGTGAGGTCACGTGCAAGCGAACAAAGTCTTGTAGCTGCGTCGGTTCTTGAGAACGGGATGGCTGTGTATTGCGTACCATCGTGTGCAGATCTAGTGGCCTCATCTGCGTGGTCATTGCCATATATACCGCAATGACATGGTATCCACTGATACACTATGCTGTGCTGTTTTTCGATTGCTTGGTGATGAGAAGCCTTATTTCAGCTACTAACTCTTCATTAGGTCCATAGCGAAAGGGTGACATAAGACATTGAAGAGATGCCTTCGAGCCCGAGAAGATAGACCAAATTCCCGAAGGTTCTTTCACTATAAACTGAAGCCATTCTGGATGTCAAGGAAAATGTTGGATTAGGAGTCGGGTTCACCAATAGATTCACAGCTATCTGAAAGGCAGAACTTTCTTTGTACAGACGGAAAATGGCACAACAACGCACCATTGCAACCGTCGAGGTGTGCCTCAAGGCGGTGTTCTTAGCCCCACACTTTTCAATCTAGCGCTACTCGGCCTCGTTGACGCACTTCCAAAATCTGTCCATCTATCAATATATGCAGATGACATCTGCATCTGGGCGTCAGGCGTAACACGCCTTCATTTGCGTGCCCGGCTTCAGATAGCGGCTACAATAGCGACAAAGTACCTGG
The DNA here is from genome assembly GCF_043290135.1 of Rhipicephalus microplus. Classification (NCBI taxonomy): domain Eukaryota; kingdom Metazoa; phylum Arthropoda; class Arachnida; order Ixodida; family Ixodidae; genus Rhipicephalus; species Rhipicephalus microplus. Next base: position 25,840,902 of record NC_134700.1, on the reverse strand, counting down.
AAGAACGGGGACTAGACCTGTCATCAGAGAAATGCTCGCTTATAGCATTCAAGCATAAGGCTATGAGCCCATAGTTTATTAAAATCAACGGACACACGATCACCTACGTGAACACCCACCGATTCCTCGGAGTCATAGTTGATCGCGACCTCTCCTGGGACCCTCACATCGCCCACATTAAAACTAAACTCACCATGATCACCCACGTACTGAGGTTTCTTGCTGGAAAAACGTGGGGTGCATCGGTACGAGCAATGCTCCAACTCTACACTGTTCTGTTCCTCGGTTATATGCGATACAGCTTACTTGTGCTTTGCGGCATCCGAAGAACAGACTTGCGCGTTCTGCAGTCGATCCAAGCCCAAGCCCTGAGAATATGCCTTGGTCTCCCGAGATGCGCTTCTACAGCAGCGACAGTCATCATTGCGCAAGATTATCCAGTCAACGCATACATCCGCGTAGAGCTTGAGAATGCACATAAGACAATTCGCTCGGCTTCCATCTCATCACCTCGCCTCACTTCGAACTTCCAGGCCCCACTCAGCGTTCAGCGCAACTGTAGCTCAGCACTGCACAGTGCTTCCATTGCATTTCACGCATGCAGCACAGCCGCCGATACCATTACGGTGCCTACACCTACTCAAAGCTCTTCTTACAATTCCTGGCATCCAAAATAAGAAAAAGTCGTCGCATCTAGCCCTAACACATTCCGCAGTACTTTTCCTGCAAGAGAAGCACAACGGACGCCTTCACATTTACACGGACGGCTCGGTGTCTTCAGTAAGCTCTGCAGGGGCGGTGGTTATTCCCGCGAGGCACATCACAATTAAATTCATGATATCGCATTTGACGTCGTCGACAGCTGCAGAACTTGCAGCCACACGTGCAGCTCTGGAATGAAAAAATAACCGAGTGCACGGCTCTGCAGCTGCGAAGGGCACTGGACAAATCAAAATAATTCTAAGTATAACGAGTCTTTCTAAGTACAGCTGTCATATGTTTCTGTTTTTACATCACTATCCCATCAATTGTGCCAGACATGAAAGCCCAACAGCAACCCTGTGCACAGTTGGGAGGCCCCTACTGCACGCGTAATCCAGAAGTGGGCAAGAACTGCCATTGCACCCGCTTGCAAGCATCTGCGGCAATACTAGCGCCCCTCTTTCTACGACTAGATGTCGACGAGGCGCTGAGTAGTTAAAGGCTTAAACTTCTTAAAAAAGCTGTTTTTCCCCACACCTAACCACCAGAGCAATGACGCGCCGTCTGTTCGGGAACAATGCGTTAGCAGACCGCAGACATCCTAAACGTGAAAAAGGAAAACGGAAGAGAGATGGATGGGAAGGGTAAGGAAGAGTGAAAGGCGGCCCAGGGGGAGTCCTCCTTATATGCTGCTTCTCTTTGTTTTTTTCCTTTTTCCTTTCATTTTATATATATATATAATATATATATATATATATATATATATATATATACATATATATATATATATATATATATTATATATATATATATATATATATATATATATATACAATATATTCTCACAATACAATTCTCACAATATATTATATATATATATATATATATATATATATATATATATATATATATATATATATATATATATATTGTGAGAATTCATTGTACAAAACAGTTCATCAAAAACAGTTCATAAAACAACATCTAGCTATCACCCGCAAACCAATGGCTTAACGGAAAGATTTCATCGCACGCTGTGTGACATGCTGTCCATGTATATCCGACCGGACCATCGCAATTGGGATGCCATACTACCCTTTGTCACGTATGCATATAATACTTCAGTTCAACAAACCACAGGCTATTCTCCATTTTTCCTAGTATACGGACGCCAACCGACATCACCACTCGACGTTTCATTCTTTTCTGGCCCCGTCAACTCTTCACCATTCGTTTGCGACCAGTTTCTGTCCCGCGTTGCTCGATGCCGTCGTCTTGCCCGCGTAAACACCGAAGCTAGCCAAGAAGATCGCAAACATCGTTACGATGCCACTCACCGCGTCGTTCTCTACCGCCCTGGCGACAATGTACTTCTGTGGACTCCTGCGAGAACGCCTGGCTTATGCGAAAAGTTTGAGTCACGCTATCTTGGCCCTTACAAAGTTATCGAACAGACCTCACCGGTGAACTACCGTGTCACACCTGTTCATGTCCCCACTGACCAACGCTGCCGCGGGACAGAGATTGTGCACGTTTCGCGTCTCAAGCCCTATTGTATGCGTTCCACAGCGTAATTCGCGGCCAGGCTGGCCGCTTCCGTCGACGGGGGAAATTAGTGTGAGAATTCATTGTACGTCATCTTCCTCATCTATCAATAACCATCATCAGTCTTCGGGCTGTTCCTCTTCATGATCGGCGCCATTTTGCTGTTGCTTCAATAAAGCGTCAGCTGCACCGTTGTATTTCAATATATATTGTCATGCAGCAAACGACGACGCAGTTGTCTACGAGGGAAACAAGTTTATTGGAGCGAACCTGTGCGCCCCTAACAACTGAAAGAATACACATGTGGCGAAGCAGCAGCCGGCAAAACGGCGTGCACGCTAGTGAGCATCGGCGATCGAATGTTGCGGCATCGGCAGTGCGGGAATTTATATCGCTCGGCGCAGCCAGCCCGAAAAAACAAAACACAAATAAACACACCCAATGCATGGTTCGCGGCAACACATATATATATATATATATATATATATATATATATATATATGTATATATATATATATATATATATATATATATATATATATATATATATATATATATATATATATATATATATATATATATATATATATATATATAGTGGGAGTAATACTTCAATGGACCAGTTAGTCTTCGTGAAGGCATGGGACATGGCACAATGGGAGCGCTGTCAACAACGATAAATATATTTATTTCCGAACACTTATATATATATATATATATATATATATATATATATATATATATATATGAATATGTTTATATATATATATATATATATATATATATATATATATATATATATATATGAAATGTAACAGACAGTAGTGCCAATGAATGTATAGAGGAAGTTATTATAACCAATGAAATGTAAATAACAAGAAAAGTGGGTGAAAAAATAACCAGCCGTGAGCAGGAATTGAATCTACGACCTTCGAATAACTCGTTCGAGAGCATCAAACGCGTTATTCGAAGGTCGTAGGTTCGATTCCTGTTCACAGCTGGTTATTTTTTCTCCCACTTTTTTTCTTCATATTTACACTCCATTGGTTCTAATAACTTCCACTATACATTCCTTGGCATTACTGTCTGTTAGATCTCATTAATGTTGCGTCAAAACACGGGAAAACTAGCCCTTAGGTATACGCTTCTTTCCCCCCTTATATATATATATATATATATATATATATATATATATATATATATATATATATATATATATATATATATATATATATATATATATATATATATATTATGTGTGTGTGGTGTGTATGTGTACTTATACAAGGAATGTGAATTTCTCAATACAAGATGCACCACTGCCTGTCTACACATTTGACACTTAATATTGGAACTACGCTTATAATACAAAACATCCTCATAAATTTGCTCCCTTGCAATGGCATTACGCCAATAGAATATTTGGAAAGCAGCACAGCTTAAGCAGTTGATACGAAATGAGAGCTGATTACAATTATTTACGCAGATTAACAGACGGGCTATTATCCAATCGGCACTTTTTATTGTTCGTGTGTTCTTTTCAATAAGTTTATTAGGTAATTCGCCTTTCGGAAAGCAATCATTATTATCTTCCGCAAAACTGGCAAGATAAAACCAAATTGTCACCGATATAAATGTTGTAACAACGTTACTTATACTCGGGCTTCTCGTGAAACAATCGAGTGCATGTGGGCTCTTATGAGGAACACTGTGCCTTGGATATCTGAGAGACTGCCGATAAAATGAGCGCATGATTTAATCGCAGTTTCGGTACTTCTCCTCTCCTTGCCTTTAGTTCACCAGCAGCCACTTATGATGTAACGCAGCTCAAAGCGCTGATTGAATAAGAGGCTAGGTGGATCCGTGCAAATTCTGATTGACTGCAACAGTGAATGTATCGACGAAATTTCGGCGTGCCTGCATATTCACTCGTGCACCAAGGCACGTAGCAGATGCGTCCACTGATAAAGGCTCAAAAACGCAAGAACGCGCTAAAAACGAGCAATTACACGCTTTTTCGGGATAAGCGCGCGCAATCCCAATGCAGACGCTTCTGAGATCTTCAGTACCATATAACTACAGCGCCACTGCTACTGTAACCCGACGGAGAATCAGCCGAGAAGTGGCGCGGCTGCCTTGTTCACTCCACTGCCCCCTTCTAGTACACTTTAACGGCGGCAATACTAAGTCCCATTTCAATTCTCACGTAGCCGGAAAAAAAGACAGCTCAAAAAAGACTGCATCGTAGACAATTACGATGCAGGCTACTTTGCTGTCTAAATAAAATCGCAGCTCAGCGAATCGCTCAAATAGATCGAATCACGCCGGAATGGTCATCTGCACACAAGGATACGCTTCCCCAGACGCTCAATGTGAGTGATGTTCACTTGTTTTTGCTTTTAACACAAAATGGGCCAGAAAATACAACTGCTACGTTTGTTTATTTTAGCTTTTTCTTCTCGACGCGAGGTGGCGCACTGTCGCATAAGCTTTTGTAGTAGAGCTTAGACTTTCTTTCTTTTTCATAGTGCAGCGCTCGAGTTTAGTAATTATCGAAAATAGGGACAATTGGTGTCAGAAAGACATGGTTAAAAAGACTGTAAAGTGTTCAGGATGTGGAGTGGTTTTGAAATTGGGCCCAAGTGTAGAAGCGGATGGAGAAGAGGCTGACGCGAAGTGTAGGCAATGTGAGGTTAAGGAAAAAATGAGGAAAATGGTGGTTTCCCAGAGCGAACTGCTGATGAGAATCGCCGAGCTCGAGACTGCATTGGCGACAGAGCTCGAGAAAACGAGGGCAATGGGAGAAAGACTGAAGTCCGCCGAGGAAGCACCAGCGAAGCTGAACAAAGAAGCGGCCTACAGAGAGAACAGCAGGGAACCAGCAACGAGAACGGGGGAGAAGGAAGAGCAAGCAAGCTTGGAAAAAACAGGTTCAGCCGGTTCAACTGTCGCAAGGCCCAGCTTCAGTGAGGTAGTGGTGGGGCTGGGAGGTGACAAAGCAGCCGGCATCACAGGTGCAAGTAGCCCCCAGGTGCAGAACGCTCCAGCTGAAAAGTCACAGCACGTGATAATCGCCGGGGACTCAAATTTAAATCGATGCACAGAAGCCATCAAAGAGAGGGTACGAGGTGACAAGAGGGTTGCAGTAGGGTATGTTCTCAGGACGCAAGCTTGAAGCAGTCATGAGGCAAGCAAGCGCAAAACTCAAAACTACAGCTGATAGACAAAACCTCGTGATAATTTTAGGCGGTTTGAACGATGTCTTAAATAAACATACGTCAAGACTAGCGACCACACTGGCGAAAGGAACGATGACATGCGCGCCACCTCTCCTCAGATACAGGTAGTGATATGCACGATACTAGAGGTACCGGTGCGTGATAGACACCTGCAAAGAGCGGTTGTCTACGCAAACCAAGAGATATGGCGGGTGAGTCGAGAGAAAGGCTTTGAGGTGGTGTAAATAATCAGAGAGGTGCATAGGTGGGGCGGTTTTCAACGAGACAGAATTCACTTCAATGGACGGCTAGGCCATGAGGTGGGCTAGTGGCTTGCAGGACGCGCAGTAGCTTTTTTGGGGGGCAAGCGAGTCCTTCGGGGTGCAGGATAGCTAGTAACGAGGAAAACAACCAGGGAGACTCTTCGACAGGTGGTATGGGCAGATACGATTCCAAAGTGGCACCAGTATCTAAGATAGGTAGAGTCCGGGGCATAAATAGACGTAGCCACAAGCGCCGAGCCAATTCAGACATAGGGTATATTAACATGCAGGGTGGTAGAAACAAGCTCAAGTGGGAAGAGATAGAAGAACAGCTAAGGGAAGAGAGGCCGACGGTATACGGTTTTGTAGAAACAAATCTCAGGGACATGAAACAACTTCCGAACAATCTGGACTACGCGTGGGAATATTGTAATAGAACAGAAGGCAGCAGAAAGGGGGGTGGTATTGAGGCATTCATTCATAAAAGTACAGACTGGCAAAGGGTCAAGCAGGAGTGCAAGGAACAGTTATGGCTAAAAGGGAAAGTGGCAGGTCAAATGACACTCCTTGTTTTTGTGTACTTGTGGACGGGAGCAACGGCCAGAGAGGAAAACCAGGCAATGGTAGAGTGTATATCAAAGGACATTCAAGAGTTAGAAAGAGAGTGCGAGATAATTATACTAGGAGACATGAATGCGCCCATAGAAGATATAGATGGTTAAACTGACCCGACAGGCAAAATGATCATGGATAAGTGTGAAAGGCTTGATTTGATCATTTGCAACAGTACCGAGAAGTGTGAAGGGCAAATAACATGGGAGGTGTGAAGGCTGCAGTCGACGATAGATTATGCACTGATGTCACATAGGATGTATGATAAGCTCAGGGGAATGCACATTGATGAAGGTGGCTCCAGAAGTCTGGGTAGTGATCACAAACGTATCGAGCTAAGTTTTGGAAGAGCAGTGAAAGTGGGAAGGAGACAAGATGAGCAACTACAGCAAAATGTTTATTCAGAAAGCAAATTGAAATAGCCACTAAACAAATTGAGAAAGTAATCACGGAGGATAATAAGACAGTGTGGAAATACACGAATCTAATTAGACTGTTTGAGCTAGAGCTTGCAAAGACGCGTGACAAGTCACCCCGGATAAGACGACACAAACCCAAAAGTTGGTGGGATGAGGAAGTTAAGAGAGCTATAGCAAAACGTCAGGTAGCCTCTAGGGAACACAGACATGCTAAGCAGCGGGGTGAACCGACAGATGATGTTGAAAGAAAATGGGAAACTTTTCTAAGCTGTAGAAGGGATGCATCCCTTCTGCTCAGTGGCTGGCAGAAGTACCTAAAAAAGATAAAAAGGCAGCTGCAAAGTTTTGGAACCATCTAAATTCCCTAAGAAATGAGACGAGCCATAGCAGAGGTTTATAACTACAGCCCAAGGTGCTAGGCTAGAAGGGGGCGAAGCCATTGAATATATAAGAACAAGGGTGACAGAAAAATTTCAACGAAGAAGTGTTTTATGCCCCACAATAGACAAGGACGAACCAAGTGGTGCAATGGCTCCATTTTCACAACGTGAGTGGGAAAGGGCTGAGAAAAGGATTCCGAGTAGTACATCAACAGGTCCAGATGGCATTCCAATTATGGTGATAAAGACATTAGGTAGGAAGTCTAAGCAGGCTTTGAGAGAGGCAGTGAGCAAAGTAATAATTGATGGGGAAGTTCCCGATGGATGGAACTTAGCAGGATGAGCATGATTTATACAGGAAAGGGGGACAAAGCTGACATATTCAACTACTGTCCCATAACAGTCACATCAGTGGTATACAGGCCGGGGATGCAGATTGTAAAGGAAAGACTGCAGGCATGGATAGAGGATGAGGGGGTGCTGGGAGAACTGCAGAATGGGTTTTGGAAATACAGGAGGCTGAAAGACAATCTGTTCTCACTGACGCAGTGCATAGAAATAGCAGAAAAGGAACACAGGCCCCTGTGACTAGAATTTTTGGATATCAAAGGAGCGTACGATAGCGTGGTTCAAGAGGAATTGTGAGAAATACTGGACGCACAAGGCGTGGAACATGTAGTCACTAATCTTTTAAAGGATATCTATAAAGGTAACAAGGTAGTTATAAATTGGAAAAAACAGGTATCCAAGCCTGCAGAGGAAAAACGGGGGCTTAGGCAGGGGTGTCCCCTGTCACCCTTATTATTCATGATGTACCTACAAGGATTAGAGGCCAAACTAGAGGGAAGTGGACTGGGCTTCAACCTCTCTTTAGTCAAACAAGGAAAACTCATTGATCAGGCACTACCAGCATTAATGAACGCAGATGATATAGTGCTAATGGCCAACAACAACGAAGATTTGCAGAGATTGATGGACATCTGTGGTAATGAGGGAGATAGGTTAGATTTCAGATTCAGTAAGGAAAAATCAGCAGTCATGATTTTCAATGATAACGAAGGTAGTGAGCTTAGAATACAGGAGGTCACGCTAGAGATAACAGATAAATACAAATATCTGGGAGTATGGATAAGCAATGGGACCGAGTACCTGAGGGAACACGAAATATACGTGACGGCTAAAGGTAACAGGAATGCAGCAGTGGTGAGAAATTGGGCATTGTGGAATTACAATAGGTATGATGTTGTGAAAGAAATATGGAAAGGGGTCATGGTTCCTGGGCTGACGTTCGGCAATGCGGTCTTGTGAATGAGATCAGAAGTTTAAACAAGAATAAAAGTTACACAACGTGCAATGAGTAGGCTTGCTTTAGGAGCTCACGGGAATACATCAAGTCAGGGAGTACAAGGTGATATGGGATATCTTCACTTGAGGGCAGAGAAGCTAGCAGCAAGAAAAAAATTGACAAGCGATTGAGAGAAATGGGGGAGGAGCGTTGGGCTAGGAATGTTTTCAGCTTCTTGTACATGAAGAATGTCGATACAAAATGGAGGAAACGAACCAGGAAATTGACTGGTAAATACTTAGAAAACAGCAAGTGGCCAAACCAAAAAGAACTGTCGGTTAAGAAGAAAGTGAAGGAAACTGAGACTGACATGTGGAGAATAGGCATCATTAAGAAGTCCGCACTAGAGACCTAACGAACCTTTAAGCAGGAAATTTCCAAGGAAAGGTTCTATGATAATACTCGGGGTAGTTCTCTACTGCTTGAGGCCAGGACGGGAGTACTGCGAACCTCGACATATCGGGCCAAATACGAAGGGGTAGACACAGTAAGCAGTGTGTTTGGAAAGGAAGAAGAAACTGCCGAACACTTGATAATGTTCTGTAAAGGGCTTCACCCTATAGTTCAGAATGATGGCGCTGAGTTTTTCAAAGCACTGGGGTTTAGGGACCGGGAGGACAAAATAGACTTTAAGCGGGTAGACTTATCTGGAAGAAGGTTATCTGATTGGTGGCTAAAGTCAAGGCACGAGTGAAAATTAAACCCTTCACTGCAAAGTACGAATCCTCAAACTCACTTTTTAAAGAAAAAAATAAATCTAGGGTTTGGTTCATTAAGTATTGCGGCTTGGTTGCGCTAGCCATCGCCCGATTTTGAAGGTACAGCCATATCAATCCATCCATCCATCCATCCATCCATCCATCCATCCATCCATCCATCCATCCATCCAACCATTCATCCATCCATCCATCCATCCATCCATCCATCCATCCATCCATCCATCCAGGAGTTCAGTTCCAAATGGCACCGTGGATGGACGTCTTTTTGAGCGCTCCCGATCGACTACAGAGATGAGTTGTTTTGCTTGTTTTGAGCTTGCCTTTGTAAGGCAAGCTCGAAATAAGGCAGCACTTAAATCTTTTAGCACCTATTGCATTTTACGGATTTTACGAGGGTCAGTCACCAGGTATTCACTAGTTTGTGCGTGTGTGTGTTGTTTCTTTGTGTTTTTTTTTCTCGTGCCACCCCGTATCTGAGGTGCCCGAACATTGAACACGCAAATTTCTGTTGTAGAGGTTAGACTTTTTCGTAGGGCAGGATTCGTGTTCTGTAAAGAACCAGTGAGACAAGTGTTAAGGACAATTGGTGTCATAAAAACATGTTTAAAAAGGTTTTAAAGTGTTCAGGATGCGGGGTGAGTTTGTAAATGAATCCAAGTGCCGAAAAAAAGGAGAGAAGGCTGCGCGAAGTGTAGGCAATGTGAGCTCGAGGAAGAAGTGGAGAAAACATATGCTGCCCAGAGTGAGCTGCTGTTGAGATACGCCGAGCTGGAGACTGCGTTGGCGGCAGGGCAAGAAAAAACGAGGGCAACAGGAGAAAGGCTGGAGTCCGCCGACAAAGGACTAGCCAAGGTGAACAAAGGAGCGGCCGACGGAGAGAACAATAGGGCGTGGAAACCAGAAAGGCGGAGAAGAAATAGCAAGCAAGTTTGGAAAAAGCAGGTTAAGCCGGTTCAATTGTCGCGAGGCCCAGCTTCAGCGAAGTAGTGGTGGGGCTTGGAGGGGACAAAGCAGCCGGCGTCACAGGTGCAAGCAATCCTTTGGTGCAGGGCGCTCCAGCTGAAAAGTCACAGCATGTGATAATCGCCGGGGACTCGAATTTAAATCTATGTGCAGAAGCAATCGAAGAGAGGGTAAGACGTGACAAGAGGGTTGCAGTAGGGACGTTCCCAGGACGCAAGCTGAAAGCAGTCATGAGGCAAGCAAACGCAAAACTCAAAACTACCACTGATATACAAAACCTCGTAATAATTTTAGGTGGTTCAAACGATGTCCTAAATAAACATACGTCAAGACTAGCGACCACACTGGCGAAAGGAACGATGACATGCGCGCCACCTCTCCTCAGATACAGGTAGTGATATGCACGATACTAGAGGTACCGGTGCGTGACGACAACCTACAAAGAGCGGTTGTCCACGCAAACCGAGAGATATGGCAGCTGAGTCGAGAGAAAGGCTTTGAAGAGGTAAAAATAAACACAGAGGTGCATTGGTGGGGTGGTTTTCTACAATACAGAATTCACTGCTATGGGCGGCAAGGTCATGAGGGGGGTTGGCGACTTGCAGGACGTGCAGTAGCTTGTTGGCGGGTGCACGTGGGTCTTCTGGGGTGCAGAATAGCTAATAACAAGGAAAACAATCAGGGAGACTCTTTGACAGGCGGTATGGACAAATACGATTCTGAAGTGGCAGCAGTATGTAAGATAGGTAGAGTCCAGGGCGAAAATAGACGTATCCACGAGTGCCGAGCCAATTCAGACATAGGATATATCAACATGCAAAGTGGCAGAAACAGGCTGAAATGGAAAGAGATAGAAGAACAGCTAAGGGAGGGGATGCCGATGGTATACGGTTTCGTTGAAGCACATCTTAGGGACATGGAACAACCTCCTAACAATCCAGACAATGCGTGGGAATATTGTATTAGAACAGAAGGCAGCAGAAAGGGGGGGGGGGGTATTGGGGCTATAATCAAAATGCAAGGCGATAAGCGGTAGCAACGTCAGGACAGAAGCAGTAAGAGCTGGCCTTGTATACCGGCCTCGTCGCAGCAGAAACCAGGCAGTCCCAGCTCGCGCCTCGCGCCAACGTGTCGATGTCGCTGTGGTTGTGGGCATTCCTCTTCAATACATACCGTCCCCCGTCGGAAAAAGAGCCATCCTGGTGACTCACGGAGAACAGAGTATGAGCGGATCGTAATATAGTTTCAACCGCTGTACGTGAATGGTTTCGCGACCGCGAAAGCGCTGGTCTGTGGATAGCGTCACGGGTTCAATGATGTAGTTAACAGGTGAAGTCTGCGTGAAACGCGGTAAAGTCCCAGGTATTTTGAAACAAGTTTCAAAGAAAGACCTGTAGGGAGAGCTGGAACTCAAAGCCACACTAGGGTGTCCGTAACAAAGTTTGGGTACGGGTGGTTATCGTCACGCCGAGATTTGAGTCTCCACTGGTCGATGATTGTGAAGGACTGGGCGAGCTTACGGCATTCCTCGGCGCGGCGGGCAGCTTCAGAGATGGGCGTAGACTTGGAGGAATTGGGGTGGTAGGATAGAATGGTATCTAGTGTGGTAGAAGGGCCTCGGCCATATAACAGAAAAATGGCGAAAAGCCCGTAGTCGCCTGTGGAGCAGTATTGTAGGCGTATGTCACATAAGGCAGAATGAGGTCCCAATCTTAGTGGTCTCAGAGAACATACTTAGATATCATCTCGCCAAGGGTACGGTTGAATTTTTCCGTCAAGCCATTTGTTTGGGGATGGTAGGCGGTGGTAATCCGGTGATTGATACGGCATTCGGCAAGGAGTGCGTTGACGACTTCAGAGAAGAACACACGTACTCTGTCACTGAGAAGTTCGCGCAGTGCGCCGTTACCAAGAATGAAGTTCCTCAGAAAAGAAATGATACGTCGCGTGCTGTGGCAGCAGGCAAAGTGGCTGTTTCTGCGTATCGCGTCAAGTAGTCGACAGCGACAATGATCCAACGGTTTCCGGAAGCCATAAATGAAAGTTGCCCGTACAGATCGATTCCAATGTGGTCGAAAGGCCTAGCTGAGCAATGAATTGGCTGGGTCGGACCAGAGATATGATGAGGCAGAGCTTTCCGTCGTTGGCACTGCGGGCATGACTGAATGTTCTTGCGCACAAAGGTGTATATTCCTCGCCAATAAAACTGCGAGGAAACCCGAGCGTATGTTTTGAAGATGTCCCCATGTGCGCACTGAGGGTAACTGTGGAAAGCTGAACATATTGCAGCACGAAGATGGCGAGGTATGACCCGTAACCACTTTCGGCCGTTAGACTTGTCATTCCCGCGATAAAGGAGGTCATCGCAGATCTCAAAGTGAACCGCTTGACGGCACAATGTTCGAGAAGATGGAGAAGTCAACGTGTCTGAAAGGAATCGCCGAAGAGCGTTGATCCAGTCATCCTTGCATTGCTCAGACGCCATGTCGCAGTTTGCCGGAAACGCAACCGTTTTGTCCACGGCAGGTAGACAGGCGGAACTTTCCGATGATACAGGTAACGCGATAGGGCGTCGTCATCAGTGTGACGTCGACCAGACCTGTAGACAACACGCATGTAACACTCTCAACCGCAAAACCCAGCAAGCTAAACGGCCGGAGGGGTAATTGAACGTGGATAACCAACAAAGTGCATGGTGATCGGTGACTACGTCCAAAGGGTTATCATATAGGTACGGTCTAAATTAACCTAGAGCCCAAATAATTGCTAGACAATCCTTCCTTGTCACGGAAAAATTCTTCTCTGCTTTGGTGAGGGTACGGCTCCCGTAAGTGACTACGTACTCATGGAATCCCGATTTGCGCTGCCCGAGTATTGCGCTGAGTCCAACACCGCTTGTATCGGTGTGTACCTCCATCGGAGCAGTCGGGCCGAAGTGACGCAAGATCGGTGGTGAGGTTAACAGGTGGTTCAACTTTTTGAAGGCATCATCACAGGCGGGTGACCAAGCGTAACTTTTCGAGTCATTCCGTAAAAGTTCAGTCAAGGGGGCGATGATCATCGCAAAATTCCAAATAAAGCGGTGGAAATACGAGCAGAGTCCAAGGAAGCTGCGCAGATCCTTCAGAGATGAGGGTTTCGGAAATCTGCAGCTGCCTTAAGCTTGGCGTTTTCAGGAAGAATATTGTCTTCAGAGACAACTTGGCCAAAAATCATGAGCTGAATTGCGCCGAAGCGGAATTTTTTCAGGTTGAGCCGAAGGCCGGCGTCAGTTAGGCACTGTAGTACTTCATCTAGCCTGTGGAGGTGTGTGGGAGAATCTGACGAAAATATAACCACGTCATCTAAGCATCACAAGCATTTTGTAGAGAAAATGTCAAGCCGCCGTGCCCATGGCGTAGCCGACCTAATGACCTCTTCTTTATTCCGGATGCCGGTCGAATCCCCTAATGATGATAGTGATTATTTTCGTCGTTCACGCAATATTTAACATCCTCCGCGCCCCCGTAACGACGCATAACGACGAAGAACACTAAACATACACCAAGGTTTTTAGTACAGAATACTAGTCAGTAGTTATTTGAGTTACAAGCCAGTCCATATGGGACAATAAAAGTTTTCTTCTGTGCCGGCTCTTCCAGTGGTGTTTCCGATGCTTTTTCCAAATACGTGCTTTTGAACGTGCTCCGCATAGTGGACTTTCGAAGAACACTTTAAAAATACAAGAAAAACGATGATGCAGTCTCTATCACGATGTTTTCTGTAGCTCGCATTGGACAGTTTTCTTGATTTAGTCGTCTTTGTTTACCTCAGAAGCACCAGCCGTCTTTTTCTGTTTTAGCCTGCTCTGTCCCATACGTGGCTGTTACGCCATTTCGGCATTATTTGCTGAAATAAGATGTGTCCTCCATATTGCCCTCAACCTAAACTTTTGTAGCTTAATAAAAGAGGAGAACCTAAATGTAGTACAAGGGACTTGCATCTGTGTCCTCGTGGTATCCCTACTGAAACCTTCCGTATCATGCGGAGACCTCAAGTACGCAATTATAGGAATATGGAAGACGTATGAGGCGGACTCCGCATTTTATTGAAGGACGTATGATGCGGATTCTGCATTTTATGAAGAGACGCATTATGCGGACTCCGAATTTTATGGAAAGACGTATCACGCAGAATAACTGAAATGTGTGCATGTTACGTCCTAATCTAGTGCAAAGCAATATAACGTGTATATTAAATAGACGTCCACATCTTGAGTACATGCAATACCGTATACAAATCACAATATTTCTTTAATATGCATGATGAGGGATTGAATTATCGGCATCTTTCTAATTGTCGTGTTGCGTAAGCAAAATTAGCTTTTAAATAAATTACGTTACAAAGCCACTAAATTAACATGCTAGCTATCATAAAGGGTGGTTACAATGCAACACAGTATTGCTGTGTTCTATGCAAGACTTAAAGAACTTATAAAGTTAATATTTGCAATAGAGAAGCATTATTATACACATCAGCCCTGCTACAATCACTATATTTTTTATTTTTCTGTAAGCCTCAGCGGTGAATAGCGACATTGCAGTGTTGATGGTACACAAATGAGGTGACTACATCGTAATTTCACAAGCTCCACCTAAGCCACAGGATGGTGGCACAAAACACAATGTAACAGCAATTTTGGAATGAAATCTTTAAACATAAATATTATTCATAGCACTGTGAAAGTGTGGCGCTGTGTTTATCTCATGAACGCCTTGTGGAGATCGGCGAAATGCTGCTTGAGGCTCCAGCACCACTGTAGATTTGGGAGGTCACTGCCATAAAACCTATGTGGCCTTCATAGGCACCTGGAAATGTAAATAATTGGCAGAAATAATTTCAGAGACACATGTTAGCACCTTAGATCACATGCACAAGAAATATAACACACAGAATGAAACTGAAAATGTAAAGCACACAATCCTTCATGGTATGCATATGTGAATAATAGAAGAAATAAGTGTATAAATTAGTTCTGCCACAATTAAGAAAACAGCATGCTTATCACAGTAAAAATAACTAGGTTGTCACGATTTTCAATGGTAGAGATAATCTATTGATATGTCCTTATAGATTTAAATGCTTACTGCACAGTAAAACTTTAGGAACTACCAGTGAAAGCTCTCAATGTACATTTAATGGTGTGTGCATGTACATCTGCTGCCTTTATACTATACAGCTTGTGCACAAAATTGGCATCTTGAACAATTTTGAGAGGTAAACCTATGCAAATTATGAAGGTTATTGTCACCATGAAAGCAAGCAGGATCAGGCAGGTGCCATTAACAATCTGTGTAAGCCAGACAACTATAACCAAACTGCACAGAAATAGGGGAGCAAGAGTAACAGAAATTCGGCTGCTGACCCACAGGTCGCGGTATCAAACCCCGGCTGCATTTTCGATGGAGGATTTGGGTGCACGTTAAAGAACACCAAGTTGTCGAAATTTCCAGAGCCCTTCACTACGGCGTCTCTCATAATAATATAATGGTTTTGGGACGTGAAACCTCACATATCAATCAAGAATAACAGAAATAAACTGCCAATAGATAAGTTGGGTGCATGTGCTATCTGTAAGTGCTTACACCTTACTACATCTAGCATGCTCATTCCGTTTTGAATACCGATATTGAAAATAACTGCTCTATTAGGAATGTAAAAGCTAAGGTATAACTTAATGACTCTCTAAAAAGGGACCCTATTATGTACATCACGTTTTCTTATAACAAAATTGACTAAGACTCTGAAGTATCATTATGCAAGAAAAAATCTTCAAGAAAACAATCAAGTTTGAAGTCATAATTTTTCATATGGCTACTATGGCTATAACCAAGAAACTGACCTCAACATGGCTAAGGTTAGTTTTAAAGCGTATGTTCACTAGACAATGAACTATACCATAAAAAGCACAGTGTTCAGGCAAAGCGCCACACAAAAAAAGAAAGCAAACATTTTTGTTTATACCTACAATGCTTTTAAAATGGTATTTTTACCTCTACTTGCCGCTTTTTATCTAACTAACTGGTGTGAAACAATTTAGCTGAAAATGCACTCTGCCTCCCAAACCTGTTAGTTGAATCTGAATTTTTAAAAAATGGTAAAGCTTGCACTAAATTAGGCTCCACAAGCCTTGGAACAGCGAGACTGCATGACTGTTAGGACTACTTTGGTTACTTCTGTTTTGTTTCTGGGCCTAAGCATGAAAAAAGGGCTTAATTGAATTGCTGCTAACAAACAAATGCTTTCGAAATTGCCCGAGCGTCAGAGGATGCTCAGACATTTGTTGTTTTTCCCACTGGGCTATTCTACACCAAACATCCAAACCATACTGCTTGGTGACCATCACAGATAGATTTTTAAAAATGATGGTAATTTACGGTTTTGAAAATAGTTATTTGCAGAAATATTTTGAAGAGAAAAAATGTAGTTGTCACGTGGGTACCTTTAGAATTTCGCAGAATGTCGTGCGGTTGTTATTTGTGAGAAAAATTGAAAAGTACCGCTTTTTCTTGCCATATCAAATTTGATATACATATTACGTAAAGGTGCTTCTTTAAAGTATTTGAAGCCAATTAACATCAGTGCAATTTATCTCCTACATAGGCTTTGAAGATTTTAGCCAAACTATTTATCGTTTGTATTTCTTGTATGGCAATACTGCACTTTGTATGAATACTTGAGCCACAAATACTCACTCCACAGAAGGTATATTTCACGAAAAAAATAATGTTAAGCCCAGAATACAAATATCACTATATAATCGTTTTTGTTCACATTGAGATGCAATTTGAACTGTGTGTTTGTCTAATGGAAAATTACTTTTATGTGTAAGTTGAAAGCAAATAAACAGTTCTTGTTATTTGGCAAGTGTTATCATCACAATTTTTGTTTCAATGAAGAAAATGATTTTCGAAGTCTCCTATTGGGGGCCATGGGGAACTTCTGAAGGGAAGCTGTCGTATATCAAATGCAGAAAACAGCCATCGTTAGGAAATTTCAAAAATATTTTATTCTTTAAAACAAAGTGTAATCATATAACTTGCCGTATAAAGAGAACTGCTTCCTTGCTTTCGGTGTGGGAAACAAATTGCACTAATATTACTGAGCTTCGTGCACTACACACAATCACGTTTATTTAATGCCTAGACCAAATTTGGTGTAGTAGAGGCAGTATTTTTGAAATACTTCTTTTTACTTTTTACAAACAACACCCAGACGACATCCTGGGAAGTCCAGAAGGCACCAAGGTGGCCTAATATTTTGTTCTCTGCGATATATTTTAGCATTTTGCTGTTTTCAATACAGTAAACGAGCACAATATTTTTTTTTTTCAAAACACATTTAGGATGGTTGGCAAAATGGCTGGGATGTTTCACGTGGAATCGCCTTACTGCCAGCATTTATTCTTCCGAAGCTCAAGCTATCACCTCTCTGTTACTGCCTCCCTTACATACAATGCCTGCATAGGAAAGAAAAAGAAAGGCAGATCTGACAAGGTTCACAAGGCAAGAGATTTTCATGATGGATAAATTCATTACCATAAACAGCAGCAAAATAACATTCATTTTGAATAGTTCAAGACAGAAGCTATATACCAGTATACTAAGAGCCAAGCGCAAACTTTTCATTTGATCATGTGTGGTGATAGACAAGAAGCGCTTATTGCAAGACTGATCAGCCTGTAACTAACTGAATGAAGTACAATGCACCGTTCAATCCAACACCACATAGGCATCTTTGCTACAGCAAAGCCATGTGTCATTGATTCATGCACTAGATGGGACAATGCAAATGTAACAAAAAAGGTGAAAAAGAAAACAAAGAAAAAAACGAAGAAAAGGAGGGATGCAAAGAAGGAGCAGTGTAGCACACTACTTTTACTTTGCATCCTCTTTTCTTTCTTCTTTTTCCTTCTTTTCTTTCTTTTACCTTTTTTTTCTTCTCTTACCCCCAACCTCCGACAGGAGAACACTTTGTATCATCGCAACCTAACTTGAAAAGAAGCAAGGGCAGCACTCTTCTGCGTTATAGGTTTTTTTTCAGAGAAACATTTCCAACAGGCACACACGCCTACACCAAAAGATGATGTCATTACTAACCCCATATAAATTGACACGCCAAGGATGACATGGTGACTTCTGAAAAATTGGTCCTCCTATCGCAACATCGGCCAGCCTGTCTGAGGCACTTCCACTGTTCACCTTGATTACCCAACTAGATGCTTCTATCTGTCGACTCGCATCTTCATTTTGGATAACACTAAGACGAGCTTACATTGATGAATACGCACGAAAGTTTAGTAATGTATCATTCATCAGATTAAGCAACTGTGTTAAAAAATTTATTGATAGCTTGCTTCCTGGCTTTTTATACTACCATTGCTTGAGGTAGCCTGAAACTGCGTAATGTCTTCTATGCACATGAACCAGATTGACAACCAGATTAAGCACAACATGCTTAAGAACATTGCGAGAAACATAATAACGACAAAATGACCAGCCACCCAAATTTCTTGCTGTATATGTTTATAAAATAGTCATGTACAGCCAAATGAGGTGCTTATCATACAAGCCGAAAAAACCTACAAGTAGGGCCTTGGGGCCTTCTGTAAGTACACGTGTAGCAATTTTTCCATGGAGGGCTTTACACCCATAAGTGGGGAACAAAACTCCGGTACAATGAAGAATGTTGGCAGCTATCAGTTATAGAAAAAACTAATGCAGCTAATTTTCCCCGACACATCTGTACATTTAGAGAGGTGACGAAGCTTCTGTCATTTGTGGCAGTAGCTCCAACAGGACCAGTGCGAAAATTGGCACCACTTCGCTAGACAAATGTCCAAACATGCCTGCCCGACTCCCTCTAGCCATCCCGGCTAAATCTGACACATGATTTCTTGACTGCTGGCTGGACAAAACAAAACCACTGACGCACTCACAATACACAGCGTGAAGTTCCTATGGAGTGATCAACTTCGTGTTGTGCGATGGAAGAGCAGCACAGTGTCCTGATAAGGCACTCCTTGCAATGGTTTTCAATGCCAAACAGTGACTTTGCTGTTCCTGTCGAAGAGAGCTTGGGGAGCTTGGAGGGTGCTTGCTCTTTTCTGGGGGCTGCTGCGGCTCCTCGTTTTCTGCTCAAGGTCAACCTGCACAAAGTTGTAGACGAGGCTTTAGGAGTTGTATATAATGATATACAAATTTTTGCTGAACACACATCTCCCCGTGGCACACCTAGGAACTTTTTATGAAACTTAAGGCCTCGCATAAGAAAACATTTACAATCGATCCGAAGATGCACTTGACTCTAAAGGGGTAAGTTTGTTATGTAGTGTATATAAATAAAGGTCATTCAGCACAACCACAACTACAGTTGCACACGAAAACTGGCCACAGCTGGACGCTGTGGGCCACTTTCATGGCATAGCTTAAGTTGACACTGATCGTCCAACGATACTAAAAATGTGCAAAGATTGCCTGATCGATTTCAGGCAGTACTGAAGGGTAGGGCACGAATCTATCGTTCTACTCATGAGCAGTGCACAAAATTCAACATCAGTACCAACCCATTCAGCTAAAAATTTTGATTAGGATTTCTTCATTAAATAGGCTGACAAGTCGCCAGAGTGTGTGATTGGAGGTGGAAATTAAAAAAATGTGAATTGAACTGCATTCTTTTTGCAACTTGAGTGGCATTTCCTTTTAAGATCGCACTTAAAAAAGCCTAAAAATCAGTATGTCATGCAGCCTGTTTGTTTACTGCAAATTATTTCATGCTTTAACATGCAAAAAGATTAGTGGTCAAAGTTACAGCATATATTCATAATACCTGTGCCAACTTTATTCTGTGCTGCCTACGCAGAGGAGTCAACCCTCAAAAAGCAGCACTGTCATCGTGGCAAACAGTGCGAAATTGGTGCATTTCACACGCACATGAAATGCATGCTTTCGCAGCAAACTGCAATGCACAAACATATAAGCTGTTATGCTGACTTCCCAGTGTTTGCTGCCTGTGTTGTGTGACACTTCATAGCAGTCACAGACCCGAAAATTCTTAAAATGTTTCCAGCACTTTCTGTGTTATCACTAGATGTACTCATGACAGCCATGTCAAACAAAAAGAAACAAGCCCCGAAAATTCTCTTTTTTCACTGCAGTTTATACGATCAGACCAGTAAGCTTTCAATTGCAGAAAAAAACAGCTACTATAAAAATTCATATTCGGTACCATTACCTGCTTTATGCTTTAAGCCATGTTATTATGTTAAACGGGTGTCCTGCTTTACACGATCTGGTCTGCATGAACTCTTGAACCTGGCACCATATAGTTTGAAAGACACACAGAGTTTGAGACAAACATAGTTTCCCGTGGAGCATCCTTGTGCACTATAACAACAAATCTCAACCTAGTTAGTTGATCAGAACGAGGTGAAAACAGCTCGCACTTGAAAAGCACGGGCAGAAGGAATGACGCCTGCACCTTGTTCTCCTTGTACATTCTCGTTGAGGGTGCAGTTTTCACCTTATCCTTATGCAATTTCGCATTTATAACATTGTTCGCTGCATATTCTTTGTGGCATTAAAGCTTGTGATACCGTCATGAGTAGCCCATGTAATTTATAAATATAGAATTCAAGATAGCTCGATTGAAAAATAACAGAATGCATCCAGCACCATGTCCTGTAGCCATTCTTTAGGCAAGTGGCAGAATGATTTATTCTTCAAAACATATCATACTTGTAACCACTACAAGAGCTAACTCATACACTGGTACATTTCGTTTGCCTCTTCAGATTATAAGGTATCTTTTTTTACACCAGAAAATCTACAGGAAGCATAGAAGTGTTGTAATTGTGAAGAAAGAAAAGTAGAAAGAAAAAAGATAACCTGCCCTGGACAGGGACCGAGCCTGCAAATTTCGAATAACATGTCCGATACTCAATCAACCGAGCTACCATGGCGGCTATCCCCCTTCCATTTTGTACGGTA
The DNA here is from genome assembly GCF_043290135.1 of Rhipicephalus microplus. NCBI lineage: Eukaryota > Metazoa > Arthropoda > Arachnida > Ixodida > Ixodidae > Rhipicephalus > Rhipicephalus microplus. The sequence goes on along the minus strand of NC_134700.1, from coordinate 25,819,709 downwards.
TATATGTGAATTTAATCATAGAAGAGTCAGTCAGCGCTGCCTGTTACCATTATGGTGAGTGTGGTACACCTTTTTTGCCTACTGGCAATCACATTACGATTACTTCCAATATCGCTATACTTATTTCGCAGCATTATGCATCTGTTAGTTCTCAGAAAATCTGCTAGTCACAGTAGGTGGCAATGGCTCGCCCTCCCATCGAAATGCATGTACTTGAACACACGCACAACTGATAAAAAAACAAGTCACACACCGCTAAGATTACTGAGATTCACTGTTTCAGATTCATGAGTGAAGGAAAGAACTATAAATTTAAGGGTTTGTTGTCTTTGTTGAAACCATTAAATTGAGAACTAGCAGACAAAGATTCCAAACAAACTATAGGTGAGGTTGTCAAAAATCGCTTTAACAAAATTGTGAAAAGAAAAGTGAACAAAAACGTAACTTGGCGGCAAGTTACTAATGAGTTGACAATTTTTGACAATTGAATTGACATTACTTTTTATAACATCTCTATATTTTCCTGGGTAATGCCGGGTGATTCTCAATATTAGAGTGGTGAGTAGGCTGACAAATAAAGGATATGGCATTAATAAATCTTTTGAACACTTAGTAGTTTGAGGACCTTAAAAGAGCGGAAGCTGCTTTGAGTAGACCAGAATATTTAGTTGGAGCAAAAAAAACGCACACACATTTTAACCAGGGTTTCTAACATATTTTGAGACATAAAAGTGTATGCTGCCAGTAATGTTGAGTACCATTACTTTTGTCACACTATGCACTGTAGCAGGTGAAGTTAGAGTGGTGATGGTTAAGCATTAATCAAGCACACCACCACCTGCATTCACATCTATGGTCGCGTATTTTAAAAATAAACCTGCTGTATTGTAAAAAAAATTTTAGAGCAGTTATGATTTTATCCAAATCAAGTTTTACCGACTGGGTAAGCAAACCATTCGCATAAAAACAAAAGGCATAAAGTGATTCATGTATTATAACTATGTGAACAATTTCAGCAATGCAGGGCAAAATGACAACAGTTCTGTTAAAACCCCTCTCATTATAACATGCATGAAGAGCACCACACCAGAATAGTTTATAGTGCATGTAATATCGGGACTACTAGACTGTCTATTTATCTTTTAGAAGAAAGGTTTCTCCTTCACGTTAGAGGGGACACCATTTAGCGTTTTCCTGAGCTTTTCTGTGAATATTTCCTGAATTTCAGATATCATTAGGATTGATTTACAGTGAAAAGATTTTGCTTACGCATTGAAACCTAGTTCTGTATGTAGCTGCAATGAGGGGGGCCTAACCACCTCCAAATATTTTTTTAACGTTTCAAGCAAATGTGTGCAACGACTTCAGAATAGTGTCCTGATCAACAATGGCAACTGCAGCAGCACAACTAGCTACGGGTGCCCAAAATCTAGCTAGAAACAATACCTTTACCTCTTTGAGCCATTTGAAAGTGTTCAGCCCCTCAGTGCTCACCTTACAACATTTTTTTAAATACTAGTTTGTGTGGCCACTGTTCTTGCTCCTTGCACAGTGAGGAGGAGCACATGGCAAGAAGAGATAAGAAAGAAGCATAGCGAAAAAAAGTGAAATAAGCGAGGACCTCTTTTGTATCGTCCAATGTTTGTAACATTACTATTGCGACAACATATGGAAAAATTATCACGCTATGCATCCATTGCAGAGTCATACACAGCTGCAACACCACGACTAAATTTCAACCCTGTGTAGGTTTAGGATCCCTTATGGTGGCAAGCTAAAGATATCTGCATTTGTTCGACAAAAATTAAGATGCAGTGAAATGTGATATGATAATCTCATTTAATATTCACGTCATATGGCTTCATTGTATATGTGGCCCCAAGTAACTCTGGTTGCAAAGCAACATGGCACAGCCTAAACAGCCGTCACCGACCACTCCAATCTGAACATGCCTTTGCCACTTGCCCATTATCATCACAGCCAAAAATGAACAATCAAATCTGCTATAGATATGTGCAAGCTTATGCTAAGGACCAAGTATGAAGGGTGTTTTGTCATTATTGAGGTCAGTTATTTGTTCAAGAACACTTGCTGTCAAACACAAATACATCGCTGTCGAAGCATCAAGGCTCCAATATAAAGCAAAAAGAAGTGTCTCTTTAAAAATTACAGGCCACAAGGTGCAAGATAAATATTTGATATACTTGGGATGTAAGGCACGCACAAAAGGTGCTGCCATATTATACTTTTCCCTTGTGTTGAAACCTGCTTGCTTTACTCACCCAACACATCTGTAAAGATGCCGTGAAAACACCAAGCAGCTGATGCAGCATGGTTGAACACATGTCCAGGGATTCCACGATTCATATTGGCTAAGCAGCCCTACAGCCTCCACAGTCCTGCGACCATTTGTAAGACAAATATAGTTCTACCCAAAGTTCTTTGTTCACAGAGACGCATAACCACTCTATAGGAAGTTTGCATGATAATGCGCTGGGTAGCGAAACGGATGCCAATATCAAGTAAGTATCCCGGCCTGCCGCTTCTTTCTTTCCGTTCTTAAAAATTAATGAATCCTTGGTTAATAAATGTTCCCCCGATGTGAAGTGTACTGGCAGTCCGGCGAAGAATTGCAATGTATTTCAAACACAATCTAATTCATGGCAAGTAAGCATGCAATAGCGTTTTGTCAGCTGTTCAAAGAAACAGCAAGAAGTTTAGCGAAAACCCATGTTTTTTATAAACACCATTCAGTTTGATATAAATCTTGTGAGTATTATGTGAAAGAACACGAATTCATGTTTAATCGATTATTACTTCTAATGTACTGATATGAATGCAACTAACTGAATATGAAACGATAACTTTTGCTTGAGCATTTCGAATTATGAACACTAACGCACTTGCCAGGTGCATCTTGTCCATAACAGCGGCAAGCTAGGCTAGTTTCTGTAGGTGAGCAGTGATGAACAGTGCAAAGTAACAACGAGAAACAACAGTAACAACAGTATGGGGCAAGCATAGACTGCCACTTGTATAATTTATTGCACAAAAGTTCGCCTGAATATCTGTCAGACAACTCGTGTAATGAAGGTCCAGTTGGAAGTTAACAAGTAACGAAATCAACAATGCCTGCTTTCTCTAACAGGACCCTCATTCACATGAAGTATGCAGCCATAGGCTCCTACCGAGGTACGTCACAGCATGATGTCACTGGCACACGTAAAAGGTGTGGCTGGAAAAACACTCCCGCTGGTGGCTCAGCCAGGTACAGTCGTGCAGTGTTTGGGGCAACTTTTAATTTTTGAAAGCTTACACTTCACGTTACTATGTCGACACTAGCTGTAGTATGTGTCAGCAAACATCTAGCTGTGTGGTAAAATATTGGCCACGCTGTCTGTTTATCTTGAAGAAGTGAACACACGTGGTGACCTGTGTGAGGAAAAGCGGCACAGTCTTCAAAAATGTGCACTGTTGATTGCGGTATGTAGAGTGCATTGAAAGGTATTGAGAGTATCGGTTCAACTGAGAATATTGTGTGTGGTGTGTGCAGTGTCAATAACAATGTGTCTTGTTTGCGAAGACGTTAGCACTCGTGGCAGGGACCGGTTGTTGAAAAAAACTTGATTGGACATTTTAGTCAAGGTAAATATGCACTTGAAGCGACCATCTGCGAGTGGGTACAGTTCAGTGTTTGCGCTGTGTGCAGAAAAAAATTGCATGGTCACCGGGCTGGAAGATATCATTTGCTGAAGCTGCATGTATGAATCGTCCCGATGAGTACGCAAGCCCAATAAAGGTATAACTCGTTTTATCGAAGGCCTCATATATCTTCATGTAATAAGCAGAGATTCTTGTTTCACATATACTCAGTACCTTTACCGATCGATATTCATGAAGTGACAATGCACACTACAAGTTTGTGTCTTAGGTCCTAAGGGAGCAATGTATATATGCAAATAAGTTGTAGGCGTCAGATGCAGAGATGCAACTGCACAAAAGATTACGTATATATTAGGCTACAGGTTTAGAATGGCATACATATCAGTGGTCTATCAGGAACGTCACCAACAACTTCCTTGCCAACCAGCCCTTGCACAGAGGGAGGGAATGGCTGGCATGGTGCTCAAAGTGACGTCACACTATACGCAAATATAGAGAGGTTTTATACTTAGGCAACAATTTGCACAATACATTTTTTAGATGCGAGACTGTGCTCGTCCCACATTGATCATACTGATGTCCTTTGTTCTTACTTTGTGATGTGAATTACTAGGCATTTAGTCATCATGATCTTTAAAAGCTAATTTCAGTGTTCTCTCTCATATTGCTGACAACTGTGTCGTTGCATAAATTGGGCAAAAAAGCAACACAGAAGGGCTGCCACAATGAATACACCAACATGTGTATTCTCCTGCAAACAAAAGTCGGCACTGGTCCTGTCATTAACCGTCTTCCTTCTCTCTCTGGCTTGTTTGTGCTGAAACAGCCAAACACCTGATGACTTAGATGAGAAATATTAACGCATCAAAACTATAAGTGCTTGCATCAGCAAGTACACAACAGCGTGATAACCGCACCCCTGCAACACAGCAGCGAAGCATATTTTGAACATGCTGGCAATGTATTATTTTATAAAAAGCAACTCTGGCAGATTACAAAATCTCAAATTGTGCATGCAAGTTTTCTTCAAAGTCAGGCGTGCAATGTAGGTGCTGGCCGGTACATTATTAGTTACAAGCAAAGGCATCTTGCAGGTACACATACAGATTGCACGAACACCTCTCTCTCTACACTAGGCACACACATTATATCTTTTAACAAGCATACGCCACTGTTTAGGTGTATAATAATGCTCTACTGTGAACGTATACTTATCAAACCAGTTAGGCGGTTGGCTAGGTGAATTGAGCCAAGTTACAAATTGTATCGCCCGCGAACGTGAAGAAAATGCTGCTTTGCATCAAATGGCACCACAGGCTTCGTTCAATCAACAACGTAGCAAGCGCCGTGTGCGTCCTCCTCACTACATTCCACTTATGAAAAAATCGATCACTATACAGATGCATGTTGCCGCAGTTGTCGCGAATTAGCTCCAGTAAGGCCGCGCCAATGCGCCGTGGCTCTGCTGGCGTTAGCGTTGTCAAAGCGAATCGGCAACCGCACTCGCAAAGGCGCGTAAGGCTGCCGTTTCACGATGCCTCGTTCGAGTGCGGCAACACACACTTGCACTGAGTGGCATACTTAGTCTACGTAAAAAAGTGTCCCCTATACCTTTAGTTTCTTTCACACTGTCCTGAGGGAAGCGACCACAGGCGTCAGCCGTCACCTCGAAGTCCTTCAAGCGCCCGCACAATTCGCCGATTCCTTGGACGACTCGGACTTGATCCGCACTCGAACAACCGCGGGAATAGGGCGCAATCTTAGCACATCCCACGAACGTGGAACGGCACTTCCTTGCGTAAATTTAACAGTTCGTGCTCTCGTGTGTAGCAGCGCGAACACATGAAAGACGCACCGAAACGGCATGCCCACGGAAACAAAGAAGAGAAACTACATGTGGCTTTAGCTGTGAGTGGATTTGACTTGGGTATCTGTGTGAGGAAAATAAAAAAACATCTGTCGCTGCTATAAACTGAAAAAATTGTATGTTATTTGACAAAATAGCTTTAAAAGTGATAAACGGTTATTCAAAAAACAAGTTACAACTTATAAATATTTTCGCAGGTCTTTGTTTTGTTTTTGTTCTCGCAGACGACAGCCTCCTACTGCTTCTACGACAGACGTCGTGCGGTTTTACGTTCGGTCCATGTCGCCGACGCAAAGCTCTTTAGTAGTCATATCAGAGTTATTAATTCTCAATGAATCATAGGATGACTACAAAGCAGTAACATTTTGACATAGTGCAGTACGCAATCTTCCAAAGTATGACATTTCTTTGCTTTGAAGGAAATCCAAGCAAGCCGGCCGGCGCAATCAGCTGATGTCGCCACTACGCGAGGCATGGTCATGCACAATGGCGTCGTGCCCCGCGCTCGATTTGTCATCAAGCGAGAGAGCTACTAAGTGGAATACAGCTAGATGCAGGGATTAATGGGGTATCACTCTAATTTCCTGTGGTGGCCGACTAAATCGCAAGAGAGCCCCGGGAAACAACCTTCAACTGCTCAAGCTTGTGTGTGGGTGTAAAAATACTTGTTTTCATCCGCGACGGGGCGGGAATCTATAGTTGAAAGACATGCAAAAAGCATGTGACGTATATACAATCACAAAACATATGCACACAACAGTAGATACGTTCGCATATCGTACATAAATATGCCAACACATAGCGTGTAAACAGCCAATTTTTATATATAACTTAAACGCGCGCGCAGTGTGCAGCACGAATAGCTTAGCATTCTGCTTCTGGTCACCCACGCGTGCGGACGCAGGATGGCAGGCTCGTCAAGAGCTGTTACAGCGGCCGACGCTGGCCGCGGTTTCTCGTGCACATCACTTCCCAAGGACTACCGTTTAATTCTGCCACCACTGCCCACAGGAGAAGGACTCAGACGCGCGTTGGTTCTGCACTGCGACATCGCAGCACGTCCGTACGGGATTAATGACTTCCGAAAGCCGCTCAAGGAACTAGGCATCATTCAATAGGTAAGCGGCATAGGAGCGTATCAGATGTCGCACGTCTGGCTTCTTAACATGAAGAGAGATAAAGCTAAGAAGACACTCCTGGACGCTGGCCTACTTTCCGTGAAAGACCGGCCCTGCGTCGTCGTCGACCCAGAAAGGCAAGAGGTGCGTCTCAAAATGCATTGGGTAGCTTTTGACGTCAACGCAGAGACTACGGAGTACATTCCGGGAGTACGGTGAAGTCAAAGAAGTTATCAGCGACAAGTGGAGAGACGAAGACTTCGAAGGAGTTGAGTCAACCACAAGATTCGTTCGGCTATTACTTAAAGAAGGCGTTACTACGGATCGAACACCCCACCAGATGCGTCTCGGGAACGGCATGGCACTGGTGGTCGTGCCAGAAAGAGCGCCGCTGTGTCTGCGTTGCCGGAACACGGGACACATTTGTCGCGACTGCAGGGTGTCCAGGTGCGTTGGTTGTCGCGCTTTTGGGCATGAGCAGGCGGACTGTACTCGTTCCTATGCCAGTGCAGCAAGTCGAGCAACAAATGCCGACCACAGTGAATTGCTCATGGATGAAGAGGAAGCAGAGAGGGCCGCGGCGTCGAAGGCAGGAGTGGAGGCGTCTCATGCAGTGGCGACCAGCGAAAGAGATATGGAGACACCTAAGCAAGACACAGATGAAAATATGGTTATGGGCACTCCAACGCAACGGCGTTCGACTCAAATGGAGACCCAGCACAAGGCTGAACCAGTCATCAGGTCCGACGCTACTTCGGACATGGATACAGTTGAAACTACGCCAGTAAAGCGATGCCTGAATTAGGGAGACGCAGCGTCCCAGCAGCGTCTGACCCAGGAAGATCAAGGGCAGTGGCTGGCTCCAAAAAGTCTCGGGGTGCTGGCCGCCTGCGTTCGTCGTCGCTTTCACGCGGCGGCGACGGGACGACGCCTTGAGCGTCGGCCGGACAGTGGTTTAGGTGTTGGTAAGGTAAGCGTCTTTCGCTCGGCTTTCTCTCATCACGATGGCGACGATTAGATTAGCGACGCTAAATGTACGTGGGCTTTCTGCCAAACGGTGGCAAAACCAGCTTTATCGCCTGATTATAGAACAAGATATAGACATCATCGCTGCACAGGAAACTAAATTAGAGAGTGAAGAGCACGCTGAGCTAATGGTGCAGCTTTTCACGAGACTGTTTGATGTGTGCGTTTGTCACGCGGTGGGTACATCTGCAGAATGCCTCTTTTTAATTCGGCAGAGCCTCAATGCGAAAGTGGAGTCTGTAACTATCTGCGAGGCGGCTCGTTTTATTATATGTGATTTCCCCTTAACAAGAGAAAGAATGGAGAGTAATCTGTGTGTATGCACCCACTGTGATTCAAGATCAAAAGGAGTTTTTCGAAAAACTTGATGTGTAATTTAAATGTGACCCTAAACTAATTTTGGCCGGGTATTTCAACTGCGTTTGTTCAAGTATAGATAAATCAAGTTCGAGGCCATACAGAGAATCAAGCACTGCCGTTCTACTCGATATGGTGGTGAAAGCTCAGCTAGAGGACGTGGGTGAATGTCTTCGCAGTGGAAAAGGGGTTACGTTTACTCACTTTCAGCGTTCAAGGCATGCTAGACTTGACAGAATATACGTGTCCTCCGAAATCGTTTCTTCGTGCCATGATTACAGAGTTACACCTGTTACGTTCAGTGATCATTCTTTGGTTTCATTCTCAGTGGGTAAACATAAAAGGAATAACAAACATTCCTCTTGGGACCTCTGGAAATTTAATGTAAAGCTAATAAAGGATGAAGGGTTTTATCGGATTTTTCTAGAGAGCACAGAAGACTTAGCAAATAGAACACTTGAATCCTGGGGACATAAGTGGGAAATATTTAAACAGACCATTAAACTGAAAGCACTTGATGGAGCCAGTATCCTGAGACATGCTGAAAAAGAACTTGAAGTGCGCTTGCGTGAAAGCTTCCAACAGTTAGTAGCGGATGAATGTACTCAGGCCAGAACATTTTCAGAGGAGATAAACATGACTAAACAGAAGCTAGAGTTTATAGACCAAGAACGTTATCGTGGAGCATTGATTCGAGCTCGAGCAAAAAACTTGGTAGCGGGAAAAATGCCAACAAAACAAGCTCTTGGAGCTGAGAAGATACATGCCTGTAAAAATGAAACAAGAGAAATAGATTATAAAAGAACAAGGTGCTATACGAAAGAAGCAATATCCGGTGCGTTTTTTTATTATTACAAAGAGTTATTCACACCAACCAGTGTACATGCAGAACGTTTCCATAGCGAATTCATTTTATTAATGCCAAGACTTGAGGATGAAAGAAAGAAAATTTTAGAATTGCCTATTACAGAGCGAGAAGTTGAAAAAGCAGTTGATAAGTTAAACAATGGTAAGTCTCCAGGACCAGATGGCCTGAGTGCTGCAGTTTACAAGGAATTCAAACACGTAGTTTCACCTATTTTGAGGGAGGTATTTAACGAGGCTTTTAAGTGTAAACAACTTCCACCATCGTTTTTGTCAGCTCAAACGGTCTTAATACCTAAAACAGAAGATCCTGCGAAGTTAAGAAGTGTTACTGCATATAGACCAATTAGCCTAACTAAAGTTGACTGTAACATATTGATGAAAATATTGGCCAGAAGACTCCAGACAGTTAGGACAAAACTGATTGGTTCCCACCAAACTTGTGCCATAAAGGGAAGAAAAATAATGACCAACATAAACATAGCACGATCAATCCTAGAAAGTTGTGAAGCTATGCATCTCAATGTTGCCATGCTTCAAATTGATCTCGAAATGACATTTGATCGCGTGCCGCACGATTTGCTCCTTTCATTACTTCAGCACATCAATGTGGGGAGTTTGATTAGCGACGGAGTGCGCATGGCTTACACTGGATGCTCGACGAGATTGGTAATAAATAAAACTGCGGGTGAGCGTATACCTGTGCTGCGGTCAGTAAGACAGGGGTGTCCACTATCACCCCGGCTTTTTGCTATTTTTATCGAACCTTTCTGTTTACGTGTAAATAATAACACTGCAATAAGTGGCTTTAAATTGCATGAAGCTGAGGTTAGGCTCCTTGCATACGCAGACGACATTGCAGTTTTCTGTACAATTTATGAGAGTATAATGCATACTGTAAATGCCGTGAAAACTTTCTGCACGGCGAGTGGTAAAGACGTGAACTGGGATAAGTGCGTTGGCTTCTGGCATGGGGAATGGGATGTCACGCCAAGAGTACCTCTAAACATTAAATAGCATGAAACACCAGTGAAGTATTTAGCAGTGCCGCTGGAGTTCTATCACGACAGTGAACCGTATTGGAAAAAAGAAGAACAGGCATTGCGCAATGATGTAGAAAAATGGAAAGGTTGGGGTATTTCTATATTTGCACGGGCCACAATGTGCAACTTGTTTCTGGTGAGCAAGCTGTGGTACGTAATGCAGGCTTTGCACTGCAGTAGAATAAGTGTACAGAAAATACACCGAGTATTTGCAATTTTCATATGGAGCTCTGTATGGGAAAGATCAAGCCGCACAAACCTCTTCAGAAAAGTTAGAGATGGCGGGCTTGGATTAGTTCATTTGTACGTAAGACAACTTGTCAATCGTTTCCTTTTTCTGCGTGATGTAGATGACCCTTTTTGAGAACCGTTATACAACTAAGGTTATCTAGAGTGCTGCCGGGATTTCTCGGATCATCATCAAATATGCAAGGACCAATACAAGGGTATATAAAGGAAGTTGTTTCGTCTTTCCACTTTTTGTCAGTGAGATTTTCGTTAGAGTATCTGGCTGACGTACCACGTAAAAATTGTATAAGGATCTTGTCGATGTTTTACTGCCTGTACCATTGTACCGTCAGCTATATTGTGCAGGCCCAGGACAGGATGTTCTGAAACGTGTTAAAAAATGCTTGTAGCGCCAGGGGTCAAAACTTTTTTCTTTATATTACATACTGGTACCTTACCAGTTAAAACGTGGTTGCAGGGCAAGGGAATATTCGTGTCATAGAGCACAAATTGCCAATTGTGTAAAAAACTGGAAACAATTGAACACGTGTTTATAGATTGCTAGAGCGGGGTTTTTTTCTGGGACATACTGCAAAGAACTTTGAAAAAAGAATTAGTCTTAAGTCCACACGGCATCCGTTTTCTTTAGGTTAAAAACGAGGCAGGTGTACCTTATGATCTCATGATGCTTCTGGGCCTGCACAGTATTTGGGAAACCCAACGTGCCTTTGAAAACGCAGTTTTAGAAGTGCTAGCTGTGCGCCAATATTTTTGCAAATCTGTGTGCCATTTTCTTGAAATGCTGAAAAGCCAAGAGGATAATCCAGACTAGATTAAGTGCATTGAGCGATTGTTACGACTGCCCAAGTATTGATTAATAGTCAGCCAAGAGCTGACGGTACCTCAATGAATTTTGTGGGTGCATTTTGTGACCCACTTGAATTTGGACCAATATGCAAATATGTAAAATGTGAACAGTCATGATATGCAAGGCAATAAAGAAAAAAAAGCACAAATAGCTTAGCAAGCTAATGCACTAAGTTCACGTACGTGAGCGCAACTGAGTGGTGCAGGTTCGAGTCCCGCCAAGTCTCAATTTGTTTAGTTTTTTTCAATGTTTTTACTATACTGCTATCTTTTCTAATGCGTTAGGTACTAAAACAAAATGAAAGCAATATTGCACTCAAGTACGTATGTGGGCTGTGTTTTTTGAGCAACAGTTATTAGTATTTTTATTTTCATTATTACATTTTTTTTATTTATTTCATAATATAACAAAATTAAGGACTAAGGGGAACATTGGGTTAGCTTTATTGTGAAGGGACTCGAGAAGTGAGAAAACTCAAACCAAAAAATTTATTAAGAAAAAACTGAGCATTTCACAGCCGGACCAGCTTCTTCAAGGGTAGGCCCTAGGTATGTGCGAGACTTGCTACATGACTCACCTCAAGCTGTGGCAGTTGAGGGAAGGCAATATCACCAAGAAGTTCCAAAATATATTTTGGTTGATGTTTTTTGATTCCTCCAAAATAAGGGCTGCACAATTGTGGTCGAGCCAAACCAAGAATTGCGGGCACGAAGTCATGAGACAGAAAATGAATATTGTTCATTGTTTGAAAAATTGCGCTTAATAAAAGGAAGAGATATGGAGTGCTACGTAGCTTAACTCGCCGTAGGAATTTTATATATACATATAGATAGTTTAAAATGGACAATGTTGCACACATAGACATTGGTTAAATTTCTTTGCAGCACAGTTGAAGCATCTATGTAGAACTGAAGCATCAAGAGAAGCTGTGCGTCCTCACTTTATTGCGCTTTACACAGCTTGTATGCGTCCATGCAGCCATGATATATTTTAAAGCATTTGTTTCACCTATAATCTTCTTATTCACTAAAGCTAGCCCATACATTGTGTCTTATGTAGCAACACAATTGAAGCGTAATCTGCATGGTGGTCTGAAACAATGCTTTTGAAAATCTCAGAACGACCCAGCTCTATACACGACCATCCGAGCATCAATGATAAGCACCAATATGTGTCCGTATATATCAGTTGTGCTCTCATAATTATTTTTCTGACCACTCCGTCTACCCCTACCTCGTTTCGGTCGTGAAGCTGTGGCAAGTTGTGTATAGCTGTATTTATACTGTAGGAGCACATTCTATCAATAAAAACTTATTTTTAGGCTACATGCAATTAGTTTTCATAGATTTTCATTTCTTTTGTCGGTTCTCAGGAGGGCTAAACTCATGGTCGATATTTTGAAATGACATTTCTCTTTGCCAATGTTAACAAGAACAGTTTCATCATTATTGACAAGTTCATTTGCACTGAATTTAGTTCTCATTATTATTGTTTCTACCAAAAAAACGAGCCCCTCAAGTTATGCTTTTTTTTGCTTGATTTGTTTTCGTGTGACAGCATGCAAGTAAATTGACAGTTATTGTCATTCCTTGTGAATGACTCATTTTCCTTGTGACAGACTTTAGCACCTGGGCATCTGCAGAAGTTGTATTCATTCTAGAAAGGGGCGAACAGGGGTGACTGACAACACAGACTAGCCTGCGTTATTCTTTTGTACTATATATGTCACTGTGCATTCATTTATAACTATATAGAGCTCAGATTTCCTGCTGAAAATGTGACAACAAATGTAGATTTTTCGCATTTTTGCGACAATCCGCATGCCTTTCATACACTATTGCACATTGTCGTAAGCACCTTACAAAATCTGTATATTTCCCTAAGACCTTAGGTTCCACATTTTCCTCATGAAAGCTTCTGTACACTCCATACTTTCCTTATTCCTCCATATCTTCTATAATGAACTCTCCGTATGCTCCATAAATTTCCTCATCTTTTCATATTTTCCATAAAACTCCCTCCATCTACGTCATAAAACTTCCTTATTCTTCCATATACTCCATAAAAAGCTTTCCATAAATGCCATACATTTTCTTTATCTTTCCGTATACTCCGTAAAAATCCTTCCGTATACGCCATACGATTTCCTTATCGTTCCGTATACTCCATAAGAAGCCTTCCGTATATGCCATACAACTTCCGTATATTTCCATAAAACTCCATATTTTTTCCGTATGTAGCATAAGGAAATGTTACAGAGTCCGTATATTTTCCGTAAGTTTTCATGCGGAACGTTTCAGTAAAGATCCTTTCCGTTTCCACTCGCTTTAAGAAGTGGTTTTCCCTTGCTTCCGCCAGGCGCTTCAAAGCATATTGATGGTGACATTATTTGGTGTGGAGTTGTCGTCTTCGGCGTGCATTCACCATTAAGACCTGGCGGTTTACCTTTCTGATCTTTGAAGGCTTCCCAGTTTCATATCAAAGAAATGTCTTTCACATGATCAGCTGAGTTGTTTACTTATTCTGTCATTATCTTCGTGGGTACAGTCCGTTGGCATGAATTCTGAAGTTGCGGAAGGTGTCTTCAGACTTGGAGGTTGTTTTTTGGTGTTGGGTTCCTGGTTTGCCTTTTCTGCTGTAGGAACCCTGGTTTGTATGTTTTTGTTATATTCCCCCTTTTGTCCTGAGGCCGACCCATCAAGCTTTTGTGCGACAAGATTGCTATTCTGCACGTATTGTCTAGATGGTGGTGATGGAGACAAAGAGAGTATTTTTTTTCTGCTTCTGCTCTCATCCGTTGTTTTATCGCTTCTACGGGACTTTGCTGTGCCTTTTGTGCATCTTCAATCTTATACTTCGCTCTCACCCTCGCTAGAATAATCAAGCGTTCATAAACTTCGGCTTCTTCTATTTCCGCTTTAAAATGATCGATGTCAACTGTGTTTGCAATCTCCTCACCAATTCCTCTGAGAAGATTGTACTGTTCAGTTAAAATTCGGTGAAACTTCAGCTCACATATTGACAGGTGGTCCATTAGCCAAAGGTGTCCAGTATCTGCAATCACCTGAGTGACGGCCTGGCGCGTTTAATTCAGCCTTTTGTAGAGGGTCTCCATGATCAGGTCCTGTGTCGGAAAAGTGAGTAGTCACTGGCTGGCCATGTCACGAGGCGAAGTGGGAGTCGTCATGGCATCCATCGCAACAGGTTCGCACAACGAATATCTGTCACTTGTGGGGCTGTCATTCTTCGTGATCTTGTGTATATCGGGCCATCGTCGTGAAGGGCGAGTCAGTACTGAGCCGTGGAAGACGTGAGGGCTCCCGTCTCGCGGGCCTCCATACGGTGCCCGCACTCACGGGGCTGCACTGCCAAGATGTACTTCGTTGACCTATGGTCTGCCTTGCCTTGTGTATATCGGGCCTTCGTCATGAAGGGCGAGTCAGGACGGAGCCGAAGTAAACGTGAGGGCTTCCGTCTCGCAAGCCTACAGACGACGCCTGCACTCACGTTGATGCACATTTCAGATGTCATGAACTGTCTTGCCTTGCGATTAATGGGCCGAAGTAAACGTTAGGGCTTTGTCTCGTGAGCCTCCAGACGATGTCTGCACTGACGTCAGTCCATGGGTGCTCCTAGTAGTCTTAGTTGCAGTCGTAATGCCAGGTCATAGCGATGGTTAGGCCTCGCACATCAGCTTTAGCCCCGGCGGCTTCACAAAAGTCCTCGAGGCTGCGACTGTGGTCGAAATACATGAAGGCCACTCCGTCTCACCTCCGAAGGTCCTTCCTCCCGGAATTCAAGGCACCAAAATGTAGAGAAAAGGACGAGCCGCCGTGCCCACAGCAAAGCCCACCCATTGACCTCTTCTTTTCACGGAATTCCGGTCTAATCTCCTAATGATGATAGTGACTATCTTCGTCGTTCACACAATATTTAACACATGTTTTCCCCTTCAGGCCACGCAAAAGATTGTCCATCATCCGCTTGAATTTTGCGGGCGTATTGCAAACACCGAAAGGCGTGACGCGGAATTTGTAAAGGTCGTCAGGTGTGACAAAGGCCATTCTAGGCTGAATCTCAGGTGCCATAGGGACTTGCAAGTAGCCGATCCGTAAGTCAATAGAAGATAAGAACTCTGCATCATGGAGGCTGTTAAGGGCATCGTCGATTATCGGTAAGGGGTAAACATCTTTTCGAGTCATTTTGTTAAGACGACAGTAGTCGACACAGAAGCGAATTGACCCGTCCTTTTTCTTAACAAGAACGACTGGAGATGACCGGGGGCTACTCGAAGGCTAGATGACGCCACACTACAGCATGTCAGCTACTTGGTCATCGATAACTGGCGCTCTGTCGCGGAAACGCGATAAGGTATTCGACGCAGTGATTCATTGGTGCCCGTGTCGATGCGGTGACCCACAGCTGATGTGTGGCCGAGGGGACTATGCTGGCAGTCAAAGAAAGAACAGAACTTGTTCAGGAGTCGTAGAAGCTGAGCACGTTGCAAAACGGTCACCATGTCGGCGATGGAGCTGCTCAGTACGTAGGGTCTAGTAGTCTGCGGCGAAGAGGCAAAGGTCAATCCATTGACTTCGTGTTCGCCGAAAGAACCAGTACGCATGTCAATATTTGCAGAAGGTTCGAGACTGTGAACACGCCCGACGCACTCGCCACAAAGTAGTGTTACAGGACATGACAGCACATTTGAGATGAGCAGTCTGCTGACACCGTCATGAAGTTTCAAAAGGGCTTGAGATAGCGGCAAACACTTGTGATGAACGAAAACGGCAGATGGCGTGAAAAGGGCACATGATTCTGCGAGCGTGTTGCAAGACACCATCTCAAGGGCAAAAGAGTGCGGTGGTATGGTAACGTCTTCAGCAACAAATAGTTTGTCCCCGGTTTCAACAGCGTCACGTAAAGTAGCGTCGCTAAACACTTCAAATGCCACCTCAGTGCGCGAGCAGACGATGACGGCCTTATTAGCAGAGAGAAAGTCCCAGCCCAAAATGAGGTTATTGAAGCAGGAATCCATCACTAGTAGTTCGACGACACGGATGAGGCCGTCAATCGCAATGCGAGCAATGAATGCAGCGGCCGGCGTGACGAGCTCTACGCTTGCTGTGCGAAGCGATGTACTTGCTTGTGGCGTCATAACGTTTTTGAGCAAGCGGCAGAGTCTGGCACTTATCACTGAAACTGCGGCTCCAGTGTCGACAAGAGCGAGTGCAGCGACAACGCCCACATATACGTCCAGTACATTTGTCGATGAAGAAAGAGCCCTTGGTCTTTTCGAGGGTGTCGCAGTTCCTGCCTCTGGAACTGCGGCAATCAGTTTTCCCGCTCTGGCGATGAAGGACGACAATGCATCGGCGATGGCGAGCGGCGTCGAGGGGATGGCGAGCGACGGTTAACAGAAGGGTGGTAATCGGCGTAGGATGACATCTGGTCAGGATGCTGAGAGCCTGCGAACGAAGGGCGCGGTGGTACATAAGAAACAGCTTCGAAGCTATGGTGGTAGTTCTGGTGATAGGCTGGGACACGCTGATGGCATTATCGCGCTATGTGGCCAGGAAACCCACAGACAAAGCATATCGGCCGATTGTCGGGTGTACGTCATTGTCCACTACTCTGAAGTGACCTTGGCTGAGCAAACTGAGGAGTGGGCACAGCTGATGGCAGTGACCTAAAAGTCTGAAGAGGTGGCTCTCGGCGACCACAGCATAGCTTAGAGGTGCATTCACCCCGGCACAGATAAAGGCGGTCGACAAGGGCGAAGTATCAAGGGCAGGTGGCAGAACCACGCAAACTTGCTCCCGGATAACTCAAGAATGTTCGCTGGCAGAAGTGATGGTTGTTGGCCGGCGGTTGATAGCAGCGACAGCTGACGAGCGACCTCAGCGCGAACAAACTCTTTGATCTGCGATAGCAGCGAGTGATGGTCAGAGGCGGTTGTCAAGCTTGAGAAGGTGTCATCCGGAACGTTAGGGCGTCGCGTGGGAAAACGCTGTCGCCGGAGCTCGTCAAAACTCTGACACAGCTCGAAGAGCTCCGAGAAAGTGGCAGGGTTTTTCCAGAGAAGCATTTGAAAGGCGTCATCGGAAATGCTCTTCATAACGTGTCGTACCTTGTCAGTTTTCAGCATTGTCGGGTCGACACGCCGGCAGTGGTCGAGGATGTCCTCTATGTAGCTGGTGAATGTCTCACCAGTTTGTTGGAAGCGGCTTCGTAGTCGTTGTTTTGCGCGAAGTTTGCGCACCCCAGGGCGTCCCAAAACAGCTCTTATGCAGGTCTTGAAGGTCGTCCAAGTAGGAATGTCCGTCTCGTGGTTTATGTACAGCAGCTTGGCGACATCTGTTAAACAAAACATCACGGTACCCAGTTTCATGGCATCATCTCATTTGTAGCGTTGGCTCGTTTGTAGGATTCCAGCCTATCCTCAACGTTTTTCTCGTCAGTGGCGCCGAAGGTGTTGACTTCACGCAGGAGCTGGGCACCGGGACAGCCCCTGGGTGGCGAAGCCCGTCGGGTGTGAAGACAGCGTCGTCAGGCATGACGAACGGCAGCTTTCAGCTACGCAATTTCAGGGTCGGGGCAAACCGCAGCAGTCTCCACCAAAATATAATGTAAATGCAAGGCGATAAGAGGTAGCAGCTTCAGGACAGAAGCAGCAAGGGCTGGCCAGATATACGGGCGTCGTCTTGTCTTGTCTCCGAAAAGATCATGGCTCACACCCACATGGGGGATTGGCCACACTGTAACTCATAAAAGATCATTTTTTACAAAGCTTGCTAAAAAATAAAGAGAAATGAGATAGGAACAATATAATGTTTCTTTGAAAAAACGTGAAAAACTGCAGAAGAATGCGATAGACCAGAATATATAAAACAAATTACCAAGAATGAGAAAGGGGGAGAAAAAATTGGATATATCTGGCAGTACCACTTGCAGCGTATCCTTCCGGTTGCCTGAATGAATTTATGTAGCACTGACAGAATATCACTGCGGCCCACACCCAACTGACTAGCTCGAAACGATAATAGGGTGGATGTATTGACTGGCAATCCGAGCATACCAATCGGTCTTTCAAGAATTATTCGGCGCAGTGAGGCGAAGCGGCGGCATGTGAGAAGAAAGTGATCTTTTGTTTCCGGTTCATTGCAAACTAAACATAGGTTAGTTAATGAAACTCCTGATTTGTTGAGATAAATATTTAACAGAAGAACTCTACAACGAAAGGGTGTGAGGGTCACCTCACATTGACGGGAAAGGCATTTTGCGCTGTTCCATGTGAATTCCAAGTGCCAAAATTCTTCAGATTGTAGAAGCGACGTTTCGTTGATTTTTAAGGCTAACAGGCGTCTGAATCGTTCGGCAGTAATAAAAGGAAACTGTGGAGCTACTAGCATCACCGGGAAATGTAAAGATGCCGAAGCGAGCGAACCAGCAATTTCATTTAGTTCAATTCCAGCATGCCCGGGGACCCAAATAAACCGAACTTCTGATAGGCTATGTGGTACGACAGACCAAAATATCCTGAGAAGTCTTCGCTGCAGCAACCAGGCAGCCCCAGCTCGCGCCTCGCGCCAACGTGTCGATGTCACCGTCGTAGTAGGTATTCCTCTTCACTACAGTGCATTCACTTATAAAAGTACAAACTGACTTAGGGCCAAGCAGGAGTTCAAGAAACAATTATGGCTAAAAGGGAAAGTGGCAGGGCAGAGGACACTCCTTGGTTTGGTGTACTTGGGGATGGGAGCAAAGGCCAGACAAGAAAACCGGGCAATGGTAAAGTTTATAACAAAGGACATTGAGGAATTAAGAGGAGAGTGCGAGATAATTATACTAGAATATATGAATGCGCACATAGAAGATATTGATGGGTATACCGACCCCACAGGCAAAATGATCATGGATATGTGTGGAAGACATGATTTGATCATTTGAAACTATACCGAGAATTCTGAAGGGCAAATAACATGGGAGGAAAAAAGGCTGCTGTCGACGATAGATTAAGCACTGATGTCACATAGGATGTATGATAAGCTCAGGGAAATCACATAGATGAAGGTGGCTCCAGACGTCTGGGTAGTGGTCACGAACGTATCAGGCTAAGCTTTGGAAAAGCAGGAAAAAAGGAAAGGAGAGAAGATGATCAACTACAGGAAAACTTTTATGTAGAAAGACAAAGAGAAACAGTTACTAAACAAATTGACAACGTAATACCTGATGATAATAAAACAGTGTGGACATATACGAATCTAATCAGACTGTTTGAGCTAGAGCTTGCTGAGGCACGTAACAAGTCACCCCCCAAAAGAAGACACAAACCTAAGAGCTGGTGGGATGAGGAAGTTAAGAGAGCCATAGCAAAGGTCTGGAAACCTATAGGGAACACAGACATGCTAAGCAGCGGGGTGAACCAACAGATGATGTTGAAACAAAAGGGAAAATCTCTCTAAACTGTAGAAGGAATGCGTCCCTTCTTATCATTGAGAAGATTAAAAGGAAGCTCAGTGGCTGGCAGAAGTACACAAAAAAGGTAGACACCCAGCTGCGAAATTTTGGAACCACCTAAACTCCCGAAGAAATGAGAGGAGCATAGAGTAGAGGTTTATATCTATAGCTCAAGGTACTAGGCTAGAAGGGGAAGAATCTATTGAATATATAGAAACAAGGGCGACAAAAAAATTTCAACAAAGAAGTGATTTATGCACCACAATAGACAAGAATGAATCAAGTGACCCAATTGCTCCATTTTCACAACGAGAATGGGAAAGGGATGAGAAGAGTGTTCCTAGAAGATCAACAGGCAGAGATGGCATTACAAATATGCTGACAAAGACATCAGGTCCGAAGTCTAAGGAGGCTTTGAGAGTGACAGTGAGCAAAATAATAATTGGTGGTGAAGTCCCCGATGGATGGAAACTTAGCAGGATGAGCATGATCTATAAAGGTAAGGGGGACAAAGCTGACATGAACATCAACCGTCTTATAACAATGACATCAAATGTCTACAGGCTGGCGATGCAGATTGTAAAGGAAAGACGGCAAGCATGGATAGAGGATGAGGGGTGCCGGGGGAACTGCCGAATTGGTTTCGGAAACACAGGAGGTTGGAAGACAATCTGTTCTCACTGACGCAGTGCATCTAAAGAGCAGAAAAGAAACACTGGGCCCTGTGGCTAGCATTTTTGGATATCAAGGGATCGTATGATAGCGTGGTTCAAGAGGACTTGTGGGGAAAACTGGATACGGATATCAAGGGAGCGTATGATAGCGTGGTTCAAGAGGACTTGTGGGGAAAACTGGATACACTAGGTGTGGAATTTGGAGTCACTAATCTTTTAAAGGATATGTATAATAATAACAAGGTAGTTATAAAATGGAAAAAACAGGTATCCAAGAAAGCAGAGGTAAAACGGGGACTTAGGCAGGTGTGTCTTTTGTCACCATTGTTATTCATGATGTACCTACACGGATTAGAGGCCACATTAGAGGGAATTGGACTGGGCTTCAACCTCTCTCGTCAAACAAGGAAAACTCATTGAACAGGCAGTACCAGCATTTAGAAAGCAGATGATACAGTGCTAATGGCCGACAACAAGGAAGATTTGCAGAGATGAATGGACATCTGCGGTAATGAGGGAAATAGGTTAGATTACAGATTCAGTACGGAAAAATGAACAATCATGACTTTTAATGATAATGAGATTAGTGAGCTTGGAATACGGGAGGTTACGCTAGAGGTAACAGATAATTACAAATATCTGGGCGTATTGATAAGCAATGAGGCCGAGTACCTAAGCCAACACGAAATATACGTGACGTATAAATGTAATAAAAATGCAGTGGTGATGAGAAACAGGGCACTGTGTAATTACAATAGGTATGATGTTGTGAGAGGCATATGGAAAGGGGTCATGGTTCCTGGTCTCACGTGCCGCAATACGGTCTTGTTGATGAGATCAGAAGTTCAAGCAAGATTAAAAATTTAAGCAATGTGGAATAGGTAGGCTTGCCTTAGGAGCTTATGGGAATACACCAAATCATCGAGTACAGGGGGATATAGGATTGACATCATTTGAGGGCAGGGAAGCTAGCAGCAAGATAAAATTTGAGAAACGATTGAGAGAAACGGGGGAAGTGTTGGGCTAGGAAGTTTTCCAGCTACTTGTACATTAAGATTGTCGATACAAAATGGAGGAAGCGAACCAAAACATTGACTGGTAAATACTTAGAAATTAGCAGGGGGCCAAACAAAAAAGAATTATCGGTTAAGAAGAAGGCGAAGGAAGTTGATACCGATGTGTGAAGAATCGGCATGATTAAGAAGTCGGCACTTGAGATCTATCTAACTTTTAAGCAGGAAATTGCGAAGGAGAGGATCTATGATAATACTCGGGGTAGTTCTCTACTGTTTGAGGCCAGGACGGGAGTAAATCGAACCAATGCATATCGGGCCATATACGAAGAGGTAGACACGGTATACAGTGCGTATCAAAAGGAAGAGAAAACGGCCGAACACTTAATAATGTTTTGTAAAGGGCTTCACCCTATAGTCCAGGATGATGGCGCAGAGTTTTTCAAAGCACTGGGGTTTAGGGACAGGGAGGGCAAAGTAGACTTTAAGCGGGTAGAAATAACAAGAAAGAGGTGATCTTATTGATGGCTAAAGTCAAGACACGAGTGAAATTTAAACTCTTCACTGCAAAGTACGAGTCCTCAACCTCATCATTTAACGAAAAAAATAAATCTACTCATTGGTTCACTAAGTATTAAGGCTCGGTGGCATGAACCGCCACCCGATCCAAAGGGTACTGCCATACCAATCCATCTATCCATCCATCCATGCTAGTCGCGAACTGCTAGCGGCCGTTTCAGTTCGCTGCAACACGACGCCGTCTTTCATATCGAACGTCTCAGTTTTTTCTGAACTATCCGCAATCTTTGAAGCTTTAGTTATCCCTGGGAGCCTATACGACGTGCGTGTTGCCATGTAAAAGCGATGGGGAAGAAGCGTTTTGCCCGACGCTACAACACAGGGTACAAGTCCTGTACCGAGAAACTTTCGCTGTTTTCTGCGCCGAGACGTGAAGAACGTCTTCGGGTGTGGGGGAATTCCATTCAACGCAAGGATCGAATCCTACAGTAAACAGACTGCCCCTGCGAAACGCACTTCGAGCCTGAATTGGTGAGCAAAACCTGGGAAGTGGCCTGCAAGGCAACGTTTTATGTCGAGATCCCCGGAAGCGTCTTTCTCTAAAGATGCAGTGCCCTGTACTTTTCCCGACTGCCCAACCTGTCTCTCGAAAGGGGAAAAAACAACGCAAGAGGCAAGCCGAAATACGTGACGTCAACGAGACTTTCAAGAATCACAGAAAGCAAAGCCAGGATCTCAGTGGCTCGCTTTTTCAATGCCTTCTTGCGGATCCCCCCGAACGTCGTGCTACTGCTTCGGACATGTTCTTGCATGATTGCACCTCGGCACCACTCACAGCGCTGTTACCTTTTGATGAGCTGTTTGGAGGCCCAGCATCCGTTGAGCTTCCGTCCAGAACCTAAGGTTTTCACCGACTGCAGGTTGACGAGCTTTACAATGTTGTGTTCTCAGAATTGTGGCGCGTTCGAGAACCACAGTGTGCTCTTGACACATGCCACACAGTGCCGTGGAAACTGCTTGACAATAATCAAGACACGCAACTCAGTGTTGTTTTAATGGGCAAGCCGGTTTCACACGAAGTACTGGGATTCAGCCTCTAAGTGTCAATCAGCGACGACATCACAATCCTACTGAAGGACATGGAGAGCCTCCACCTTTGCAGTGGTGGCCCAACGGCAAAGCAGTACCCCCATGCACAACTGGAATGCGGAATAGTTGACGTTTGTGGACGGTGGAGGCACAGAAATTGTGCGCAGGTTCTTTCTGCCAACGGTGCCTTCCAGAGGTGTGCTGGCCTGTCGGAAACTCTGCGGGTCCACCAAAGGAGGGCACTGCTCAGGAAGCAAGGAAAAGGGGCCCGCAAAATTTTCGCATGGTAATTATGAGAGGGTGAGAATTTTTCGACGAGCACAGTATGCGCTTAAACGAGCCAAGGATCACTTGACTAAGAAGGTAAAGGGGCTGAAGCAAGCACTGAAGACAATGCAGGACATGCTAGTTGCCATTTCTAATGAATCCTTGCAAGAGAAGTTGGACAAGCTGCATGTCCCAAATGAACGGCTCATGGTCATTCAGGAGTGCATCTCAGCTGCTAAGGCAACAGGAAAGAAAACCGCCGATACCCGAAGAGTTGGCTTTTGTTGTGCCTGCTTTTGCATATTCGGAGTCCATCTACGTACGCCTTTTTAAGGAACAATGATATTCTACCATTGCCGTGCAGTTCCACCGTGCGAAAGTATTTGGCAGCCATCCGTGTAAAGTGTGGGTTTGACGCCAGTGCCTTTGGAGCGTTCGAAAAGAAACCGGGGCCAGATTCACAAAACTCACTTACGAAAACATTGTTGCGCAAGATCATTTTTTGTTGCGTAAATCGATTCACAAAACGAAAAAAAAACGTCGTAGGAAGCCATTGTTGTCACATCGGCCACTGTAATAAAGCGCGCCGTGACTGACCGGGAACATGTCAGCGGCGATGGTGATGCTGTTGCTATATATGCTTGCGTCACCGAAAAGTGCCCATAAGTGGATTCACGAAGCGAAATTTTGCGTAAAAACAGTGTGGCTGAAAGAAAATCCTGAGCTTGGTCCGGACCAATCTTAGGAACAATGTGGCTACTTGGAACCTGCCGCCGTGGCAGTATACTTTAGTGCCTTGGCTGGTTTTGAATTAATTCACGCCCATGAAGGGCTGCCTGATGACTGCTGGTGCGTACTTATTTCTTTCGGCGGTTTGAGTTTCGTGTGGGTTTTTCCTCTTATGCAATAGATGGTATTGACAACCACCGTCGTCCAATAATTATAAGTCGCAGTAATTGAAGAATGCTATTGGACGTAATTGGCGTAAAATTATGCATGTAAAGATTTCTGGTTGGATGAAAACCAATGTGCTACGTGAATCGTCGGTGCATTAGAACTTGGCACGGCATAGGATCAACCTTATTAGTTATGTTTTTGTGTTGCACCCCATCTCATCGAAATAAAAGTACGACTCGAGATCCTGCCTCATTGGTGGAAATTACCACCAAAGAGGTTAATGGGAGCACATTCCTTGCACGTTATTCGAAATAAAAATGAGAGGAACTTGTTAGTGAGTGGTTCATAATGTTTGTGCTTCCATTGGCTCTAACTGTCCAATGGATGCGATCTCTAAAATACAGTTGTCGATACACTTTGGGACGATCTGGAACGGCGCGCACTTTGTAAACCGAAGCGTATTAGGGGTGTGCGTGATTACGCATGGAACTACAAACAAATCAAGCATTTCTCACCTTCACTGCTCAGAAACCGATAAGGACCGTGATAATATGGCAAGCAGTCGGAATAAAATGACCCTAGTAACTTTATATGACCCTGGAAATACGCAAACCCTCATGATTCTGGAGCAAACCTTGGTTGAATTCGTTCCTGCGACAATTACCAGCATTTTAACGTGTTGCACGAACATAATTAAAAGATACAGCGAGCCACTGACATGTATTTTATGCAACACAGTGACCCCTTGACCTGGGAATAATAGCGTTGCGAAGGTGAATCCCCCGTCGCATGCTCTGATCGTAGCAGACGACAAACGCGAGCAGACGACGGCTTGGCCGCCAAGCACAGCTTGTGATTGGTTGTGAAGCAATACCCTCAACATAAGCTCACTCCGTGAGGTTGCCAAAACACTTCTTTCATCTCGCACGCCTGTCGTGTTCGGCATATCACCCCCCTCGCAGTTACGAGCAAATTTTGACAAGGTTCCTATGGCGTTGCATGATTGATTGCCAGACTGGAAGGGTAGTTGTTGCCAGACTGCCGCTAAACTTGGCTGAAAAGTTTTTTCTTGAAGTTGTGGCTTTTCCGTAAGAGTTTGGTGCTATCCGCGGTGCATTTCGCGAGTGCATGAGCGACGCTGGCCGTTTTAATTAACGGAATGAACCGAGCCTAGCAGAAGTCGAGCGTGGTGCTGCCGTGCAATTAAGAGGCCGTTTTAATGCCATTTTAATTAACAGAATGAACCGCGCATTACAGAATTCGTTTTACCTACGGAATGTACCAATCCTAGCAGAAGTCGAGCGCGGCACTGCTGCGCAATTAAGAGGCCATTTTAATTAACGAAATGAACCACGCTTAGCAGAAGTCGAGCGCGGCGCTTCTGCGCAATCAAGAGGCCGTTTTAATTAACGGAATGAACCGCGCCTAGCAGAAGTCGAGCGTGGCGCTTCTGCGCAATCAAGAGGCCGTTTTAATTAACGGAATGAACCGCGCCTAGCAGAAGTTGAGCGCGGCGCTGCTGCACAATTAAGAAGCCGTTTTAATTAACGAAATGCATTACAGATTTCGTTTTATTTACTGAATGAACCGCGCCTAGCAGAAGTCGAGCGTAGTGCTGTCGTGCAATTAAGAGGCCGTTTTAATTTCGTTTTAATTAACGGAATGAACCGCGCATTACAGAATTCGTTTTAATTAACGGAATGAACTTAGCCTAGCAGAAGTCTAGGCGCGTTCTCTTGCTGTGTGCGCAGCTGTGCGATTAAGATATCGCGTCTCAGTATTAGGGATGACGGGGAAACTGAATAGAGTCGCGGGAGGTGATGCGCTGCCCCCCCCTTACTTTTTTTTCTCTCTCAGCTGATCGTGTCGCGTCGACCACGCGCTACGACGGGGGATGCTACGCTTCCCCTAGCTGAGTCAGCACAAGACATATCGTTCGGACTCGTATATACATGTGATGCATAAGCGTTCCAAGGCTGGTTAATCGGGGTAAGTCGGATATGCTACATCTATGTACGCCTGGAAGGCCTGCCTCGGGAAGACTGTCGCTGTTTCCATACGGGTATGCCTCCGTCGACGTTGTATTCTGGAAGAGTGGCGTGCAGGCGACGACCTTGCAGTAGTTCTCCGGGTGAGTGACCGCTGTCAAGGGGAGGAGATCGATAAGCCAACAGACCAAACCATACATCCCCCCGGGACACGTGGGTTTTCTTTAGAATACGCTTCACGATCTGTACCCCCTTTTCAGCTAAGCCATTTGATCGTGGGAACTCTGGACTTGAGGTGATATGCTCGAAGTCATATCGGCGCACGAAGGACGCGAACTCTCGCGATGCAAATTGAGGCCCGTTGTCGGTGCAAACTTGGTTGGGAATGCCGTATCGCGAGAAGATAGCAGATATCTTGTCGATTACTTCCGCCGCCGTGGTACCTCCGAGTTTCTCGACGTCAGGAAAGTTAGAATGGGCCTCAAACACAACTACGTAGTGTTCTCCAGCAAATGTAAATAGGTCTATGCCTACGCGATGCCAAGGTCGGTCGGGCATTGGCTGTAGCAGGAGGGGTTCACTCGGTTGACTGTATGCGTACTTTCGACATACGCTGCACGTTCGCGCTCGTCGCTCAATGTCACTGCTCATTCCCGGCCAGAAAACCAGTCTACGGGCTCTAGCTTTGCACTTGTTCATACCTAAGTGGCCTTCGTGAATTCGCTCAAGAATTTCCGCACGCATTGATTTAGGCACCACAACTTTGCAACCCTTTAGCACCACTCCATTGACCACGGATAGCTCTTCCGCATACGGTTTCAGTACACCGTCTATTGCCATGCCATCTTCCATTTGTTTCATGGTGCGGCTGAGAAGCGGATCTTCGAGGGTTTCCTTCTGCAGCCGCAACATAGTCGCTTTGCTTATGATGCTGGTGACTACTTGCGTTGTGTGGACGTCCACGTCCTCGACTTGGTCGCCTCCGCCAGTTGGTAGTGCAGCCCGAGACAGCAGGTCTGCGAGTAACAGGTCCCTACCAGGTACAAACTGCAACAAAAAATCATATTTCATAAGACGGATGAAAAACCGCTGTATCCTGGGTGGCATATCTGCAATGTTCTTTTCGGCAATCGCAAGTAATGGCCTGTAATCAGTTTCTATTGTAATGCTTCGTCCATACACGAACTGAACAAATTTTTCACAAGCGAAAACAATTGCCAGTGTTTCCTTTTCTATCTGGGCGTATCGCTCTTCACTCGGCGTCAGCGCTCTTGAGGCATAGGTCACTGGGCGCCAGTCATCCCCGTGTTTTTGCAATAAGGCCGCGCCAATACCTGTTCCTGAGGCGTTCGCAGTTATCTTAGTGTTTCTTTTTTCATCAAAAAGAGCCAGCAATGGAGGATTAGCAAGCGCTGCGTAGATCTGGTCCCATTCGCGCTCATGGGCTGTTGTCCACTCAAACACCGATGCTTCTTTCACCAGGCTACGCAGCAACGTCGTTTTATCACTCAAAGCTGGCAGGTATTTCCGAAAGTAGTTCACAACCCCGAGTAATCTGCGCACACTCTGTTTATCTTTTGGGGCTGGCATGGCACGGACGCTTTCGATTAGATCGGGGTCCGGACGAATTCCGTCTCTTCCGATAACGTCGCCAAGGAATGCAACCTGCGTGGTGCCGAACACGCATTTAGCTGGATTAAATGTCAGCCCTTCCTCTTGCGCCCGCCTTAGTACTGCGATGACGCGTTCGTCGTGTTCTTCCTTTGAGTTTCCCCATATTAAAACGTCGTCTACGTAGACGCGCACTCCCGGCAGCCCTTCAAACATCTCTGTTAGAGTCTTCTGGGACACCTCGCTGGCTGAGGAAATTCCGAAAGGCAGACGCAAAAAACGGTACCACCCAAATGGTGTCGCAAAAGTGGATATTCGTGAAGTGGCCTCATCTAAAGGAATCTGATGAAAGCCGGCATTAGCGTCGAGCCGGGAGAAACATTGTGCTCCTGCCAGCTCGCTCTCTATGTCCTCTCTTGAAGAGATAAAATAGTGCTCCCGCTTAATGCTCCTGTTCACTGCTCTAGGGTCCATGCAGATGCGAAGGGTACCATCCTTCTTGTGCACAACTACCAGGGGGCTCACCCATTCAGTTGGTTCATCCACCTTGACGATGATTGAGGCCTTTTCCATTCGTTGCAGTTCTTGTCGCAGGCGTCCTTTCAACGCTGTGGGTACTCTGCGGGCAGGCTGCACGACTGCAACGGCATCCTCTCGTAGTACCATTTTGTAGGGTCGCCTGACGCAGCCGGTGCCGCTGAAGAGGTCAGGAAATGCAAGCTGGAATTTCGTTTGCCCATCGCCTACCTTCATGGCGTCCACCGTCACCGGCACCAGACCAAACTGCTGGCATGTCTTTAAGCCAAGGATGGCTTGGCGCCCCTTTTTCACGATAAAGAACGAGACCGAATGCTGTGCTTCGTTTATCTCGAGATCTTCGGTCGCCACGCCAACGTGTTTGATTGTACTGCCGTTGTAGGCGGAGAGGACAGCGGCGCTCTTTCGCGGAGTGCTTGCGTGGGCGATTCGGTTGAACAGGGTTAGGGGCAGCAAATTTGCCTGAGACCCGGTATCTACCTTGAATTGTATCTCCTGACCGGCTATTTTTCTGCGAACCATCCAATCCACTCCTATATCTCCGGTGACGCCGCTAATGCTGATGCCCAGGATGTCAAAATTTTGATCGCTTTCTTCGGCTTTGTGAACCTCGCTTATCCTGCGCGCATTGTTGCAGCATGCGGCGAAGTGATTTCGTTTCTTGCATGCATAACAAGTTTTTCCATACGCCGGGCACCGCTCGGGGGCATGTACCTTGTTACAATTTCTACACCGAGTTCCATTCGCAAACTTCATGCGGTGTGTGCGGCGTGTAACGTCAACGTGCAGGCTTTCATTTGACCATGCTGCGCTCTGAATGGCAGCAATCTCAGCAGCTTTTCAAATTTCTTCTGCTTCCTGCAAGTTTAAGTCTTTGTCGCTCAGCAGCTTTTCTCGAAGTTTCGCATTATTTGTCCCAAACACCAGTTGATCTCTGATCATAGACTCTTCAAGCGCACCGAAGTTGCACAGCTTTGCTTGTTTTTTTAAGTCCCGTAGGAACCGGTCAAAGGGCTTGGCCTCTTTCTGCTTTCGCAGTCGAAAAATGTGCCTTTCGTAGACTTCATTACCCTGGTCGACACAATATTCTTCGAATTTCCGCACTAACGTATCATAATCTTCTTTGCTCTCACCTGCCGCAAACGAGAAGTTGTTGTAGACCTCGAGCGCCTCGTCCCCCGCGGTGCTCAGAAGAATCGCTGCTTTTACGGCCGATGGGCGGGGCTTCTCCGGTTCCGTAGTGGTGATGAACAGCTGCAGCTTCTGCTTGAATACCAGCCAGTTTTTCCTGATGTTGCCGGACAGTTGCAGCGGTTCCGGGGGCTTGACGAAGTCCATTTCGAACGTCAGTACCCCACTTCTGACACCATGTATCGTTTAGCTCAGAGACAAGACGACGATGAACACGTGGCTGGGCCTCGCCATAACGAAAGACCCCTGGCCATTTATTTGCTGGGCTTAAGTAGCCGCGCTCACAGCGGGGAAGGGGGAAAGAAAGAAAGAAAAGGAAGGAACGTAAAGCGCACGAAACGGTGGAGAGGAGGAGAAGACGATATCGCCTAGGGCGAATGCTGATAGCAGATAGTCCGGTCCGTTACAGCTTCTAATGATTGTTTTTAAATATCTCGTTTTTCTCTCTTCACAGATCGCAGAGATAGGTTTGTTAAGGTCCTGTGATGCATCGGTTGCACACATTGGCACAACAATCCACATCATGATTTGGAGTACCTGAACAAAAATAAGAAGGGCATGTGCTCCCTAACTGTTCAAGTCTATGTCTCTGCTGGGACTGTTATCACTCAGCGGACCTGCATGTGGCCTGGAAACATGCATGGCAGCCTCATCTAGAAAGACTGCGATCTGCTTGGGAGCTTCGAGGGCACAAGACTGCCTAATGACTAGCTGCAAGGTTAGTTTTTCTTTAATACATACGAATGAGTGAACACCACTTACTGTGCTCAAATTGAAAACCCAAGCATGGTTGCTTGCAGTGAATATCTTTATTATTCTCACACATAATTCTTATTCAACACTTAGAGAACTAAATTACGAGATAATTGAGAATGTTGAACGCCTGCAGCGTGTGAATGAAACTCCCATCATCTGAGGCTCAAAAGCTTGTGCATTTGAACGAGCACAAATGCTTTGAATCCTTATTGAGCTCTCAAGCTTGTGACTCACTCTGTGGATCAAGTGCTCTGGAAAGAAATAACAAGTGGGTGACAATCGCCGTGCTGTTCACAACTTGCAAGGAGAAAGACCTATCGATCAAGCCTCAGACACTATAGGGCCAGTAACTGGATCTTTTACTGGATATAGCTTTTTCTCTCTCAGTGTTGTGGCATGTTGTGTTTCAACCGAACGTGTTCACCACGATTGCATAGTGATACATTTTTTCCTACAAATTGTACTTGACCTAAGCATGCATTGTGGATTTCTAAAGGTGACGTTCAATGTGTTTTAAGCCATGGCTCCTCATCTTTCTGTCTGTGGCTCACCTACTTCAGCAGCAGTGCGATGCAGCCAGCACACATGCAAGCCAAGTTATGGAGCACTCCTTTGGTGTTCTGTGCAGGACACAGCATTTCTATCCGGCGAAACACTAGTATCAACAATATTGGTGAGTGTTGGTGGCACCTGTAGGAACCCATTGTGTTTGTTGCGTATTATTTCCCCTGATGAAGTGCATTTTGAAAGATTTTCTTCATTTGGAATAATAGATGTCAGCAACAAGCATACTCACAATCCTGAAGTGCATTGTGTCTTCTAGACGGCCCATTTGCTCCTATATGCGGTATGGTGAGCTGGCTATGTTAGAAAGCCTTGAAGTTATGAACATTAGCTGTCGTGTTGTAATGCAGTCTAACTTGTGTTTGTTAGTGGACATATTTGTGGTCTGCTTCTTGCACCTAGTGTAAAGTCGAAATAAAAGAGACTTTATTGGCTTATGATGCCTGGCAGAAGTTTCATGCTTTAATCTATAACATTGTAGTTTTGCTCTTGTATAATAATAAAATATATTTTCTGTCTTCACTGTTTGTTTGTGTGTTGAGGCTTGCCATCGGCTTCTAAAAATATGACATCTGTGAATATGAGCACATATTTAACGACTGTACACTCTTGCATGTAGCATGGTTGTAACAATAATCTGTATTTTTCCAAGTTCCAGCAGTAACAAGGGATCCAGTGCTCCACGGTCATGTGCAGTGTATCAAGAACAAAGCAAAGAAGACAACAAGTAGAAAGGAACTGCCAGTGACTGTTCTCTTGCTCAAAGTTTACGACAACAGAAAGAGCACACTGTGATGTCAGGAGCAGTTTGAGTTGTATACGTAGTAACATTCTGTGCAGCTGCAGCTTAACTTCTTAGCAGTGCATTATTCCGAAGTTCCTTTGCCTGCGTTCCAAATTATTCAAATTTTGCATGAAAGATACAAAACAATGACACTAAATTAAAGGCTGCTGTAGTGTTAGTGGGCAAACAATTTTGAGCTGAAGTTTTTAACATGCATGTTAATAAAAGTGTCTGCGTGTCTCTGCATTTAACTGCCATAAATCACACTATCCATGGTCGGCAATAGTAACTGTGCTTGCATTCTTTGTAGTACAAGAAGTAAAGCCATGGATGCGGTAATCTCGTACTTGGTCGATATAATTCTTCAGTGTACACTCATTTGTATAGCACCAATGATACCATGACTGTATAAGCTCTGAGAAGTGAATCAATGTGAATTATTTTTATTTGAAAGGTAGAGGATCATCACTACTCCTGGTATATCTAACAGTAGATTTTAGTGCTTGTGTATTGTTATCCCACTGCCTGTCCGTCCTTCAACAGTCTACTTGTATGTTTTACAGTGTAAGTGTAACTTCTTTATTGTATACTTTGTTCGGACATATTTGTTCCTAATGTAATTGTGTACTATGCAAGTGACTTATCATATATGCAGCTTTACTCAGACTAGAAATAATTGTTTTTATTTTAATTTATATGTAACTATAGCATGCATTTACTTATCTTTTTTTAAGTGCCTGTACAATTGTTTAGCCCCACAAAATTACTGGCGTACTCTAATATTGAAGCTGGCATCTTAATATAGTTTGTTAGTGGACGTAATATTATGTTTACAAACATTGTTCCTATCCTCAGATAAACTGTGAAAACTCTATTTCCATTTACACTATTTACATTTTTTGAACTGTGTGAAGGTAAAGGTTGCTTTGTTCTTTTATTCTGGTCCCTGTTTTATGCAAACGACACCTAATTACTTTGTAGTGGCATAGTGTTAGTTGTGATTTTCCACATATGTGCTGAGCGACATCGCAATTGAGACCAGCAGCAAGACATACATGCAGTGCACTGGAGCATCACCTCACATAATTAGTGTACAGTCTTTGCCCACTAGTGAACCGAACTTTTTTCAAGCAGACTAACAGATAACTGAATGGGATTTTTGTTAATGTGCAAACTTTGAAGTCTTTTTGGGGAGTGTTTCAGGAGAACAAAATGGGGTTCATAGCTATCAGTATAAACACTGTTTGCACCAAGGCACGTAGTAGCTTAGAATTGTATTATTCATGTATTGTCTAGAATTTCATTGCGCTGTGCCGCCTTTCAGCCCAAGTGTGCTAACTTGCTTTGTTAGTGTGTTGTGAATGAGCCAAGCTATGTAAATAAGCAGAGTAATATTGCAGATATGAGCAAAATATTGATGCACAGCCCTTTTATTTAGCATGACATTGTCAAGGGCTTAATTCTTGTGTTTCTTATAAAAACTGCTTGTCAATGGGCAGCAGCAGAAACTATGCATCAAGCTTTTCCGAGATGGTTCGAGAAACACCGAGTTCAGACATAACAGTGCTGGTGGATTTCTCTCGTAAGTTACTTTCTGTATATTCAAAATGGGTGTATTGGAATTTTTGTTTTATAGCCATTCAGCTTAATAGTTACACCTCAGTATATTTTTGTATGTATGTATGTATGTATGTATGTATGTATGTATCTTTTAAATGAGAAATCATTTATCATTGATGAGTAAGTTTGGTAATGATTTGGCTGAATTTGTTTCTAGTTCTTTTTCTTCTGAGCAATTATACATTTAATTTTGTTTTTTACTGCATGAAAATAAATGTAACCTTACACAAAATATGTGCATTCGAAGAAATTGTTTCATTTGCCAACGTACAGTCATGAGCAAGAAATTGGGTGAAATGGAACCAACCAGCGAAGATTAGATTAGAGCATAGCTACTTTACATGTCATATATTGTACACATTGCGTTCGTTGAATATGTCAATTTCAACATATCAATTTTAATCAGAATAAACAAGCTATCACCCATGGTTGTATATGTTTGTGATATTTATGAATAATGCCACTTGGGTGCTAGTTACGGCGAGCGCAAGCAATGGCTGCCCGCGAGAATGGAAGACGATGTTCTGGGGCAGCGCGTGCTCTGGCCAGTTGTTTATTATTGAAGCAGCCATCTTGCCAGTTTTCGGTGCGTCTCCCCGCCCGCTCAGTTCTTCCTAGTTGAAGACCTTTTGTAGCACGTGACAATATTATATTACCGGTTGGCAATTACTATTAAGGTCACAAACCTAGTCAATTTTTTCCATGCACCTTTCATCTGTACTGGAATTGTTAACAAAAAATAAATTTCGGTTTAAAAATTTATTGTAGTAACCAAACGCAGAGTATCTCTCTGTGACACTAATCACATTTCCATTGTTCTGTTCCGTTCTCGACTATAGGGGACTCTCTAAGCAGAACTCAATTAACTGCTATAGTCCATTTTAATCATTCATAGTGACATTACACTGAAGCGTGCAGCATGACAAATAGCGAGAAAAAGGACACAAACTAATCACTCTGTTTGTGTCTTTACTAATTGTCCGTGCTCTTTGGCCTTGTGGCAGGTAATGATGCCCGCCAAATTAGCACGAAAACGTGTCCTGACAAAAGCAGTCTTCTTGGCCGCAAGCAATTAGCTCGCTGCATGTGTAGACTTTCTTCAATACACCGTGATGACTGATCGTTGGTCGAATGTCCAAACACGTGAAAAGTAATATACCAGGTATGATATTGGTATTTCAGCACTGGGCACTTTAGCGAAAAGAGAGGGTGGAGGGAAAAATATGAACCCTGAGTTTTGTAATTTATTGAGCATGGCACAGCACTTTTGGGGCAAAAGGGGAGTGAAAGAAGAAAGCGCGAAAGCCATTTTCTAAAAAAAAAAATAGTACCCGAAGCCACGCATAATCTCAGGCCGGGCAACATCTTGAAAAAAAAAGTGCTCGGTGACACTGCGGATCCAACCCAGATCCTCCTAGGTTGTAGCCGATCGCTGTAACCGCTCGACCACTGCAGCAGTGCTTGCGTTTGCTCTATTGCTGATATATAATCAATGCTTTGAATGACGCCAAATGCAAAAACGTCTGGTTAAACTTGGTCAAAAATAGAAAAATATAGTTATAATGAGTTTGCCCAAGGTTACTAGAAGATAGAAACTACCACGTGTGGCTATATAACGGTGCACTATTCATCTTCTACATTACTCTCATGATGTTGGGATACCCGGCTCTAACGTACGCAAATATAAATAAAAAATAAATATATACATCGGCCTGCAACAACGCTATTCACTAGTCACTAGTGTCACTTTCACTAGATGAATACTCAGTTTGTTTCCATTAACGGTATTTGAGAAAACATTGGCTCATTAGCTCACAACTCCCCTACTTAGCATTCATTTTATCACATCTAAAGACAGTCACACATCATCTCGCTTTCTGTGTGGTTGTCGCTCCCATAAAACGCGTACTCCACATTTTATGCTCTCCAAGCATCCGACGCTGCTTTGCGGAAACGTTCCCTGACGTCTGCCGGGCCAGAAAATTGTCTTTATTATCTATCGATTTCAAGCTTTCGTGGAGACGAAATGAGAGTCCCCCCCCTCTCTCTCTCTCTATCTTTGTCCTTTTTGCACGTGTGATACCGTCTCTCGACTTCAAGGCTCGTATACACGTCCCTTGCTTTGTTTTCTCACTCAAACAATGCTGGACGAAATATTTACACCGTGTTTTGTGAAAACATTAGCACTGAAACACCTCCCGATGAGTCCCCCTCGTTTTACGTAGACACATATATAAGCGCAATCGTATGCACGTTCTCGCATTTCGACGTTATAATAATTCTGCGTTGCATGCAGCCAGCGAAATTCCACTCACAATTTCATTTGATTAATGCTGTTCTCTATTTATGAACAATTCGTAAGCAGGCACAAAAGTCGCTCCTTTGTCTTGTAATAAGAATATTGTAAGAAAGGCAACCTTTTACGCCTAGGTAGAAAACACCCTTACACAACTATACCGTGCTCAATTACACCGGATTAGTTGAGAAGCAGCGCGGCTTCATTAAAATGTAAGGTAACTGGTCGCGTTAAACAGGCCAAGACATTTGAGGCCACTTTCGAACATTGCATGCATCGATTTATGCGTGGTTTCATTGATGTGGTGCACCTGGAGCGTTGTTTACTTATACTTGGCGAGATAGTGCACTGATTGCTCGATGGCTCAAGGCCATCCAGCAATTTTTTGTTTAGCTACAGCCGTTAATGAAAGGCGAGTGCTTGGCCTTGCACAGCACACCGCAAAACGTCTATTACAACGTACGCGGCATCCCGTAAGCGCTGTAGAAGATGCTCGCGGAACTCAAACTTAGATGCAGCAAATCATTGGCTATCATTGTATACTCTCGATGCTAGACGCTTTGCGTGCTACCTTGATATTATCGGCTCACACTTCTTTCTTTTTTTGTCGTTCCATCGGCTATCGTGAGTCCTCCTCACCCTCTTATGAGCCGAATAAGTTCAATTTGTACCTGCGCTATAGTAATCCCTCCAGATGAGTAACTTCTTGGCTAAGAAAATGCGCAGCCAAGAGAAAGTTTTGTTTATTCGGCCCCTATTGTATAAGGACACATTTCAGCGAGGCGGTGTGTTATTCTTTGATGAGATACAGGTGCGAAAAGAAATGCGTGCGAACTCAAAGACAATGACATACACTGGGTTTTCAGACATTGACAACATCCAACCGGCTGGTGAGGAACTTGCCGACCATGGACTTGCTTTTACGTTTCGTTCATTCGGGGATAAGTTCTCGCAAGCAATCGCAGTTTTTGCGAGCAAGGGACTCACAAAAGGAACCGTGCTTGCTCAGCTTGTCCTGAAAGCCGTAACTTTTCTAGAGGAATCGGGTACGTATGTTGGTGCTATTTTTTCTGATGGCGCAACTATGAACACATCTATGTGGAAGCACTTTGGAGGGTGTGGTTCTCTAGAAAACCCTAGGAGCTCGTTCGAGCACCCGTTGCATGAAAAAAAAGAAGGATGTACGTTTTTTCAGGTGCTCCACACTTAATTAGGTGTGCACGAAACCACCTGTACGCCCAGAATGTGTGACCACTCCCAAGGGAAAGTGCACTGGGCAGATTATGACACCTAGTTTGTAGAAGACGGCTAAAAACCCAGCCTACTTGAAGGTGTGCCCTAAACTGGCATATGCTCATGTCAACCCGACGAACACTTAGAAAGTGAGAGTGAAGTTGGCTACACAGGGGTTCAGCAGCAGCGTTGCTAAGGGTTTAGAGTTTTACTCAAGTAGGGCTGTCCCGGGCCTACATGACGTCACAGCAACAGTGGACTTCACTCAGCGCATGAACACCCTGTTTGACGCACTGAACAGGCAGGTGAAAAGGAAAGTTTTAAGCGCGGCTGCAAGGACTTCAGTGCCCTGGAATTATCAATGAAGTGGCTGAATGAGTGAGAGCAAATAATTGTTGATGGCAAAATACCTTACACAAGTTTCCTGACGCAGTCGACAGCTGACGGCTTTCGCGGGACAATCATGTCTGATCTAGGTCTTTCAAACTACCTGCTAAATGAACGCGGTTTTACATATGTGTTTACCGGCGAAATGAATCAAGATGTCCTTGGAAGATTCTTTGGCATCATTCGGCAAGCCGAAGGCCGAAAGGAGCACCATACGATGCCGACCTTTTTACAGCTCTACAATATTGCCACGTTCCATTTCCCAAGCTTTTGTTATCGTCCCAAAACACCACACGATTCTCAGCGCAAACCGCGCCTGCAGTTTTCGAGAGGGTTCCGGACTGTTGTAGATCATTTCGATAAGATCACGCCCACTGTGCGAATGGTACAGATTGTTCTGGAACGTACGCCGTCGCCAGCGGTAGCGCTAGAACATTCGAGGGCGGGAGTATAAATGCCGACACGCTTCGCCACTTGTCAGTTGTTGATCGAAGGCCGACGCTCCGTTCGCCGCTATCAGTCCGAGACTGCTATCTGTGCGAGACTGCTGCTGTAATTGGACTTTCCGTTTACCGGGCACAGGTTCGCTCAAATAAACAGTTAAATCACAACACGAAGTCTCCTGTCTTCGGCCACGTCACGACCCCGTGACATCTGGTGGAGGTGCTGCTTCGTTCATGTACCGCACGCCCCCGTCAAGCCGTGAACCCAGCCCACGTCGCGGAGAAGACACCGACGCCAACCAGGAGCAGCGAACAAGCCGCCGACAGCAAGGGCTACCACCGGAGTACGGGATTCTTGAAGACAAGGCGCGGAAGACCAAGGCCATGACCGCGACTGCAGCGACAATGACAACCGCCGCATCCCTGCCCACGATGGTCATGCATCAACCCAGGGAACCACCAATTTTCCATGGGTCATCGTTCGAAGACCCGGAGTCCTGGTTAGAAACATACGACCGTGTGGCCGCCCTCAACCACTGGGACAACGAAGAAAAGCTCCGGCGTGTGTACTTCTACCTGGAAGACACCGCAAGGACCTGGCTAGAGAATCGTGAGTCCACGCTCCGAACGTGGGATGTCTTCTGCGGCGCATTTCTGCAAACGTTCGCGAGCGTCGCTCGCAAAGAAAGGGCCGCTGCTCAACTAGAGACCCGGGTTCAGCGATCGTGCGGGAAGAGCTGCGCAAACTGTTGCCTTCGGCGCAACCTCAAGTGGATTCGATCGCCGACATTGTGCGAGAAGAAGTTCGGCAATCACTTCGAATTCCCCATACACCGCTGCCCGAGCCAGAAACTATGAGCTACGCCGCTGCAGTGCGCCATAACGCTCCTCCCCGTCCACGCCAAAACGCCGCCCCGTCGCACTTCCATCGCCAGACACCACCGCCGCCACCACCCCCACCGACGACCTACCGTTCACCAGCGGGCCAGCGCAGTGCGCCGAGGAAAACCGACGTTTGGCGCACCCCTGACCACCGCCCACTGTGCTACCACTGCGGCGAGGCCGGGCACACTTACCGCCGTTGCCAGTACCGACAGATGGGACTGCGTGGCTTCGGCGTCGATGCACCACGTCCGCAGCCAGGAGAACGACCACGTGACATCGCCGACTACCTGACAGGAACTCGGTGGACACCACGAAGCCCTTCGCGTTCGCCGTCGCCCAGCCGCCGCACGTCACCGCACCACCGACAGTACTCTGGCCCAACGCGGGGCCGGTCTCCTAGCCCGTATCCGGGAAACTAAGGGCAGCAACCGGTGGAGGTGCGGT
The DNA here is from genome assembly GCF_043290135.1 of Rhipicephalus microplus. Lineage (NCBI taxonomy): Eukaryota > Metazoa > Arthropoda > Arachnida > Ixodida > Ixodidae > Rhipicephalus > Rhipicephalus microplus. The sequence goes on along the minus strand of NC_134700.1, from coordinate 25,781,020 downwards.
TGCTGTGCGACGAACTACCGAAGATCCTCCGACGACGACGACGCCGCGACGGAGCTTTCCGAACACAACGCCAACCAGGCAAAGCCCTGACGGCGAAAGCTCACTTACTGAAGGTGGCCTGACGACGCAACATGGAAGCAGCGGAACAAGCCGACGCAGCCGTGACCCGACGCCACGCCCTAACTGTAATGCGAGACGGCGAACTAGCGACCTCGACGTTCTTATTGACGGCCACAGTGTGACCGCTCTCGTCGATACTGGAGCCGACTATTCTGTCATCAGTGGGTCGTTCGCCGCGAAGTTAAAGAAAGTTAGAACAGCTTGGAAAGGCCCTGAAATCCGCACAGCCGGAGGTCATCTCGTAACGCCTGCAGGAATCTGCACAGCGAGAGTCACCATTAACGGCCGTATTTATCCTACAGACTTCATAGTCCTACAGCGTTGCTCGAGAGATGTCATCCTTGGCATGGACTTCTTATGCCTCCATGGTGCTGTCATCAACCTAAAAACAAAGTCGATAACGTTATCCACAGAAGAAGCACTACCGCCGCGCACGCCGTCTGGACACCATGCCTTGAATGTGCTGGAAGAACAAGTCACCATTCCGCCTCGCTCAAGCGTCATTATTTCAGTCGGCGCTCCTGAATCACCTGACTTCAAAGGCGTCGTTGAAGGCAGTCAGCATCTGTTGGTCACCCGAAATATTTGCGTCGCAAGAGGAATTGCAGAGCTGCGGGGAGGCAAAGCAACGGTTATGCTCACGAATTTCAGCAATGAGTACAAACATGTGAACAAAGGATCAACGGTCGCATACATCGAAGAAATTGTCGAAGCCACCAGTGCTTTCACCCTCGCCGATTCTGCGGAACCTGCTCAGAGGAACCAAGCCCCTCCCATAGCTTTCGACGTCAATCCCAGACTTCCGAACGATAAGCAAGAACAGCTCAAGGCCCTGCTCCTGCAATACGAAGATGGCTTTTCGTCGTCATCGAAAATTCGGCAGACACTAATCACGAAACATCGCATCATAACCGAAGAAAATGCCAGACCACTCCGTCAGAGTCCGTACAGGGTTTCGACGAGAGAACGTGAGTCCATGAAGAGACAAGTTGATGAAATGCTGCGGGATGACATTATCCAGCCGTCCAAGAGCCCAAGGGCATCCCCCGTGGTGTTAGTGAAGAAAAAGGATGGGACCCTACGTTTCTGCGTCGATTATCGCCGCCTGAACAAAATAACAAAAAAGGACGTGTATCCTCTCACACGAATAGACGATGCACTTGATCGGCTACATAACGCCAAGTACTTTTCGTCAATGGACCTCAAGACTGGCTATTGGCAAATCGAAGTCGACGAAAGAGACCGAGAAAAGACGGCGTTTATAACACCGGACGGCCTCTTCGAGTTTGAGGTGATGCCCTTCGGCCTTTGCTCAGCGCCTGCAACTTTTCAACGCGTTATGGATACAGTACTGGCAGGATTGAAGTGGCAGACTTGCCTTGTGTACTTGGACGACGTCGTCGTGTTTTCCTCGACTTTCGACGAGCATCTTCGGCGCCTTGAAGCTGTACTTCAAGCCATCAAGACTTCCGGACTCACACTGAAGCCAGAAAAGTGCAGCTTTGCGAATGAAGAGCTCTTGTTTCTGGGGCACGTTATCAGCAAGTCTGGAGTTCGTCCTGATCCACGGAAAACAGCCGCCATCGCCGACTTCCCGCCGCCCACTGACAAGAAAGCCGTGCGCCGATTTCTGGGCCTGTGCGCCTATTATAGGCGGTTCGTGAAAAACTTCGCCCGCATCGCCGATCCTCTCACTAGCCTTACCAAGGCCGACGTGGAGTTCAAGTGGGAAACGCCACAGGAACACGCTTTCCAGGAGCTTAAACATCGCCTCCAGACGCCTCCGTTACTTGCCCATTTCGACGAATTCGCCGAGACAGAAATACATACTGACGCAAGCAGCGTAGGTCTTGGCGCCGTTCTTGTGCAGAGGGCTGACGGACTTGAAAGGGTTATTAGTTACGCCAGCCGATCGCTATCCAAAGCAGAAGCAAATTATTCCACAACAGAAAAGGAGTGCCTCGCCATCATCTGGGCTACGTCGAAATTTCGCCCATACCTCTACGGCAGGCCCTTCAAAGTTGTGAGCGACCACCACGCCTTGTGTTGGCTAGCCACTTTGAAGGACCCTTCAGGTCGCCTCGCACGATGGAGCCTGAGACTTCAAGAATATAACATTACTGTCATTTACAAGTCCGGCAAAAAACACTCCGACGCCGACTGTCTCTCTCGTGCGCCTGTCGACCAGCCGCTACCCGACGACCCGGATGACGACTACTTCTTGGGAACGATCACTACCGACGACTTCGCTGAACGACAGCGGGCCGACCCGGAACTTAAGGCCCTAATAGAATATCTCGAAGGCAGGACCGCCGAAGTCCCGAAGGTATTCAAGCGCGCACTTGCGTCGTTTTGTCTACGAAACGGTCTTCTACAAAAGAAAAACTTTTCACCGCTTCGGGCTAAGTACCTCCTTGTGGTGCCTTCAGCTCTGCGACCAGAACTCCTGCAGGCCCTGCGCGACGATCCGACGGCAGGGCACCTCGGTGTTTCTCGCACGCTCGCGAGGATACAAGAAAGGTACTACTGGCCGCGTCTTACCACCGACGTCACTCGTTATGTGAGGACATGCCGGGACTGTCAGCGACGCAAGACACCACCGACAAGGCCAGCGGGACTTCTGCAGCCAATAGATCCACCTTGCCGACCTTTCCAGCAGATTGGTATGGACCTACTGGGGCCGTTCCCGACGTCGGGTTTCGGGAACAAGTGGATCGTGGTAGCTACCGACTACCTCACCCGCTACGCCGAGACAAAAGCCCTGCCAAAAGGCAGTGCATCCGAGGTAGCTAAGTTCTTCGTCGAAAATATCGTCCTACGTCACGGCGCCCCGGAGGTCCTTATCACCGACAGAGGAACGGCATTCACTGCCGACTTAACTCAAGCGATCTTGGCATACAGCCTAACAAACCACCGCCGGACGACAGCGTACCACCCACAGACCAACGGCCTCACCGAGCGGCTTAACAAGACGATCGCCGACATGCTGTCAATGTACGTCGATGACGAACACAAGACGTGGGACGCCATTCTTCCGTATGTGACCTTCGCATACAACACGGCGGTGCAGGAGACGACGCAGATATCTCCATACAAATTGGTCTACGGAAGGAGCCCGGCAACGACGCTCGATGCCATGTTACCCAACGTCACCGACGAAGACAACCTCGATGTGAGCGAGTACCTTCAACGCGCCGAAGAAGCCCGACAACTTGCGCGTCTCCGTATCAAGAATCAACAGACGACCGACAGCCACCGTTACAACCTTCGACGACGCTTCGTGGAATACCAGCCCGGTGAACGTGTTTGGGTGTGGACGCCGATACGCTGACGTGGACTAAGTGAAAAGCTTCTGCGACGGTACTTCGGACCGTACAGGGTGTTTCGACGTCTCGGCCCACTTGATTACGAGGTTGTCCCCGACGGCATCACGAACTCTCAACGACGCCGATCGCGACCTGAAGTCGTCCATGTCGCACGCCTAAAGCCGTTTCATGCGCGTTAACAAACTGAAACAGTGCTTTTTTTGTATTATTGTTGTATTGTAATTTATTCATTGTACTTTCTTGCATTATTATTGTACCTTCATCTTTAGTTAAAGCATCGAGACGATGTCTTTTTCAGAGGGGGGCAATGCCACGTTCCATTTCCCAAGCTTTTGTTATCGTCCCAAAACACCACACGATTCTCAGCGCAAACCGCGCCTGCAGTTTTCGAGAGGATTCCGGACTGTTGTAGATCATTTCGATAAGATCACGCCCACTGTGCGAATGGTACAGATTGTTCTGGAACGTACGCCGTCACCAGCGGTAGCGCTAGAACATTCGAGGGCGGGAGTATAAATGCCGACACGCTTCGCCGCTTGTCAGTTGTTGATCGAAGGCCGACGCTCCGTTCGCCGCTATCAGTCCGAGACTGCTATCTGTGCGAGACTGCTGCTGTAATTGGACTTTCCGTTTACCGGGCACAGGTTCGCTCAAAGAAACAGTTAAATCACAACACGAAGTCTCCTGTCTTCGGCCACGTCACGACCCCGTGACAATATGCTGAGTGTGTATATTCTGCTTAAACCACCCAAGTTCGACAACTGTCAAACTGAGCTTGGGCAAGAGGCTCCATGCTTAACACTAGCAGAGCTCACTATAGCCTTCAAAGATGGGTCTCCGAGGGATTGCAAGCTCCAAGAACTTGGGAAGAGACTTGACGGGTATGTTAGTGAGGAGCTAGAGTGGGAAGCTATTTATGACCACTCGTACGCCTTGGCTGAAGTTGTGGACTGCATAACTTACTATGTTACAGGGTTTGTGTGCCGGAAGTTGCTGAACAGCGAAACGTGCAAACTTAATCTTGCGAGACTTCTTGCTCACTCGCAGATGCCTGAAGCAGCCCTTGTAAACTGTAAGACCCTTGGAAAGCTCGTTCATCACACAACTAGCATATTTGTCTTACTTCGCGCAGCAGAAGTAGAGTTTCAAAAAAATTGCACGCAAATGAATGCTTACGAGCTGACCATTGATAATATATTGGATAACAACTGGCTCTCATTTCCTTGCATCAGCCACAGATATGACGTGATTGCTAAAATCTTGTATTTTTATGTGGGCCTTCAGATGAGGCAATATTGTAAACAAAGAAATGAAGAAAAAAACAAGACAGACAAGATCAGAAAACTGTCAAAGCTTGTGACTGCACAAGCGTCCTAAACAGAGTATTTGGCTTGGTTTTCCAGTGTGTGTGATTTCGTCAATTTTCCTTGGTGGGTATATTTTTCTGTAAAACAGTGCAATAAACATTTATATGTGCGAACAAGCTAATTAGGCATGAATAACTGTAAAAGCATGTTTTAAAAAGTAACAACGCAAAACATAATTAGATATTTGAGTCATGTGTGTGCCCAAGCTCACAAAGTTCAAATATCCTTCGCATGCTGAAGTCACCGTGACCGTCATGGATGGCACTGGTGCACCGCCAAAATTTCATTGCCCCCATTGCTGTTTAAATTACTCGCAGAGGTGGTTGCGTCTTCACGAAGACTTGCCGAAGCTGCAGCCGCTGTCGCGTCCCAAATAACGTGCATGCGCTTCGGCCTTAAAATTCACATACCAACTCGAGAGGTTCCTAAGAACGTCGGTTCTTTCGTGATGCTATTTTCGTTTGAAGCGACCCTACATTCATGCCACCGAAATCCATGTGCGCGCTGTATATGGAACACAGCGAGGCGCGTTTCATGCCCGTGGCAACTGAAGACCCGTAGTACATGGATGGATGGATTGAATGGATTGATATGGCTGTACCCTTTAGATCGGACGGTGGCTGACGCCGCCAAGCCGTAATACTACAGTGTCTAGAAATATGCTGCCTAGTGTGCTTAGCTCGCGCATTCCGTACGAGAGAGGGTGGCCGCGCATGTAATGACTACACTCATATGACACAAGCGGCGATGCGTGTCGAGAGGGTGCTCGAACGCGCGAAATTGCTCTCGTCCTGTTGCTGCCGGCGCCTCGCCATGCTTAAAATGAGTGTGGGACAGCTGCCATTCGAGTTACTGCGAAGTAAGTCAGATGGGAGATAGATGTTAAGAGCTAAGCGGCCATGCAAGAAAAAGGGCGTGTATTGTGCCACTGTGTCAAAAAAGTGATCGGTCGAACAAGGAAAAGGTGTCTTGTTCCCCGCATCAATGAATCGAGCACGGTTTCCTGAATGAAGAAGTAGGATCAAGAGGGCAGACAGAAGGCTGAATCCGAAGACTGTCGTGTCAGAAAAGCATTCTAAGAGTAACTCCGTCGAACTATCTTTTCAGATTAGGGTGAACGGTGTCGGGAATGAAATCCCCGTTTAGGCAAAATTTCAAATATTATTATTTATCTAAAAATTGAAAGTACCCTTTCGAATTTCATTCACACAGTTTTTCTCCTTATGTCAACGTTGCACTCTCTGTCCAACAACGTTTTGATTATCATATGTGGCGAGTGTCGGATTATTCATGGGCATGTTATCATTCTTTGTTTTCATTCGAATCCTAATGAAATGCAGGATAAGAGGTAAAGGTTTTAGTCTTCTGTGATAATTCTTGCTCTCAAGAACAAAAGACATTAAAAAAATAACTCTGGTCAATGGTTTTTAAAATTAATTTCTTTGCATACTAAAACCACTCTGAGCTTCTATCTATCTATCTATCTATCTATCTATCTATCTATCTATCTATCTATCTATCTATATATATATCTATCTGCCCCGCCGCGGTGGTCTAGTGGCTAAGGTACTCGGCTGCTGACCCGCAGGACGCAGGTTCGAATCCCGGCTGCGGCGGCTGCATTTCCGATGGAGGCGGAAATTTTGTAGGCCTGTGTGCTCAGATTTGGGTGCACGTTAAAGAACCCCAAGTGGTCAAAATTTCCGGAGCCCTCCAATACGGCGTCTCTCATAATCATAGGGTGGTTTTGGGACGCTAAACTCCACAAATCATCTATCTATCTATCTATCTATCTATCTATCTATCTATCTATCTATCTGTCTGTCTGTCTGTCTATCTATCTATCTTTCTATCTGTCTGTCTGTTTGTCTGTCTATCTATCTTTCTGTCCATCTGTCCATCCGACCGTCCATCTGTCTGTCTGTCAGTTTGTCTGTCCGTCCGCCTGTCCGTCCATCCGTCTGTCTGTCTGCCTGTCTGTCCGTCTGTCTGTCTCTCCGTCAATCCGTCTGTCTGTCCATCCGTCTGTCTGTCTGTCCATCCGTCTGTCCATCCGTGCATCTGTCTGTATTTACGTCTATCCGTCCATGCGTCTGTCTGTCCGTCTGTCCGTCTTTCCATCGTTCCGTCCGTCTGTCTATTCGTCCGTTCATCCATCTGTCTGTCTAGCCGTTCATGCGTCTGTCTGTCTCTCCATCCATCTGTCCATCCGTCCGTCCGTCCGTCCATCCGTCTATCTATCTATCTATCTATCTATCTATCGATCGATCGATCGAATCGCCTACATCTGCGTGCCCTCACGATCGCCCCCTTAAATTAGGGTCTTCGAAATACTCTGCAAGAGCCAAATGTTCGTGGAACGCCAATGCTGGTTCCAGTGTTGACTATCCAGTTTCTTGCGTATATTTAGCGCCACTTCATAATGTTTCACTTAAAAAAAGGTACAACACAGTCACCTTGTATAGCAGTCATTATCAAGTTACGCGGGATCTGCGTCTTTTTTTTTGTGGATGACGAAATGTATGCCACAAAATGATCTTCATGTGGTATTGCAAGTCGCCAATACAGTGAAAATAATCCATTAGTTCTTATACAATCAAGCATTATGTAAAAAACACTCCGAAAATGCAGGAAAGTGATAGTTAGCCTCGTGTGGCTCGGCCTCTTGCAGGCTTTGCGGCGTTTGCACAGCGCAAGTATTGAACGCAAATGCACCCACCCGCACAGCAGCGCACCATGCGGGGGCCGCCCGCGGTCTTCAGCTGCTGGGCCATCTCCTAGCCCGCGCTCAGCACACTAGGCAGTATATTTCTAGAGACTGTAGTAATATATGGTGAACCAAAACTAGATTTACTTTTTTCCTATAAAGAGTGAGGTTGGCACTCGTACTTTGTAATGAAGGGTTTCATTTTCGCTCGTGCCTTCACTTTAGCCGCCAATCAGATAACCTCCTTCTTGTTAATTCTACCCCCTTAAAGTCTATTTGGCCTTCCCTTTCCCTAAACCCCAGTGCTTTGAAAATCTCCGCGTCATCATCCTGAACAATAGGTTGAAGCTCTTTACAGAACATTATCAAGTGTTCGGCACTTTCCTCTTCCTCTCCCCACGCACTGCATACCTTGTCTACCACTTCGTATTAAGCCCGATATGTCTTGGTTCGCAACACTCCCGTCCTGGTGTCAAACAGTAGAGAACTACCCCGAGTATCATCAAAGATCCTCTCCTTGGCGGTTAACTGAGAAAAGACCTGATGACGAAGTGATTGCTTAGCAGATTGCTGTTTCAGTAGGTGCTCTCTTTTTTCACTTAATTATAACTGAACTTCGCGAATATTACACCCGTGTCTGTCAGTGATGGACGTGGACCCCAACGGACGTCCGCCAGTTACGGCGGCGCCGGCGGTGGCCGCATCCAGGAAGCGTACAGGACTCTACAGCGACTACGACAGCAAGGGTGCTCTTGTTTACCCAATGAGCAGCGAAGAGCCTTCCGACGACGATGATTTTAAGCTGGTGCTGAGCCGTAAAGCGAAGAGGCTGAACGTCAGAACATCTTCGTCATCGAGTACGTTGAACGACAAAGTGCCAAGGAGACCCCTGACAAACACAATACTTTTTGTCCCTGAGGTACCGGACGGTAACATGAAGCGCCTCAACAGGCAATCTGTTTCGGTGATGCTGGAAGAACTCGTGGTAAACGAGATCATAGACATCAGAGTGAACACGCGTAAGAACCTATTGGCCATTAACGTTTTGCATGCTGCTGCACTTAATATACTGCGCAACGTCAACGAGCTGGGGAAATGGTAGTTCGCTCCTACATTCCTGTGAGCTATAACGTCGTCAGTGGAGTCATCTACGATGTGGATACTGCCATTTCCAGCTCCAACTTCGATGTTCTGGTCAAACCGGCAAATGAAGTCAGCGTCATCGCAAAAGTTCTCCGTTTCGGAAACTCACGCTGCTTGAAGGTCATGTTCAAGGGCGACTCTCTTCCTTCACACGTAAAAGTGGGCAATTTTCGGCATTCTGGGCGACCTTTCGTACCGAAGCCCTTACAGTGTTATAAGTGCATGAAGATGGGCCACGTGAGAAGCGTATGCAAAAATAGGACGGTGTGTCCTCGTTGCGCAGAAGCCCATTCTGCGTATGACTGCGAAGCAACTACCCTCATATGCTCAAATTGTCACGGGTCACATGCAGCTTCGTAAAAAGAATGCCCCAAAATTCGAAGAGAAATAGCGGTATTGAAACAAATGGTCAGAGACAATTCGTCGCATCAAGAGGCTGCCAGGACCATCCAGAAGAGGCGTCATCGTCGCCGCAGTTCATCAAAGAATGCCGCGGACGCTGCATCGAAAGCGCCACTTCACCACCCTTCTCTTCCACCGCCCTTGCCTCCCAGACCGAAGGCGGCCAGCGCGGTCAACAAACCAACGAGCAGCACTGTTGCAGATGAATCAGTTTGGCCTTCATTGCTGAAATCACAGCCACCTGTATATCTCAAGCACACATTGACAGTCACATCACCCCAGCCAGCCGCTGACAAGCTGGCTGAGGATGACACAGAAGTCATCAGGATGTTCCGAACACTGCTGGATGCCATGCGAAAGCTGTGCAGCAGCCTGAAGTCTCCACTCGCTCAGAGTGCACTACAAGTACTGGATGCTCTAAGTCCAGTATTTGCAAGTCTCCAGTAGCAACCATGGCTTGAACAATTTTCTCCATCTGCAACGTGGTCCGACAAGCGTCGATAATGTAGTGGAACGCGAGAGGCCTGAGATACCACATCTCTTCATTCCGTCAGTATATATTCATGAATCGTATTCCTATAATAGTTATATGTGAACCAAACGTGCAACATCCTCCTAAACTATCAGAGTATGAATCTTTCGTTTCTTCAACGTCCGAGGAACGCAGCAAGGTGGTTGTTTACATTCGCGCAGATTTCACATATGTGCATCATGCAGTTCAACCGCATGATGACAATCAGCATGTCTGCTAACGTGTTAAAAAGGAAAAAAGTGTCATTAACACTCATTGGTGTCTACATATCACCATTCGGACGATTTGAACAAGAGCGACTACGAGACATACTGATAACAACTACGGGCCCGAGGGTTATAACTGGGGACTTCAACGCACATCACTTAATCTGGGGTAGTTCGACGATCAACGCTAAAGGAAGAAACCCCGTGTCATTCGCCTCCAAACATGACCTATGTTTCCTAAATGATGGCAGTCCTACATACCTGCGGGGCCTTACGTGCAGCAGTTGCCTCGATTTGACTCTGGTATCCAGAAACTTCCGGTCGCAAGTGCACTGGTTTTCAGACATCGAAACGCATGGGAGTGACCACATTCCAACTTATATGCGAATAAGGGGTCTTACTAACTCCTCTCCTAAGACCACATTACGAAGAATTGATTGGTCCAAATTTCAGCGACTCATGGAAAATACATGTCGCGAAGACCCTGACCATAACTTGGAGAATGTCATCAAAGAGGCAATGAGGGAAGCTTCCTTTCTCCTCTCGTTCACCGGCAAGCGTTCAGATTTCGACGTTGAACTGGAAAAACTGTGCGCGCTTCGCCGAAGGGCGGAAAGAAGATACAGGCGGACAAAAGCAATATGCGACTTGAGGCTGGCACGACGCATACAGAAGAAAGTCCAACGACGTTTAGACAAACTTGAACAGGAACGCTGGAAATCCTTCTGCGAATCATTGGATCTCCGAAAGCCATTGTCACGCATCTGATGCACTATTCGTGGCCTGCGCTTGACTCTCCAACAAAAAAATCCTTTCATGGCTTTAGCCCTACATTAAGCCACACCCAACTTGAAGTGGCAAATGAGTTTTGTACGCGAATCGCTGGTGTGTCCGCCTTGTCTGCTGGCACCATTAGGAGTGTTATCTCTGAACCCCGTGTCTCCGAAATGGACAATCTTTTCACTATAGAAGAACTTGACGCAACTTTGGCGGCTTCCCGACGATCACCTTCACCAGGATCTTATGGCATCACCTACGCCGCTCTAGCCAACCTTCAACAGGAGGCAAGGGGACAGTTGTTAAGCTATTACAACCACTCATAGCAGGTGGGCATTGTTCCCCAGGATTAGAAGATAAGTCGACTTGTGCCACTACTCTAAGCAGGAAAGTCACCATTTGATTTGACGTCATTTCGCCCTGTCGCCCTCGCAAGTTGCGTAAGAAAAGTCATGGAAAGGATGAGACACACCTAGAATGGTACCTCGAGCGCTACAACGTATACCCAAACTGCATACAGGTTTTCGGCAAAGAAGGTCATCTCTTGACAACGTAATTGATCTCACAACATTTATCCAGCAACAAAAGAGCCTAAAGCACATACCACTGGCACTGTTCCTCGACGTCAAAGGGGCTTATGATAACGTAACACATAAAGCCGTCGTAGACTCGTTGAAAGCTGTTGGAATCGGTGGTCGGATGTTCCAATGAATCCAGGATAATTTGAGGAGAAGGTCCTTTTTTGTACAAACCTCAGATGGACCTACCACCAATTACCACACCTCCCGTGGCGTCCCTCAGGGTGCCGTATTAGGCCAAACTTTATTTAACCTCGTGATGGTAGGAGTTCGTGAAATTTTGCCAAGTACAATCCTCATATCCATATATGCTGACGATATTTGTCTATGGACTTCGGCTGTAACTCGTCTACAAGTACGTGCAAGAGTCCAGCAGGGTGACACCCTGACATGCTCATATCTCCACAAGCATGGTCTTTCCGTCTCAACGGAGAAATGTGCATTGGTTGCGTTTACTCGCAGAGCCGTGACACAATACCCTGTTACCATCAATGGGCAAAATATTCCATACCAGAAGAACCATCGCTGCCTGGGTGTGATTATGGACAGGGACCTTTCGTGGAGTGCCCACTGCAATTACCTGAAGAGAAGGCTAACTTCTATCGTCCATATAATGCGATTCCTCTGAGGAAAATCTTGGGCACATCGATAAGGTCAATGATGCAACAATACAGGGCACTGTTTCTGGGATTTTGGCGCTACAGCTTGCCGTTACTGGAAAGTACGTGCAAGACGAACATCCGCAATCTCGAAAGTCTGCAAGAACAAGCACTACGCGTGTGCTTAGGATTGTCGCGATGCAACTCAACCTACGGGGCAACTGTGATCGCAAGAGAGCATTCAATTCCAACATACATCACCACTGACAATTTGAGAGCCCACATAAGACACCTCTGCTGAGTTCCTGGTCACCATGTTGCAGTGTTGCCACTTCAAAGACCACAAGCGATGTTTTCAAAGATTATTTCTGCCCATAGAGAATGCCTTCCTTTCGGCTTCACTCAAGCAACAAGACTAGCGTCACCTCAGCGGTGCCTACAACAACCACAGGTGTGCCTCACTGTTCCGAGAATAACGAACAAGAGCCGTCATTCAACAGTGGTCCTACGACAGGTGACATTGTCACTACTCTACAAAAAATACGGCCAGAGGACCCACATTTACACCGATGGATTGGTCTAGGCTGACAGTTTCACAGGTGCTGTCATCATCCCGGCGTACCAGGTCACTATAAAGCTCAAACTGTCGCATAGGACAACATCCACAGCAGCGGAGCTTGCCGCCTTACGTGCTGCTTTGCTTTATATCACGGAAGCCCGACCTCAAAAATGGGCTGTGTTCTGCAACTCCAAGGCATCCCTTCAGAACCTGCAATCAGCTTTACGACAAAGGGAGCATAAACAACTAGTGAATGAACTAAGAGAAGTGATTCATGAAGTTTTATCGAAAGGACATGACGTGGTGTTCCAGTGGTTACCGGGACATTGTGGTATTGTCGGTAATGACCTTGCTCATAATTCTGCCCGATGCGTCCACGTGGACGCCCAGACAACCCTAATTCCATTGTCGAGAACCGACGCTGCAAGGGGCCTTCACTCGTTCGCTAACACCGTGTCGGAAACTTGGCTGAGTGACCCCAGTGTCAGGAACCACCGCCTACACAAATGGGACCCATCGAGAAAGCTTCACGTTCTATCGGACCTCTCCCGCCAGGATGCAACTTTACTGTGCCGCCTGTGGTTAGGAGTAGCTTTTACAAAGGCGTACTCCTTTCGCATAGGAATGGCGGATAGCTCCCGATGTGAATCGTGTGACACTGACGAGACAATAGAACATCTACTGTGTTCATGTGAACGTTTTTCGAGTGAACGAAACTTGCTACGCGAAACGTTAGAGACACTAGACAGTAGACCTTTCTCCGAAGAGAAGATCCTTGGTTCATGGCTGTACGCGTCGCAGGCCAGCAAAGCGACGCGAGCACTGCTAAGTTTTCTAAACACGACCGGACTACGCGACCGCTTATAAGCGTGCAATGGACAAGGTCACATCTACATACACGTTGCCCATCACTTCTCTCTCTCTTCTCCTTTAATCCCCTCATCCCTTCCCCCAGTGCAGGGTAGCAAACCAGACGTGCGTCTGGTTGACCTCCCTGTCTTTCATTTCTTTCCTTCCTCCTCCTCCTGCTGTCCTTTGCGATTTCCTGCTTAAAGTTCGGTAGATCTCAAGTGCCGACTTCCTAATCATGCCGATTCTCCACATATCGGTCTGAGCTTCATTCACCTTCTTCTTAACCGATAATTCTTTTCTGTTTGGCCCCCTGCTGTTTTCTAAGTATTTAGCAGTCAATTTTCTGGTTCGCATCCTTCATTTTGTATCGACATTCTTCATGTACAAGTAGCTAAAACCCTTCTTAGCCAACGCTCCTCCCCCATTTCTCTCAATTGATTCTCAAATATTATCTTGCTGCTAGCTTCCCTGCCCTCAAATGATGTCCATCCCATATCACATTGTACTCCGTGATTTGATATATTCCCGTGAGCTCCTAAGGCAAGCCTACCTATTACACCTTGCTTAAATTCTAATCTTGCTTGAAATTCTAATCTCATCCACAAGACTGCATTGCCGAACGTCAGACCAGGAACCTTGACCCATTTTCATATTTCTCTCACAACATCATACCAATTGTAATTCCACAGTGCCCTATTTTTCATCACCACTGCATTGCTGTTACCTTTAATCGTCACGTATATTTCATATTCCCTTAGGTACTCGGCCCTATTGTTTATGCATACGCCAAGATATTTGTATTTATCTGTTATCTCTAGTGTTACCTTCTGTATTCTAAGCTCACTATCTTAATTATTAATAAAAATTATGACTGCTGATTTTTCCTCACTGAATCTGAGATTTATATCGCAGATATAGCAAAACCCCATGTTAAACTCAAACTGTTCGCTGATAATTATTTACTTTATGCGCGAGTGACTGGTAGGAAGGACCAATTGAACATTGCCGATTGTCTAAAGGAATTACATTCACGGTGTGAAGCTTCGGGAATGGAAATCAATTATTCGAAATCTACCGTCACCCATACTTCTAGGGAAAAAACGATAATTCCATTTGAATACTGTATCGGGAATCACACCTTGTTGACAGTTAATGCGTTTAAGTACCTAGGTCTCACAATAACCAATAACCTAAAGTGGCACACACATATTGATAATGTTTGCTCTAGGGCCTCACAAAAATTGTACATATTAAGAAAAAACTTGCAGACTGGTAGTATGGACGTAAAACTTCTTGCTTTTAAAACTTTCATACGGCCGATACTGGAATATGCCAGTATTGTCTGGAGTCCCCACCAAAAAGTGCTTGTAAATAAACTTGAACGCATACAACGGCTTGCAGCTCGCTTTATATGCTCGAGATATAAACAGTACGACTCAGTCACAGAAAGTCTACAACTTTGTGATCTGGAGACGCTCCACAAGCGCAGAGGCAAAAATAGATGAAGTTTCTTTGTCAATTATTAGAATTTGAGTTTGAAATTAATAGAAATGACTACATAGAACAACCTGAGAAACGAAGCAAGAGGGCAAAACCTACACGAGTACTGCACCCTTATTTTGCACGAACGAAGGCGCACTGTCATACTTTCCTCCACGATGTCATTGAAGATTGGAATGGGTTACCGAGTAACATAGTCAATGCGAGTGATGTTAATGATTTAGTGCATTTACTTGATTTACATTTATGTGAGTTATTGTAAATATTATTGCGATTGGTATTCGTTGCATTGCGAATCGGTGTGTGTTTTTAGTTTTTAGTTTGGAATGCAGAACTTTCACGGATTGTATATATGTATATCTGGTTTATCAATGGTAGATGCATAGTTATATCCCCAATTTGTTTGTACAGTGTGTCGTACCTTTCACGTAATGACCCTCAATAGAGGGTTGACAGTATTTCTAAATAAATAAAAATAAATAACCTATCTCCCCCATTACCACAGGTGTACATCTCTTATCTTTGTTGTCGCTACCAGCACTATATCACCTGCGTACATCAATGTTGGTAGTGCCTGTTCAATGCGTTTTCCTTGTTTGACTAAAGGGAGGTTGAAGCTCAGTCCACTTCCCTGAAATTTGGCCTCTAATCCTTGTAGGTAGATTATGAGTAACAAAGTTGACAGAGTACACCCCTGCCTAAGTCCCCGTTTACCTCTGCAGGCTTGCATACCTGTTTTTTCCACTTTATAACTGCCTTGTTACCTTTATAGATATCCCTTAAAAGATTAGTGACTCCATCTTCCACACCTAGTGTGTCCTGTATTCCCCACATGTCCTCTTGTACCGCGCTATCGTACGATCCCTGGATTTCCCAAAATGCTAGCCAAAGGGGCCAGTGCTTATTTTCTGTTAATTTAATGCAGTGCGTCAGAGAGAACAGATTGTCTTTCAAGCTCCTGTGTTTCCGAAACCCATTTTGCAGTGCCTCCGGCACCCTCATCCTCTATCCATGCCTGCAGTTTTTCCTTTATAATCTGCATCGCCAGCCTGTAGATCACTGATGTGACTGTTATAGGACGGTAGTTGTTTATGACAGCTTTGTCCCCCTTTGCTTTATAGATCATGCTCATCCTGCTAAGTTTCCTTCTATCGGGGACTTCACTATCGATTATTACTTTGCTCACTGCCTCTCTCAAAGCTTGCTTAGACCTCGGACCTAATGCCTTTAATAGCATATTTGGAATGCAATATGGGCCTGTTGATGTACTACTAGGAACCCTCTTTTCAGCCCTTTCCCACTATCGTTGTGAAAATGGAACCATCGCACCACTTGATTCATCTTTGTCTATTCTTTTGCATGAACCACTTCTTTGTTGAGAATTTTCTGTCACCCTTGTTCTTATATATTCAATAGCTTTTTCCCCTTCTAGCTTGATCTGTAGATATAAACCTCTACTCTAGGCTCCTCTCATTTCTTCGGGGGTTTAGATGGTTCCGAAATTTTCCAGCTGCCTTTCAGTCTTTTTTTTGTACTTCTGCCAGCTACTTAGTTCCCTTTCTTCTAATTTTTTCATTGATCAGAAGGGATGCATTCCTTCTATAGCTTAAAGAGATTTTCCATTTTCTTTCAACGTCATGTGTTTGTTATCCCCCTGCTTAGCGTGTCTGTGTTCCCTAGAGGCTACCTGAAGTTTTGCTAAGGCTCTTTTAACTTCCTCATTCCACCAACTTTTGGGTTGTGCCTTTTTTTCGGGGTGACTTGTCACGTGCCTTAGCAAGCTCTAGCTCAAAAAGTCTAATAAAATTCGTCTATGTCCACACTGTTTCATTATTCTCAGTGACTACTTTCTCAATTTGTTTAGCAGCTATTTCTTTTTGCCTTTCTAAATAAAAATTTTGCTGTAGTTGCCCATCTTATCTCCTTCCCACTTTCCCTGCTTTTCGAAAACTTAGCTTGATGCGTTTGTGACCACTAACCAGACTTCTCAAGCCACTTTCATCTATGTGCAATCCCTTGAGCTTATCATACATCCTATGTGACATCAGTGCGTAATCTATTGTGAACTGCAGCTTTGCTACCTCCCATGTCATTTGCCCTTCACACTTCTCGGTACTGTCGCAAATGATGAAATTGTGCTTTTCACACACATCCATAATCATTTTGCCTGTTTGGTTGATATACCCATCCATATCTTCTATGTGCGCATTTATATCTCCTAGTACAATTATCTCACACTCTCCTACTAACTCCTCAATGTCCTTTGATATGTACTCTACCATTGCTTGCTTTTCCTCTCCGGCCTTTGGTCCCATCGACAAGTACACCAAGCAAAGGAGTGTCATTTGCGCTGCCACTTTCCCTTTTAGCAATAAATGTTCCTTGCACTCCTGCTGGAGCCTTTGCCAGTCGGTAACTTTATGAACGAATGCCTCTATACCCCCCTTTCTGCTGGCTTTTGTTCTATTACAATATTCGCACGCGTAGTCCGAATTGTTAGGAGGTTGTTCAATGACCCTAAGATGTGTTTCTACCAAACCGTATACCATCGGCCTCTCTTCCCTTTGCTGTTTTCTATCTCTTCCCACTTCAGCCTGTTCCTGCCACCCTGCATGTTAATATACGCTATGTATGAATTGGCTCGGCGCTCGTGGCTACGTCTATTTCTGCCCCGGACTCTACGTATCTTATACCCCTGTCACACGGGCACCCGTGAAGACCGTTTAACTCCCTCGTGTTTACGACAACGAAGATGGGGTTGGTGTCACACGGCCACCCTTACGCAAACGGAGGTGAACGGAGCATTTCGCAAAGGACGTTCAACGATCTCCCTTCGCAGCGGAACGAGGTACTCTCGTGCTCAGCAGTCTAGAGGTCAGAGAAAAATTTCGAGCACTAAGTGGCCGCAGTGAAAGAATAATACATTTTAGTAATATTAAACGTTCTTTCGTTGTAGTACTCATTCACAACGCGTATTTGTTTACAATATTTACGCCCGCCAGAGCTCACTTACTATCAACACCGATGCCCTACACACCGTGCCTCGCGAGTCGGGCCGGTCGGCGCCAGCCGATCAACGTCATTACCAGCGCAATATCGCACCACTTCCTCACGTCGTCCGCTGTGTCACTCATGACTAAAGAACACAAAATATGCGCTCACGAGGCAAGGAAGCATAAGAACTTTCGTACCAGGCATGTACACAGGCAACAAAACAACTAAAAGCACAATGTGGCCAGCGTCACTAGCAGCCATGCTACAATTAGCAAATGCGTTTTTATTTGAAATTAATTTTAATGGTTTGTTTGTCGCATAACTACTTTATAGTGCTTTTTTGTAAAAACCGCATAACGAGGATTCACAAAAAAAATCAATAGGGATCAAATTAGAATACTTTTCCGAAAATCACACAGCGCCAGCTGAGCCCCCTCGTAGCAACTGTTACAATCTTGTCATGCCGTGTGTCACGGCCACAACTCCTTCTCCGTCGAACCCACTAGGGCAGATTTACATTGACGGTGTTCAATGGTGTTTGGTGGTGGCCTTGTGACAGGGGTATTATATACTGGTGCCTATTCGCGCGGTTCCACGTACGAGCGCACACATCCGCGCCGAACCAAGTTTCGCAGCGCTTGCCCGCCACGTTTAGTCAACTCTCCTTCCTATACCGTGACACTGCAGCATGCGTAACCAACAATCCAGTGTAGAGCACGGATACGCTTAGCACGAGCCCTGGGGAGGAACACATTCCGCTGCCAGCCGTGGCTGCTCACTGCTAGACTAGCTCCACTTCGCAACACGTAACCATAGCAACGCCGCTATTGTGCCCAGTAAATATTGCGCCCAGTAAAACTATTGTGCCCAGTAAAATTGCTCAGCGCCTGCAATTTTTCAACGCGTTATGGATACAGTACTGGCAGGATTGAAGTGGCAGACTTGCCTTGTGTACTTGGACGACGTCGTCGTGTTTTTCTCGAGTTTCCACGAGCATCTTCGGCACCTTGAAGCTGTACTTCAAGCCATCAAGACGTCCGGACTCACACTGAAGCCAGAAAAGTGCAGATTTGCATACGACAAGCTCTTCTTTCTAGGGCACGTTATTAGCAACTCTGGAGTTCGTCCCGATCCACAGAAAACAGCCGCCATCGCCGACTTCCTACCGCCAACTGACAAGAAGGCAGTGCGCCGATTTCTGGGCCAGTGCGCCTATTATAGGCGGTTCGTGAAAAACTTCGCCCGCATCGCCGATCCACTCACTAACCTTACCAAGGCCGACGTGGAGTTCAAGTGGGAAACGCCGCAGGAACACGCTTTCCAGGAGCTTAAACATCGCCTCCAGACGCCTCCGTTACTTGCTCATTTCGAAGAATTCGCCGAAACAGAAATACACACTGACGCAAGCAGTGTAGGTCTTGGCGCCGTTCTTGTGCAGAAGGCTGACGGACTTGAAAGGGTTATTAGTTACGCCAGCCGATCGCTATCCAAAGCAGAAGCGAATTATTCCACAACCGAAAAGGAGTGCCTCGTCATCATCTGGGCTACGTCGAAATTTCGCCCCTACCTCTACGGCAGACCCTTTAAAGTTGTGAGCGATCACCACGCCTTGTGTTGGCTAGCCAGCTTGAAGGACCCTTCAGGTCGCCTCGCACGATGGAGCCTGAGACTTCAAGAACATGACATTACCGTCGTTCACAAGTCCGGCAAGAAACACTCCGATGCCGACTGTCTCTCTCGTGCGCCTGTTGACCAACCACCACCCGACGACCCGGATGACGACTACTTCTTGGGGACGATAACTACCGACGACTTCGCTGAACGACAGCGGGCCGACCCGGAACTTAAGGCCCTAATAGAATACCTCGAAGGCAGGACCGCCGAAGTCCCGAAGGTATTCAAGCGCGCACTTGCGTCATTCTTCCTGCGAAACGGTCTTCTGCAAAAGAAAAACTTTTCACCGCTTAGAGCCAAGTACCCCCTTGTGGTGCTTTCATCTCTGCGACCAGAACTCCTGCAGGCCCTGCACGACGATCCAACAGCAGATCACCTCGGTGTTTCTCGCACGCTCGCGAGGATACAAGAAAGGTACTATTGGCCACGTCTTACCACCGACGTCACTCGTTATGTGAGGACATGCCGAGACTGTCATCGACGCAAGACACCACCGACAAGGCCGGCGGGACTTCTGCAGCCAATTGAACTACCTCACCTACCTTTCCAGCAGATTGGTATGGACCTACTGGGGCCGTTCCCGACGTCGGCTTTCGGAAACAAATGGATCGTCGTAGCTACCGACTACCCCATCCGCTACGCCGAGACGAAAGCCTAGTCAAAATGCAGTGGATTCGAAGTAGCTAAGTTCTTCGTCGAAAATATTGTCCTACGTCACGGTGCCCCGGAGGTCCTTATCACCGACAGAGGAATGGCATTTACTGCTGACCTAACTCAGCCGATCTTGGCATACAGCCAGACAAACCACCGCCGGACGACAGCGTACCATCCACAGACCAACGGCCTCACCGAGCGGCTAAACAAGACGATCGCCGACATGCTGGCAATGTACTTTGATGTTGAACACAAGACGTGGGACGCCACTCTTCTTACGTGACCTTCGCATAAAACACGGCGGTGCAGGAGACGACGTAGATATCTCCATACAAATTGGTCTACAGAAGGAGCCCGGCAACGACGCTTGATGCCATGTTACCCAACGTCACCGACGAAGAAAACCTCGATGTGAGTGAGTACCTTCAACGCGCCGAAGAAGCCCGACAACTCGCGCGTCTCCGCATCAAGAATCAACAGACGAACGACAGCCGCCGTTACAATCTTCGACGACGCTTCGTGGAATACCAGCCAGGTGAACGTGTTTGGGTGTGGACGCCAATACGCCGACGTGGACTAAGTGAAAAGCTTCTGCGACGGTACTTCGGACCATACAGGGTGGTTTGACGTCTCGGCCCTCTTGATTACGAGGTTGTTCCCGACGGCATCACGAACTCTCAACGACGCCGATCGCGACCTGACGTCGTCCATGTCGCGCGCCTCAAGCCGTTTCACGCGCGTTAACAAACTGAAACAGTGTTTTTGTATTATTATTGTATTGTAATTTATTCATTGTACTTTATTGCATTATTGTTGTACCTTCATCTTTATTTAAAGCATTCGGACGATGCCTTTTTCTAAAAGGGGGGCAATGCCACGTTCCATTTCTCAAGTTTTCTTATCACCCCAAAACACTACACAATCCTCAGCGCAAAACGCGCGTGCAGTTTTCGAGAAGCTTCTGGACTTTAGTAGATCGTTTCGATAAGATAACGCCCACTCTGCGAACTGTACAGATTATTCAGGAACCTAAGCGACCGCCAGCAATAATGCTAGAACATTCGATGGCAAGGGTATAAATGCCGATGCACTTCGCCGCTTGTCAGTAGTTGATCGACGGCCGACGCTCCGTTCGCCGCTATCAGTCCAAGACTGCTATTGTAATCGGACTTTCCGTTTACCGTGCACAGGTTCGTCCGAATAAACAGTTAAATTCCAACGCAAAGTCTCCTGTCTTTGGCACGTCACGACCTCGTGACAATATCATTAATATAGACTAGGAAGAGCAGAGGCCCAAGCACAGAGCCTTCAGGAACTCCAGATGTCACTGGAACTGCGTTAGAAAACGTTTGTTCGTGAAGTAAAAATTGTGATCGGCTAAATAGGAAATATTTTATCCTGGCAGAAATTCGCCCTATTCCAAAATCAGTTTCGGATTCAGTGATTAGTTTGCTGTGACATAGACCGCCAAACGCCTTAGACAGGTCGAGTAAAATTAACACACTTTGTCCACGGTCCAAAAAATAGTCCGGAAAAGGCCATAAATACTGAAAGCCTCAAGCGCTCTTCCACACCAGCAATCAGCACGTAACTTCTACGAGGCTGCCTTCCTGTGACAAGCGGCATTCTCAGTTTTGCCAGTAGTCAAATGTGCACTGGGAGTGGCGTCGCTTTTCGAGAAATAATCATCAAGCGTTATATATCATACGGCATTTCGGCGTGACCATCGAGTCTTATAGGAGGGCGCTGATCGACCCAGTACACGAACTACCAAGCAATAGGTGAAGACAGCGTATTTCGAGGGGGTGAAATTGCATTGCTAGGAAGCGACGGGCTCAGCATTGTTCGGGCAGTGACCCTGAATGCGAGAAGCGAGAACTTTAGTGACGATACATGTCGGCTGGTAAGGTTCCGCCTTAAACACGAGTGCTCGCTTCTCCTATGGCGTAAATATTCGCGGGTATACATTTCCAACTCTTCCCTTGAGGTGCCGGTACGGCTGCGATCGCCTAGTATCTTACTCTGCGCGCGAGATGTCTCACGTTTGTGATTACGCCCATGCGGAAGGCTGCTGTTTCTGTCGCGTTGCGATGAAATACCCCAAACGTGAATTAACACTAAGGGCGTTATTGCAGTAGTGAAATTCTAGTGACAGATCAGAATGCCCGAAACAGACAACCAACATGCATGGATGGTGCACAGTAGAGCGTAAGTAAACTGGTGTTGCATACACTGGCAGTTCATGTCGGAATTCACCCTTTCTGGGAAATATATTATAGTGCACTATGCTCTGAGCAACTCTGGAGTGCACCGATTACTGAAGATTTTGTGTGGTTCCTGTTCACGCTGGTGTAACTTCTGGAAACATGTATGCAGGTATGCTGCATGGTGAAATATTCTGCGCAGTTCTGAATCTGTTCAGGTAAATAGAAAAGTTGGCTGCACACTTGCAAATAACGAAAAACATCTTGCCGCAACGCTATCGTTTCATGGAGCCGAGTAAAGAAAGCTACAAAAAAAAGAAAACGACGACATATCACCTTTTTGCCCGTATTGAAGTGTTTTAGCGTATACACGCTGTGTCCAAGCTAGTTTTATGTGAGTAGGTATATTCCGGTCACACGTTCACTTTTGATTGAGACCAAGGGAACATTTTTAATCAAATATTACCTTGCCCTTAAAGATTGCACTTTAAAACCTCTACGATTTGAGTACTTCATTGCTATCAATAGTCACAGTGCAAGTGAGAGTCTGCCCGAAAAATAACGTGTGCAAAAATGATCTTTGAACTTAGCTTGTGTTAGCGCGGTACATATGGAAACAAAAGGGGGAAGATGACAGAGACGTCTATATGTGCCGCACTAACCCAAGCTAAGATAACCAACTCGTCCGAGCCACAACACTTTTCAAAATGGTGTTTTCAACGTGCAGCATATCTTACAAAAAATACTTATTGCTTTTGGTAAGCATTCTTGCATGCCCGGAGTAAAGTAAAAAAAGATGTCTAAAGAAGAAGGAGGAGGATTGAAGGAGGAAGGACAGAGAGGTTAGCAAGTTCTCTGACCGACTTGCTACCCTGTGCCGGGGAAGGGGGTAATGTGAATAAAGATGAGAAAAAAGAGACGTTGAAGAGAGAAAAAAAGAAGGGCAACGGTACAATCCACGACGCTGCTTACAGTCTGTCTCTAAAACCCATTGCCCGCAAGAAGCGCAACAAATCTCTCAATGCCTTGCGTGCCAAGCACGGTCTCGGCCAGTGTCCTAATACCCTTTCTTCCGGCAATTGGCGATTGTCTAGTCTATTTAAAACTTTCGACAGTTCTTTTTTTGGCGCACTGAAGCGAGGACACTCGCAGAGAAGATGGGAAAATGTCTCCGCGTAGCCAAAGTTGTCGCATGTCAGGCTGCTGGTCATTTCGATTCGAAACAAAAAAGCATTTGTAAAGGCTATCTCAATCCACAGACGGCACAACAGTGTTTTCTGAGCTCTGGGTATTCGTGATGGAAGACGGAGCTGTAAATTTGGGTCAACTTTATGAAGGCGGACATTAGTGAATGCCGAATAATTTCACTGAGCGAGTGTCAGTTCTCGTGCAAGTGATCGAAGCCTTGTAGTGGCGTCTGTTCTTTATAATGGTCTAGCTGCACAAGGGGCATCATCATGACCAGATCGGGCTGCTTCATCTGCACGCTCGTTTGCATCGATGCTGCAGTGGTCCGGTGTCCATTGATACGCTATGCCATGTTGTTTCTCTATAGCCCGGGGATGAATCTGTCTTATTTCAGCAGCCAGCTGTTCATTTGGTTCATTACGATATGGTGAGGCAATGCCCTGGATGGTTGCTTTGGAGTCGAAGAAGATAGACCATGTCTGCTGCCGTTCTTCAGCAAAGAACTACAGAGCGGAACCAATGGTGGTGAGTTGTGCAGCCGTGGATGATATCAGATGCGATGTCCTGAACTTTATTGTGACAGATTTCTCCGGAATTACCACTGCATCTGCTGAGCTTGCTGAAGTACCCGATCCATACGTGTAAATGTTAATCCATCCACTGTGTTTCGCATGCGAAAACAGTAATGTTGTTAGTTTTAGGGCCAAATTTTACAATTTTTTTTCTTTTGCATTTCGGGGATGGCTGTCCGGGTTTCCTGTGGACGTAGACACCACGATGGCAATGGCGGTCTCGCTGCGTGCGAGAAGTTCGCGAAAATCACCGTGCGTTGTGGAGCAGTATTAGTTCAGAACGCTGAGTGTGGCCTGAAAGTTGGAAGGGAGGCCAGTTGTTGCAATTGAAACCGGGTGGCATGTCTTATGTGCGTTCCTAAAGCATCGACACGAATGAAGGTTGTGATAGGGTGTTCATGAGCGATTACGACAGTCACTGCTGACGATGCACATCTCGGAAGCCCGAGGCATATTCTCAGTGCTTAAGCTTTTATTGACAGGAGGATACATACGTTTGTTAATTGGGCCTGACCGAGCACAGGTAAGCTTTAGCGCATGAAGCCGAGATAAATTGCAGTATACAGTTGAAGCATGGCTCGTACCGATGCACCCCATGATTTTCCCGCAAGAAACCTTAGTGCGTGGGTGATCATGGTGAGTTTCTTTTTCATGTGAGCGTTGTGAGGGCTCCAGGAAAATTCACGATCTATCATTACTCCCAGGAAACGGTGGGTGGTTTGATAGCTGATCGTGTGTACAATATTTCTGATGACGTATGGGGTCTTTGCCTTGCGTGTAAACGCAATCAGTGAGAATTTCTCAGATGACAGCTCCAAACCTCGTCCTTGAAGGTAGTTTGACGTCAGTGTAGCCACTCTCTGAAGCCTGGCTCGTGCGTGTAGATGCGTGGCCCAAGATGCCCAGAGGCAGATGTCATCTGCGTAGATCGACAGATGCACGTTGCGTGGCAGAATGTTAACGAGGCCGATGAGTGCAAGGTTGAAAATGATGGGGCTTAGGCCCCACCTTGAGGTACACTGCGATAAGTATAATCGTGCCTTGTTGCACCATCTTCGGTCTGATCGAAGAAGGTTCTGTCTTTCACACAGCTGTAGATCAATTGGTGGACGCCCCCCCCCCCCATGTGGCCCAAGGCGTCCAGGGTGGTTTCATGCAATACATTGTCATATGCTCCGGAAGTTTTGGAGGGCTCCGGAAATTTCGTCCACCTGGGGCTTTTTACCGTGCACCCAAATCTGAGCACACGGGTCTACAACATTTCCGCCTCCATCGAAAATGCAGCCGCTGCAGCCGGGATTTGACCCCGCGACCTGCAGGTCAGATTGCCTGCTGCATTTGATGGTGGGAACGACTAAGCAGCGCGAACTATCTGCCACCAACGTTTCTGACACCACACCTGCGCACCTACTGCACCGGGAGCGCAGTCTATATATACGTTGCCATACTTCTTCCTCAATCTTCGTTATCGCGCTGTTTCACTGTCAGTAATTCTCAGCGCAAACAGCGCCTGCAGTGTTCGAGAAGGCTCAGTAGTTTATCTCGATAAGATTTCGCCCACTTCGCGAACATTACAGATTAGCCGCTAGCGATAACGCTAGACAGAGGCATAGCCAGGGGTCAGCAGACTGGGCACTTGCGCCTCCCCCCCCCACCCGAAATTTGAAAATTTTGTTCGCCTCGGCATAAAAAAGCGAAAAGAGCCATTTGAGGAGGTCCCCTCCCGAGATCAATGTGGTGCACCGCCCCTGTCACCCCTTAAAAATTTCTGTCAACTGCCTGATGCAAGAATATTCTATGGCAGATGTATAAATGCCATCGTTCTTCACCGCTTGTTAGATTATCGACAGCGGACGCTCTGTTCGCCGCTATCAGTGTCAGTGTATTGATGTAATATCTCTTTCTTTTTACGTGGCCACAAGTTCGTCATGACCACGTGACAATATATTTAGTTCCATCGTCGAAGCTCTCTGCGCAAGGCTGATTCGCTGAGCAAAACAACAGGCCAATAAAGTCGCTCGGGGGATGGCTGCGGTGGTAGCTAGGTGGTAGAGCATCGAACCCGTTATTCGGAGGTCGCAGGTTCGGTTCCTGCTCACGGCAGGTTCTTTTTTCACCCTCTTGTCTTTCTTCATAATTACCTTACAATTCAGACTAATAACTTCACTCATACTTTCCTTGGCATTATTGTCTGTGAGATCTCATTATATTGTGTCAAAACACAAAAAATGAGCCTTTGAGTATATACTTCCTTCGCTTATTATTTACGTGTGTCTCGTACTGCAGAATTGGTGCCTTTTGGTTGTATACGAGGGACTATTCATCAGCTGCCACGTGGTGATAACTTCACGTGCTACGTGACGACACACAGGCTCATAACGGGGGTGCCACACTCGCCGTCATGGCTAGTGGTGGCACTGACTGACACTCCCACGTTTAAATTCTCATATATAACCAATAAGTGGCAGGAAGAATAGCCGCTGCGGTAGCTCAGTGGTAGAGCATCGAACGCGCCATTCGAAGGTCACGGGTTCGGTTTCTGCCCATGGCAAGTTATATTTCCACCCACTTTTCGTTCACTATATTTACAATACGATTCGATCTAATATCTTTCCCTATACTCTTCTTGGCCTTATTGTCAGTTAGATCTCACTATATATATATATATATATATATATATATATATATATATATTGTCACGTTACTCACGACAAACTTGATACAATGGGCTCGTTTAGTCGACTAGCCAAGCAGCGGCTCAAAGAGATCGTCTTTGTCCTCTTTCACTTTTCGATCTCACCCAAGCAAACCATGTGGCAATAGCCCCCCCCCTTTGAAAGCATCGACTCGATGCTCGTAAATAAAAAAAATGAAGGTATACACACGCAAACATAGAGAACCAAAAGAGGAAGAGTGCCAGTACTCGCAGCGCAAATGAGGAGGTTTCGTCAACGCTTGCGCCAAGCGCAAAAAGAAAAGGCATAAAAACACAGGAGAACACAAACAGCAGCAGCAACGCAAAGTCACGGCATCTCGTAGCACGTGAAACCAAAAGGGCTACTGTGTGAAGTAGGGCTTCAGCCGAAGGACATGCACGGTTTCGGGTCGAAGCTGTCGACGAGAAGACGCTGCGCCGTCCGGAAATACCTCGTAGGTAAGATCTGTGATTCGTCTAAGAACCTTGTACGGTCCAAAATAACGGCTTAGGAGTTTTTCGGATAAGCCTGGTCGCCGGACAGGGATCCACACCCACACTCGGTCCCCAGGGTGGTAGGTGACATTTCGATGGTGGTGGTTGTAATGTCGTGCGTCTGCATCTTGTTGGTGACTGGTGTTTATGCGAGCTAGCCGACGAGCTTCTTCGGCGTATTGAGTGTATTGCTCAGTATCTTGAGCAAGTTCATTGCTTTGGTCGCACGGAAGCATAGCATCGAGCATGGTTCGCACGTTGCGTCCGTAAACAAGTCGGAAAGGCGGAAATCGCGTTGTTTCTTGCGTTGCCGTATTGTAAGCAAACGTGATGTATGGAAGAATCTCGTCCCAGGTTTTGTGTTGTACGTCCACGTACATTGACAGCATATCCGCTATGGTCTTGTTAAGCCTCTCTGTCAGTCCATTGGATTGCCGGTGATAAGCCGTTGTTTTTCGATGACTTGTGAAGCTCAGTTTAAAAATGTCCTCCATAATTCGTGCTGTAAACGACGTCCCTCTGTCCGTAATCACGCATGACGGGGCACCATGCCGTAGGACGATTTGGTGCACGAAGAACTGCACGACTTCAGAGGCCGTGCCACGGGGTAACGCTTTTGTTTCAGCATAACGCGTGAGATAATCTGTCGCAACTATAATCCACTTGTTCTCAGAGGACGACAAAGGGAAGGGCCCGAGAAGGTCCATTCCCCCGAGGTCAAACGGTGTCCGTGGGGGTGCGATCGCCTGGAGAAGACCCGCGGGTCTCACAGGCGGAGTCTTGCGGCGCTGGCACTCACGGCAGCCTTTCACATATCGATGTACACTAGTTGAGAGTCGCGGCCAGTAATACTGTTGGCGTACTCTGGCGAGAGTTCGCGAATAGCCCAAATGTCCTGACGTGGGCTCGTCGTGGCACGCAAGGAGGATTCATCACGCATGTCGGCAGGAACAACGAGTAGGAAGGCTTTGTCGCTACCACGAGCGTTTTTCTTGTAAAGAATGCCTCTTCTTAGACAAAAAGAGGACAGTTCGCGAGCAATGTGTTGAGGGACCTGAGAGTTGCGGCCTTCCAGGGAATCAATGACCGGGCGTAATTCGTCGTCTGCCCGCTGCTTTGACATATATTTGGAGTCGCTAACTGCTCCGAGAAAGGCATCTTCATCTTCGGAGCCCCTGACAGCGTTCCCCACAGGTGCTCGAGAAAGCGCGTCTGCGCCTTCGTGTTCGCGCCTTGACCTGTACACAATCGTAATATCGAACTCCTGCAAACGCAAACTCCACCGTGCGAGACGGCCGGATGGATCTCTGAGATTTGCCAGCCAGCAGAGTGAATGGTGGTCAGTCACCACTTTGAAGGGACGACCGTAGAGGTAAGGCCGAAATTTGGTCGTCGCCCACACGACTGCGAGGCATTCTTTTTCTGACGTAGAATAGTTGGTCTCGGCTCGAGAAAGAGTACGACTGGCGTAAGCTATCACATGCTCAACGCCGCCGTGTCGTTGTACAAGGACAGCGCCAAGTCCGACGTTGCTGGCATCTGTATGAATTTCTGTAGCAGCGTCCTCATCAAAATGGGCAAGAACAGGGGCCGTTTGCATTCTCTGTCGTAACTCTGTGAACGCTGTATCTTGTTCTGCGCCCCAAGTAAAGGGCACGTCATCTCGGGTGAGTCGCGTAAGAGGTTCGGCTATCTTCGAGAAGTTGGCGATAAATCGGCGATAATACGCGCACAAGCCGAGGAAACGGCGTACTGCTCTTTTATCTGATAGAACAGGGAAGGCGGTGACCGCAGCAGTTTTGTCTGGATCAGGTCGCACTCCATCCGCAATAATGACATGTTTCAGAAATTTCAGCTCTTCATAGCCAAAATGGCATTTTTGGGGTTTCAGCGTGAGTTCAGCTGTGCGAATGGCTTCCAGAACCTTTCTCAGACGCTTCAGACGCACGTTCTTCGAAGCTCTCGGAAAAGATGACCACGTCATCGAGGTAGACAAGGCAGCTTTGCCACTTCAAGCCAGCGAGAACTGTGTCCATCATCCTCTGAAAAGTGGCTGGTGCGGAACAGAGGCCGAAGGGAAGAACTCG
This sequence comes from Rhipicephalus microplus, assembly GCF_043290135.1. Lineage (NCBI taxonomy): Eukaryota > Metazoa > Arthropoda > Arachnida > Ixodida > Ixodidae > Rhipicephalus > Rhipicephalus microplus. Next base: position 25,751,789 of record NC_134700.1, on the reverse strand, counting down.
GAATTCGTAAAGTCCGTCTGGAGTCACAAACGCGGTTTTTTCTCGGTCTCGTTCATCCACTTCAATTTGCCATAAGCCAATCTTTAGATCGATGGACGAAAAATACTTCGCGCGTCGTAACCTGTCGAGGGAGTCGTCGACCCGTGGAAGCGGGTAGACGTCCTTTTTTGTGACGCTATTAAGCTTCCTGTAGTCAATACAGAATCGCAGCGTTCCGTCTATTTTCTTTACTAGAACGGCTGGCGGGGACCAAGCGCTGCTGGATGGTTGAATATTCCCGTCATCAAGCATGTCTTTTACTTGTGTCTGAATAGCCTCGCGTTCTTTGGCAGAAACGCGATAAGGCTGCTGCCGGATGGGGCGGACGTCATCGTCGGTAATAATTCGATGCTTCGTGAGGTGTGTTTGACGGACTTTAGACGAAGAGGCGAAGGAAGATCGGAAATCCCTTAAAAGGTCATGAAGCGCAGCCTTTCTCTCGTCTGACAGCGTCGAATTAATGTCGATGCGGTCTAGAAATTCCTCATCCTCATGCGTTTCCTCAGACGCGAAGCACTCCGTGACGTCGGCAACCGGGTCTTCATAAGCTAGGGTGGTTCCGCGAAAAAGATACCGGTGCTCGTAATTGAAGTTCGTAACTAGTATCGTTGACTGTCCGTCACGGACGCGCACAACACTTCGGGCGGCGCATACGCCTTGGAGCAGCAGAAGTGATAGGTTGCTTTCAGCCACCACATCGCCTTCTTGGAAGTCTTCACAAGTGACTTCGATGGGAACAGTTGCTCGAGGTGGTAGCGTCACACTGTCGTCAGCAACACGCAGCGCAGGTCTACGGCAGTTATCAGCGTCTCGATCTGTTGCGCCTTGAGTCGAGAAGGTGACGATGCGCTCACGGAGATTTATGATGGCACCGTATTCCCGAAGGAAGTCCATGCCGATAATCAGCTGACGCGAACAGTCGCGAAGAACGAGGCAGCTGAGCACAAACGTTGACGCACGAATTTTCACTCTTGCGGTACAGCGACCCAGCGGTGTTACAACGTGTCCTCCAGCTGTTCGAATTCGCGTTCCATTCCACGACGTGATCACTTTCCTGAGATCTTTCGCTAGCTTCCCGCTGATGATCGAATAGTCTGCACCAGTGTCTACCAATGCACTGACCTGAAGACCGTCAACCAGCACAGGTATGTCGAGTGACACGCGGTCACTAGGCTCAGATGTGGATGTCGGCGTTTCTTCGGTACTGCGATTATTCTCTGACGAAATGCCTTCGGCGTTGCGTGCAAGCGTCGATGGGAGGTCTTCCGCACTTTGAGTCTCAGCGATCTTGCCCCCGAAGGCCGCTGCCTTCAGTTTTCCCGACGAGGGCTCGTGGAGCGTTCCCGTGCCGTCACCCCGAAACGTGGCCCAGTGGCTGCGGGTCTCCTCGGAGATGGTGACCGCGATTGCCGTCGTGTAAAGGGTGCACGCTGTTGCGCGAGATACTCTTCGATATCCCTTGGCCTCTGACCAATTCGGGGACGAGGGGAATTGACGGAAAATCCGCGCAGTACTAGTTGCCGGTATGGGCATTCGCGGTAAATGTGACCAGCCACACCGCAATGATAGCAGAGGGGTCGTCTGTCTGTCGTACGCCAGAGATCAGACTTGCGCGTCGGTGCACGGCGACTATCGATGTCCAAATCAGCGTGCACTGACTGAATGGCGACTGACGGCATCATTGTCTGGATCGGGACGTATGGCATTGTCTGGATCGGGACGTGCGGCACTGTCTGGATCGGGACGTGCGGCACTGGCTGGGTCGGAATTCCTTGACCAGAAAGAGGAGTGGCAGATCGCAAGGCTTCCGCGTACGTACGACAGCGACTGTCAGTAGACACAGGAGCCGTTTCCGGATCAACCGACGTGGGCGGAAAACGATGGGCGGACAGCACCTGCTGAACCTCGTCACGGATGACACTGGTGATAGAACCAACATCGACTTGCCTTGTCCCGTACATCTTTTCCATTTCCTCCCGGACGACAGATCGGATGATCTCGCGAATCCATTTGGGGCTCTTGCTCCCAGGGGTGGCGAATATTTCGGGAGTTGAGGCAGCATTCACTTGACGGTCAAACAGAGCAGACCGTTGGTGCAGTACTCGCTCCATTGTTGCCGCTTCAATAAGGAACTCAGCAACACTTTTGAGGGGACTACGCACCAAACCAGCAAAAAGTTGTTCCTTCACACCACGCATGAGGTGGCGCAACTTTTTTTCTTCGGCCATAGCAGGATCCGCTCGCATGAAAAGCCGTATCGTGTCCTCGACGTACATCGAGACGGTCTCGTTGGGCATCTGGATGCGTGATTGTAGTGCACGCTTCGCCCGTTCGCGGCGGTCGGGGCTCCTGTAGGTCTCCAGGAGGCGACGCTGGAACTCGCGCCAAGATGTCAGAACATCATCCCTGTTCAAAAACCACGTCTTGGCATCGTCTTTTAGGCAAGTGCACACGTTCCGGAGCTTTGCGACATCATCCCAGTAATTGATCACTGCGACACGTTCGAACTCACTCAGCCAGTCGTCAACATCTTCATGCTGCTCTCCGTGAAAGGGGATAGGCATGAGCGGGTTCTGGACGGTGCAGTAGATCGGCGTGGAAGGTGTCGGAGCTTGCACGGGATCTTGTGTCGAAGTCATAGTCGCTGCGTCAGTGGTTGGTGTCTCAGGCGGTAGGCCTCATTGGCGGCGGCTTACTCTATGAACAGGAGTGTCCACGGGTGCAGGGCTTGTGTTCCGGCTGCTGGACGAGGTCTTGGGCATCGGGTGGATCGTGAGACGTTGAACCCGGCAACTTTACCAGTCTTGTCACTTTACTCACGACAAACTTGATACAATGGGCTCGTTTAGTCGACTAGCCAAGCAGCGGCTCAGAGAGATCGTCTTTGTCCTCTTTCACTCTTCGATCTCACCCAAGCAAACCATGTGGCTATATATATATATATATATATATATATATATAAGGGAAAGAAGTGTATACCTAAGGGCTCGTTTTTCCGTGTTTTAACACAATATTAATGAGATGTAACAGACAGTAATGCCAAGGAATGTACAGGGGAAGTAATTTGAACCAATGTAATATAAATAAGAACAAAGAAAAGTGGATGAAAAAATAACCAACCGTGGGCAGGAATCAAACCTACGATCTTCGAATAACGCGTTCGATGCTCTAACCACTGAGCTACGTGACGCCACACATACGCATAAGAGTGTTTTCACACTCGTTGTTTGGCTTATAGATGGCGCTGACTGTCACTGCTACTTCTAAATTCACATATAAGCCCAAAAAAGTGGATGGAGGGAAGGCCGCTGTTGTAGCTCAGTGGTTAGAGCATCGAACGCGTTATTCGAAGGTCGTAGGTTCGATTCCTGCCCACGGTTGGCTATTTTTTTCATCCACCTTTCTTTCTTCTTATTTACATTCCATTGGTTCTAATTACTTCCCCTGTACATTCCTTGGCATTACTGTCTGTTAGATCTCATTAATATTGTGTTAAAACACGGAAAAACGAGCCCTTAGGTATACACTTCTTTCCCTTATTTCATTGAACGAGGGTCTCGTAATGGCACACTTGGTGTGTTTAGGTTGTATAAGAGGGACAATTAATCAGCTGCCCGCTCACAATAACTTCACGTGCTACGTGACGCCAAACATACGCATAAGAGTGTTTTCACACTCGTTGTTTGGCTTATAGATGGCGCTGACTGTCACTCCTACTTCTAAATTCACATATAAGCCCAAAAAAGTGGATGGAGGGAAGGCCGCTGTGGTAGCTCAGTGGTTAGAGCATCGAACGCGTTATTCGAAGGTCGTAGATTCGATTCCTGCCCACGGTTGGTTATTTTTTCATGCACTTTTCTTTCTTCTTATTTACACTCCATTGGTTCTAATTACTTCCCCTGTACATTCCTTGGCATTACTGTCTGTTAGATCTCATATATATATATATATATATATATATATATATATATATATATATATATATATATATATATATATATGGTTAAGGCGTTTATTAGCCGGCACCGAGTGCGAATAGACAATGGCGACAATCACAGCCAAGCACAGGCTCTCAGCGCGAGCGGCGTTCTTGTTCGGTAGCCCCACTAGGAGGTACTCAAGAGTTCGACCCATTTCAGAGTTCGGAGGCTTCGCTTTTCGGAGGCTCCCTCTTTGACCCCGGGGTCAAAGAGGGAGCCGCCTGGCGACCTAACAGCTTGTTACTATGAGTGGGTCATAATAAGCCTTCAGGCGCTCCACGTTAACGATGTCTCGCTCACGGCGGTGCATGTCCGAAGATTGTTCAACGGGTTCGATCAGATAGTTGACGGGTGAGGTGCACTCGATGACACGGTAGAGGCCTTTGTATTTGGGACGTAGTTTGGAAGAGAGGCCAGCTACAGAGGTCGGGATCGAGAGCTGTACAAGCGCACCAGGAAGGAACGTGGGCTCAGAAGTGGTGGAGCCATCACGAATACTCTTCTGCCGATCTTGCTCTTGCGTCGTAAAAGTCTAGGCAAGCTCGCGACACTCTTCAGCAAGCCTGGCTGTCTCGGAAATAGGTGTACACTCAGATGGATCCGGTGTGTACGGGAGTATCGTGTCCATGGTGTGCGACGGGTGCCTTCCGTACAGCAAGTAGAAAGGTGAAAAACCTGTCTTGCTCTGAGGGATGGTGTTGTAGGCGTAGGTGATGAAGGGAAGTATATTATGCCAATTAGTGTGGTTTGCAGCGACGTACATAGAAAGCATGTCACCGAGGGTGCGGTTAGAGCGTTCGGTGAGGCCATTCGTCTGTGGGTGGTAAGCAGTAGTTTTGCGGTGGACAGAATGGCACTAGTCAGAATGGCTTCGAAAACTTCCGACAAGACACGGCCTCGACCGCTGAGAAGCTCTTGGGGTGGTCCGTGGCGCAGTATGAATCGATGCAGCAGGAAGGACGCAACATCGCGTGCAGTAGCCGCAGGAAGAGCGGCGGTTTCGGCGTATCGCGTTAAATGGTCAATGGCAACGATGGCCCAGCGGTTACCAGCCGACGACAGAGGAAGTGGTCTTTACAAATCGATACCTACGCGCCCAAAGGGACGGTCAGGGAAAGGTAACGGTGGCAGACCGGCATGCGACATGTGGGCTGACGGTTTACGGCGTTGGCAAGTGAGGCAAGAGCGAACGAACTGCTGCACATAGCGGTACATCCCGCGCCAGAAGTAGCGTTGTTGAATGCGGTGGTAAGTTTTGAATACCCCAGAGTGCGCACATTGCGATTCAGAATGGAAAGATTCACATATCTCCAACCGGAAACTGCGGGGTATGACGAGTAACCACTGCCGGCCATCAAAGTCGTAATTGCTTCGGTGTAGGAGGCCGTCACGAATGACGAAATGGTGAGCTCGACGACGCAAGGCACGCGTGGATGGTGTTGCGGACGGATCAGAGAGCAAGTCGCTCAGCGGGGCGATCCAATTATCCTTTGGCTGTTCGGTAGCGAGGATGTCAACATCGATGGCAGATACAGCAATTGAGGTTACTGAGCAGGGCACGCCGTCTTGAGGTAGAGGGGAGCGTGAGAGGGCATCAGCGTCAGCATGCTGGTGTTCGTTGCGGTACAGCACACGGATGTCGTAGTCTTGTAAGCGAAGAGCCCAACGGGCGAGACGGCCTGAGGGATCCTTCAATGATGAAAGCCAGCATAGTGCATGATGGTCGGTGACGACATCGAATGGGCGACCATAAAAATAAGGCCGAAACTTTGTAAGGGCCCAGACGATCGCCAGGCACTCCTTCTCCGTGACGGTGTAGTTTGTCTCGGCTCTCGTGAGCGTACGGCTTGCATATGCTACGACATATTTAGAGATTCCGGGTTTTCGCGGTGCCAGGACAGCGCCGAGGCTTACACCACTGGCGTCCATGTGCACCTCCGTTGGGGCTGTAGGGCCGTAGTGGCGTAGAATGGGAGGCGACGTAAACAAATGGGGGAGCTTCGCGAACGCGTTGTCGCACTCGGATGACCACGAATCGAGGGGCCCGTTACTTTCAATGAGCTTCGTGAGCGGTGATATGATCGTGGCAAAGTTTCGTATGAAGCGTCGGAAGTATGAGCACAGGCCGACGAAACTACGCAGTTCTTTGACAGATGCAGGTTTGGGGAATTCGGCCACGGCCTGAAGCTTGGCAGGATCAGAAAGAATTCCCTCTTTAGACACGACGTATCCAGTATGGTGAGTTGCCGTGCTGCAAAGCGGCACTTTTTCAGATTTAGTTGCAAGCTGGCATTGCTCACACGTGCGAAAACTTCTTTCAGACGTTGCAGATGCGTGGAGGAATCCGGAGCAAAGACAATGACATCGTCGAGGTAACACAAGCACGTGTACCATTTCAAGTTGCGCAGAACGGTGTCCATCATGCGCTCAAAGGTCGCAGGTGCATTACATAGACCAAACTTCATGACGTTGAACTCGTACAAGCCGTCTGGCATGACGAAGGCGGCCTCTGGTCGAGCGTCGTCAGCCATGGGTACTTGCCAGTACCCCGAGCGGAGTTCGAGAGAAGAAAAAAAATCGGCTCCATGAAGGCTGTCAATCGCGTCATCGATGCGTGGCAGTGAATAAACATCCTTGCGAGTGATCTTATTGAGCCATCTGTAGTCCACACAGAACTGCACAGAACCGTCTTTCTTCGCAACAAGAACAACAGGAGACGCCCATGGACTGTCCGAGGGTTGAATAACGTCGTGTCGGAGTATATCGTCAACCTGATCATTAATTACTCGACGTTAAGCAGGCGACACGCGATATGGACGTTGCCGTAAAGGTGGATGGGCACCAGTGTCGATGCGATGCGTAACAAAGGACTTGCGACTGAGAGAACTTCGCCCGACATTGAAAGAAGAATGATATTCTTGGAACAGGTCCAGAAGTTGGGAACGCTGTACGGCCGTAAGGTTGTCAGCGATGGAGGGGCCAAATACATCAGCAGATGACGAATCAGAAGTGGAAACAGCATTGATGGTGCACGACCTGGGACCGCGCGTGTCATCGGGTATGTCCAGGACTTGTGCGTCGTCGACTGGTTCCACTCTGCCGAGACATTCCCCTCGAAGCAAGGTAACAGCGTACGGGGACGGGTTGGCTACAAAAACAGCAGCTTTGCCCTAATTTAGCTGCACGGTCGCGAAAGGTACTAGCAGCCCTTTCCTGCTGCAAGCGCGGTCAGTAGCGAAACAAGTGCAATGGTGTCGGAGAGACCGGCGCAGTAGACAGACACAGCCGTCGTCAAGTTTGGAGGCACTGTTGTATCGTCTTTCGTTAGAATCTTGCTCAGTGTCGAGGGACTGCCTTCTGGCGTCGAATGCGAGAAGAGTGAGGGCTCGATTTCGGCGGCGGCACAATGGATGACGGCGTCATGGCGGGAGAGAAAGTCACATCCCAGGATGACGTCATGAGAGCATGCCGGAATGATGATGAACTGGGCGACTTACAGAACGTCCTGGTTGACAACGCGAGCTGTGCACCCTGCTGTAGGATGAATACGGTGCAAACTTGCAGTACGGATGGATAACCCAGAAAGTGGCGTCGTCACTTTTTGAAGTAAGCGAAAGAAATTTATGCAGCGCGAGGCGAAAAAACGAACACAGGAAAGAATAGAGTGACAATACAGAGCGCTCGTCGTGGCACGTCGTGCGACTGAAGGTGAGGAGGAAAGGATTACCTCTGAAGGAGTAGACGCCATTTCGCGTTGTAAACCTGTGTGTTCTCACATTCCTGTTAAGCGTGTTTTGTCGTACCTGGACGACAAAACACGTGTTTTGTCGTACCTGGACGCGCCGCAGCAGGCACCTGCGTCGAGACCCGGCGTCGCACAGGCGTCAGATTCGCTGTGTGTTTTGCAGGGAGATAAGGAAGGTGGCTTCGCGGTTCTCTCGCGTTCATGCTTCTTTGAAAAAGCTAATGATGCTATTTCTAGGGTGTTTCATGTAAAAGATGGCGTATCGTTGAACAAAGTAAAAGCAAAGGCTATCCAATTATGCAAAAACATGAACGTAGTTGGAACTCTTAAAAGTATTCAAAAACGTAAGAAGAAAAGCCTCGATGTATTTTTAATGCAAAAACTCACAAAGTTAACACTCCTTTTCGAGTAATAGTCTCGGAAATACGTACTTGGCAGAAAGAACTCGCTGTTTTTTTGTTAGACAAACTCAATCTTCTCGAAGTCCGAGATCCGTTTTTAGTCAAGAGTTCTGATAGTATATTAAGGTTCATGGAAGCTCATGAAAATGAAGGGCTAAGAGCCTTCTCAATTGACGTGACAGACCTGTACTATTCCCTCCCCCATCCACAAATGCTAAAATGTGTTGGAAGTAGCATTGATGAATTTGGTGCTGTTAAGTTTTCGTCTGAGTCAGGTATATTCGCTGATAATTTTCTTACCTGGTTGGAATTTTATCTTACTTCGACGTTCATTAAATGGAACATTGATATTCTCTTGCAAAAGCAGGGTATATGTATCGGCTCTTGCATCGCGCCTGTCTTGAGCAATCTGTTTGTGGCAAAACTTGATAGAATCGTGGCATATCGTCTCGCAGATACGACAGCCAAGAAAGTGCTGCGATATGTAGTTGATTTTATTATTTTCATTGACAGCTCGGGGGAAAATTTCCAAAGTGAGAGTACTAGTTGTTTGAATGTGTTTCGTGATGGTCTTAAGCCCCTTCAAGTGACAGTAGAATGGCCTGGCGACGGACGAATAAGGTTTTTAGATTTAGGTGTTCAGTGTTCTGACAACCTGCTATGCTGGTGCTATGATCCTCGTGCTCAGAAAGCTTTACTCCCATTTCATTTCGGTCATTCCAAACTAACCAAGAGAGCCATCGCGACGACTTGCCTCAAAAACGCATTGAACGCAGCCGCGCCGCGCCTCTCGCGCAGCTGATGCTAGCTCGAGCTGCGCGAGGATTAGAACGAGCTCACGCACCTGGCGCGTCGGACGTGGACAGCCACCGCGGCTCCGCTTCAGGCGTGGAATAAAGTGGCGAGATCAGCACGGCCCCGTCTGCCGCCTTCGACGCCGTCTCACGTCTCTCTTCTCTCGCCGCTACATTGGTGACCCGGAGAACACGCCCTTCGCCGAGCGGCCCGCTGCCATGTTCCCGCAACTCTGCCCGCCAGTGCCGCCGTTCCAATCGACCTACCCCAAGGTATGGTTCATGCAGCTCGATGCCGTTCTTGCGTTGAATGGCGTCACGGACCAGCCGCGGATGCACGCCATTCTTCAAGACGCCCTTTAGGTAGAGTTGCGTCATCTCTCTGGCACTTCAACCTCCAGCCAGCAGCCTTACGATGACCTCTGCTCTGCGGTGCTTGCCAGCTATGGCCTCACCTACCACCCGCTGCCGTTCACCCGCGACTCACAGGTTTCGTCTGCGTCGCAGCGTGCGGTACCCTCCGGCCCGAAAGTCTTCACTGACCGGGACCTAACTTCCCCGACAACGTCTCCCTCCACCTTTGGTCCGGCCACTAGCGCAGTCAGTCTCGCACCCGGTCACAGATCCGACGAGGTTCTTGAATTCATTCCTGCTGCCGACAACCTGTCCACCACGAAGTGCGTTTTTTCGAAGTCCTCGGCCGATAGTCCTTCTGGCACGCTTGCTACCTGCCCGTTTTCCACGAAAGCGATGGCACGCGACACCAAGGCCCTCGCCGTTTTCGCAACCACCAGCTCAGACGTCTCGGCCTCCTCCTCGCCGCAGCTGCTCGTCAGCTCCTCGACGGTGCCCCCTGCCGCTCCGCCACCTGCCACTGGTGCCAGCAATGGCCTGCCGGGTGCCTCGCCACATTCCACTCGCACCTCCCCGGCCAGCAGCCGACCACACTCGGCGTCCCCGCTCCCCGCCCCTGTCGTTGTTCTGTTTCGTGGTCTGCGACGGGCCCCAGCGCCGTGCCTTCGCGGAGCCAGAGCCTGCCCTCATCGTCAGCGTCGACACCGGCAACCACCAAAGCAACTGCCACCGTCGCCCCTCTGCCCGTGGCGCCGCAGCAGGCACCTGCGTCGAGACCCGGCGTCGCACAGGTGGTTTCGGCGAGCCCCAGTCCTCGCAGCTCTGGTGCCCCCCGGCTCATCCAGCCGAAACAGCCACAGATACTGCCCAAGCTGTCGAGCGGCAGCGCGAACATGACGACGCCTTCGGCAGCGGCGACCACCCGGTCCCAGTCTCCCCGGGCGGCCCAGCACAAGGCCACACCGCGGCCCGCGCCTGTACCGGCGCCGCGGCCTGCGACCACGGTGCCGCGCGGAGCCGCGATGTGGCTCAACACAGGGAGTCCGCTGCTTATCGGGAACCCCGCGGCAGCGCAGCCGGGCATGTTTCCGGCTGGACCTGCGCAGGGCACTTTCCTGCTGAACCAGTACATTCCGGGCCTGGGCCACAGACCGATTCTGATACAAGGCGCAATGGAGCAGACCCAGAGCTCTCTGGGACAGATACAGGGGGTCCAGCTGGCCCTGCGGCCACCCCATGCCACGGACCTGACCCTGGGACCTCAGACGGGGCCCAGGCCCCATGGGGGACATCCAGGACCGCCTGGCACTCCGACGCTTGTCATCCCACAGAACCTGGGGCCAACGCCCAACATATTTCTGGCACCGCCACGCATGATGTCGCCCCCCTCGTTTGCCATAGTCCCGGGACAGCCAATGACGCTGCAACAGCTGCAGGCCATGCTGCCCACGCAGACCATGCTGGCCCAGCTTACACTGGGTGCGTTCCAGACAGACCAGCACCAATCCCTGATGCAGATACCGACGTTCACCCAGCCGCAGATACTGGCGCATGACCACCATCACCACCACCACCACCGCCATCATGGGGCCCTGTCGGGACCTCTAATCTCGACAGGCGGCAGTATAGTGTCCTCTGCACCCAGCGCCAACATTGTCACCCACCATCCTGTCATGACCTCGCGACACACGGTCCACTCTCGGCCTGTCCGACCAGGTCACCGTGAGACCCGCTTGTCGGCTACCACAGTGACCCGGCACTTCCTCCTTCGTCCCTTGCGCTTCTCCCAGTGTCGCCCGCCAGAGACCCACTGCTTACCAATGGCCACTCAACGTTGACAACCTGGACTTTTCAAATGAACACTTTATGGATTGTCGTTCATGTATATAGCATTTGTCGCTTTCTTTCTTTTTTCATATGCCTTCAAATCGCGCAAAGCGCTAGGGGGGTGGAGCCCTGTAGTGCCATCATCCCCATCATCATTTCTGGATCACCGCGCCGCGCCTCTCACGCAGCTGATGCTAGCTCGAGCTGCGCGAGGATTGGAACGAGCTCACGCACCTGGCGCGTCGGACGTGGACAGCCACCGCGGCTCCGCTTCAGGCGTGGAATAAAGTGGCGAGATCAGCAAGGCCCCGTCTGCCGCCTTCGACGCCGTCTCACGTCTCTCTTTTCTCGCCGCTACACCCCCATATCAGCGGCACATGCCTATCCGTTGGTATGTGCCACTGTCTGGCGGGTAGTGTTTGACGACGTACGCGACGAGATTGTGACAATATTCGTGGTTGACTATCACATCATATTCATCAAACCATCTTACCCTCCTATAGTTATTTTGGTTCACGCCAATTAAGTTAAGGGGGTGACCACGAGAGCACCCAAAAGTCACCGAAGTTTGCTAAGAAATCTTTCGCATTTAAAACGCAGTTTCTGTGTTCAAGTGATACAAATGCGAACGCAGCTTACGCAGATTTGTTATCATTGTTGCAGACACAATGCATAAAAACAGAGTGTGAGTGTCGCAGACAAGCGTACTTGTCTACGCGAATTCGTCCTTGGATGAACGAATAAATACTCACAGTTGTTAGACTAAGGGAACACTGGATATCCAAAATGAAGCAAAATAAGGACAACAGTTATTTTAAAGAATTGTATAGAAACACGCGCAATCTGTAGTTATCGATGACGAGAAAACAAAAAAAGAAATTTTACAGTAGCCTCATCAGGAAAGCGAACGGTGACACAAAGGAAATTTGGCGTATAATAAAGGCAGTAGTAAATCCGGGGCCTCGACAATCTGTTTTACCAAATTTAGACGTCGTGGGTTGTAATGAACAAGAACTAGCGGAACTTTTTAATGATTATTTCGTAACCATAGGGAACCAGTCGGCAACAAGTACAAACGAAAAACATAATTTGCCATTCCTGGTGGTTCACGAGAATACCTTCTTTTTTCTTGAAATTGCCGAAGCTGAAATTATTGCAGTTGTACGCCAAGTTTCATCACACGAAGCTGTTGTACATGATGGAGTACCAGTTAAAATATTGAAGGACAATATCGAAGCCTTAAGCACAACTCTAGATGTTCTTTTCAGCTTATCCTTCACGACAGGCGTGTACCCCGAGCATATCAAGATAAAGAAGGTGACAAAAATCCACAAAGGTGAATTCTCTGACATCATAGAATTACCGCCCTACAACGATTCTATCATCTGTGAACACTCTTTTTGAGAAGCCTGTAGCCAGAAGAATGATGGACTTTATAAAAAAACTGATGGAGTTTATAAAAAGTATCCCCTCTCCAATTCAACATGGCTTTAGGAAAGCAGACAGTACGGCTATGGTGGTAAGCTTTGTGGCAGAAACAGTAAATTAAGCATTAAACAATTACCAATTTGTCCTTGGCATCTTCCTTGACATCAAGAAAATTTTGATTCGGTAGAACACATTGTAATGCTAAAAATCCTTTACCACTAAATATTTAAAGCTATATCTTCAAAGTTCTTTCGTAGTTATTTGTCCGAGCGCACTCAGTATGTTTAGATACCTGGTAACAAATCAAACCGGGACGCTCTCTCAAACTGGTCTGCCGCAAGATTCAGTACTTGGACCGATTTTGTTCTCCCTCTACATTAATGATTATAGCCTTTGCTTTACCCATATGCCAGCAGCTCTGTATGCAGATGACACTGCTTTACTCATAGCATGCCCATATCTTCAGGAAGCTGAATCACTAGCCAATAAAAAGCTACAAATGACTTCTCAGTGTTTTGAACAAAACAACGTATTACTGAACACAAAGAAAAACCAAGTATAGTTTTCGCTAACCGAACAGTAATACCTCAAACACATGATCTATAAATCAGGGAAACTCCCATATATAAAGTGAACGCACATAGTTACCTTGGTGTGACGTTGGACCATTCATTTCATTGGACATCGCATATAGACAATTTGTGCAGAAAACTAAGCTTTGGATGCTTTCCATTATTTAAGGCTAGTTAATATTTAAGCGCACACATACTCCATATTTTACACTTCAAAGTTTTCCACTCTCATCTAACTTATTGCATTGAATCATGGAGCTAGAGATATGCCTCATATTGCTCAGTCATAGCCATCTTACAAAAAACAGCTCTACGAACAATTGCGTCAGTACCCAAAAATGAAACATCGGCTAAACTTTTCAAAAATATCAACATAATGTCTTTTAATATAGTTAAACAATTCGAAAGCGTAGTATTAGTACAGAAAATAATGAATAAGAGTGTGTCCTTTCACGCATCAATTTTAATAATACTCAGAGGTCACACTTGGCAGGCCAAACAACAAAATCTTCATCTGCCAATGGTACACGATATCTACGGCCGTCGAACAATACATTTTCTTGCTGCTAAAATATGGAACAGCATCTCTACCCTAAATCAACGTCTGCCAAATGTGATGCAGTGACTCAGGAAACCCTTACTTTTGGAGAGTTACCAGCTGGAATACTAATACTGTGGAAATATATGCACATGTTGCATCATCTCTGTTTTTTTACATGTTTGCTTATGATTTTGTAATCTGTGATTGAATTCTCTGTGTAAAGATTTCACTTGCTAATTAAACAAAATACTTTGTCTATAACGAATTCTAAACTAGCCATGCCGGCTGCGCATCCGGATGTTTTCGCACAAATGCTTGTAAGCGATTTCATTGAAAAATAAAGCATTCTTCATTCTTCAACGCTTTATTCGAAGGTCGCAGGCTCGGTTCCTGCCCACGGCAAGTTATCTTTTCACCCACTTTTCTTTCTTCTTCATTACATTACAATACCTTCCCATATACATTCCTTCGCATTGTTGTCTGTTAGATCTCATTATTATAGTGTTAAAACACGAAAAAATGAGCCATTCAAAGTAGACGATTCTTTCCCATATATATATATATATATATATATATATATATATATATATATATATATATATATATATATATATATATATATATATATATATATATATATATATATATATATATTATGACGACTCGGTTGTAGCGAGGTTTATTGGCCGTGAACTCGGGAACGAACAAGCGCAACGGACCCGACAAAGAAGCGCTCGTGCCAAGCAGATGATGATTGTCAGCCAGAACATATGATGATGATTGACTGCTGTTCAGATGAGGATGAAGCGCATAATAGATGCCTACACTGATTCCCCCCCCCCGTGGAAGCGGCCAGCCTGGCCGCTGCGGGCGGGTAGTCAAGGTGACGAGGAACGCCGTGTGAAAAGCTTCATGCGGGAAACGTGTACAATTTCGGTGCTGCGGTAACGGCGGTCAGTTGGCACGACAAGAGGCGTCACACGATAGTTGACAGGTGAAGTCTGCTCTAAAACAACATATGGGCCGATGAATCGAGGCTGGAACTTGTCGCAGAGACCAGGTGTGCGAATTGGTGTCAATAGCAGCACCTCGTCACCCGGTCGGAATGATACCACACGATGAGAGGTGTCGTAGACGGCCTTCCTTGCTTGTTGCGTAGTTTCCGTGTTCATACGAGCGCGCTGGCGGCACTGGGCAAGGCGAGAAATATATTCTTCGCAAGAAGATGGTGATGTAGGGCCATTGCTGGTGAAGAAGGAAACATCGATAAAGAAAGTAGGTGAACGTCTGTAAACGAGATAAAACGGTGAGTAGCCTGTTGTGCGCTGAACAGCGGTGTTGTAGGCGAAAGTGAGGAACGGTAGAAGTTTATCCCAGTTTCTGTGATCCGGTTGAATGTATACGGCGATCATGTCGGCAAGGGTTCGATGAAATCTCTCGGTCAGACCATTTGTTTGAGGATGGTAGCTAGACGCCATCTTGTGTGTGGTACCAGAAACGCGAAGAACTTCACCTAAAAGCTGTGATAAGAACACCTTTCCACGGTCACTCAGAAGTACACGAGGTGCACCATGACGTAGTATTATGGCCTGAAGGACGAAGTCAGCAACTTCCGATGCTGCACCAGTAGCTACTGAAGTTGTCTCGGCGTAGCGTGTCATATGGTCTACGGCGGTGACTATCCATCTATTTCCAGCACCAGTAACAGGAAGGGGTCCATAAAGATCGACACCGACGACCTCGAAAGGTGTTGTAGGGCACGTCATTGGCTGTAACTGACCAGCTGGGGGAGATGTCGGAAGTTTGCGAAGTTGGCATGGAGAGCAGGAACCCACGTACTTTGCTACGCTGGTAAAAATCCCAGGCCAATAAAAGCGGCTTCTAATGCGGTCGTAGGTTTTTTGAAAGCCTAGGTGGCCAGCAGTTAAATCGTCATGAAAGGCGTTAAGTACATGATGTTGAAGAGCGCGTGGCAGAACAGGTACCCAGCGTGTGCCGTCAGGATGATAAATGTGACGATACAGCACACCGTCCTGAAACTTGAAGTGCTCGAGTTGTTGACGAAGGCGTGCATTGGGTGGACGCGTAGCTCCTGAAAGGTGGTCTATAATGCGCCGACAATACGGGTCAGCCTGCTGGTGAGAACTAAAGGGTTGTTCATCGTCGATTGGCGGTTGGTACAGCGAGCAAGGCCACAGAAGTGGGAGTCACGTCCGCACTGGTGTCGTTGGAGGTGGCAGCTGGAGTGTCGAACGACGCTGTAGGTAGTGGGCAACGAGAAAGAGCGTCGGCGTCTTGATGTTTTTTGCCCGATTTATAAATAATCTCAAACTGATACTCCTGCAGGCGTAAAATCCAACGACCCAAGCGTCCGGACAAGTTCTTCATTGTAGAAAGCCAGCATAAGGCGTGGTGGTCCGTTACGATGGTGAATTGACGGCCGTACAGATAAGGACGGAACTTTTGTATGGACCAAACCACAGCGAGGCACTCCTGCTCAGTGATGGTATAGTTTTTTTCGGTAGAAGTTAGCACTCGGCTAGCATATGCGATGACCCTTTCCCGTCCAGAGTTATCGCGTTGGAGGAGAACAGCACCTATACCGCAGCCGCTGGCGTCGGTATGCAGGAGTGTTGGGGCGGTGTCATCAAAATGGCAGAGTACAGGCTCTGACGTCAAAGCTTTCTTCAATAGGTGAAACGCCGACTGACATTCCTCGGACCAGACAAAGGGTGCATTAGATGCAAGTAGTTTGT
Organism: Rhipicephalus microplus; assembly: GCF_043290135.1. Lineage (NCBI taxonomy): Eukaryota > Metazoa > Arthropoda > Arachnida > Ixodida > Ixodidae > Rhipicephalus > Rhipicephalus microplus. The sequence goes on along the minus strand of NC_134700.1, from coordinate 25,735,352 downwards.
GAAGTGGCGCAGCTATTTTGCGAAATTTTGTATGAAGCGAAATTTTGTATGAAGCGACGAAAATATGATGCGAGGCCAAGAAAACTTCGCAAATCCTTAAGTCTTGTGGGGCATGGAAATCGAAGGACGGCAGCGATCTTTTCGGGGTCAGGGCGAATACCGTCCTTGCTGACGACATGACCGAGAACCTTGATGGATTTGGTGGCGAAACGGCACTTCTTAGTGTTGAGCTGCAGACCCGCACCGGCGAGGCATGTTAGGACGTCATCCAAGCGGCTCAGGTGCTGAGAAAACGTTGATGAAAAGATGATAATGTCATCAAGGTAGCAGAGACACGTCTTCCATTTCAGACCACGCAGGACGGTGTCGATCATGCGTTCAAACGTCGCGGGCGCATTGCAGAGCCCGAAAGGCATCACGTTAAATTCGTATAGGCCATCGGGGGTTGCAAATGCCGTTTTTTCTTTGTCGTCATCGTGCATGGGAATTTGCCAATATCCCGAACGCAAATCAAGGCTTGAAAAGTATTCGGCGCCTTGCAGTGAATCAAGGGCGTCGTCGATGCGTGGCATGGGGTATACGTCCTTGCGTGTGATGTTGTTAAGTGGCCGGTAATCAACGCAAAAGCGCACGGAGCCATCTTTTTTCCGTACCAAAACAACAGGGGATGACCAAGGGCTAGTTGATGGACGAATTATTTCTCGTTGGAGCATGTCGGCGACGTTTTCCTCGATGATTTTTCGCTCAGCGAGAGACACGCGGTACGGGTGGCGATGTACAATAGATGTTCCCTCCGTCTGAATGCGATGCGCCGCAGTGGTAGTTCGGCCCAACGTTGAGGAGCAGGTGTCGAAAGAATCGGCGTGTTTCGTTAATAACGCAAGCAACTGCTGCGCCTGCATAGCTGTTAAGTCATCACTGATAAGAGCTGTGAAGGGAGAGGATGAGGCAGGCTTACTCATAGAACGGTCGTTGGTAGAGGCAGGGTTAAGTGGCGTGACGCTGACAGGCTCAGCATCCACAACACAGGCTACTGCAGTGCCCTCTGGCAGGAGAACTTTCTCTGGCGTTTCATTCGTAGCAATGACGAGCGCGGAGCCATGGTGAAAGCGTACGACACCTGATGCAAGGGCTATGCCTTTTGCGACGCAAGTCGACGAAGGGGACACCAAGACGTCACCGTGGTCGATGTCCTTAGAAATCAGGGTCACAATTCGTTCTTGGTGTGGTGGTAGTTCGAGATCTTCGCGAGCGAACAGGCGTAGAGGCTTGTAGACGCCTTCGTCGAACATGGAGTCCGTATTAGTTAGGTGCAGAATCCGTTCACCACAACATATAGCGGCTGAAGAAGAAGATAGGAAGTCCCACCCTAGAATCAGCTGGTGAGAGCACCGGGTAAGCACAGTGAACACGATGTAATGCAAAATGTCATCAATAAACACACGAGCAGTACAAAGAGCAAAAGGGCGGATAGCGTTCCTCTGGGCTTCGACTAGATTGAGTCCATTATAAGGTGTCATTACTTTCTTCAGGCGTTTGCACAAATCATACCTAATCACAGAAACTGTAGCACCGGTGTCCACCAAAGCGTCCACGAGAACTCCTTCCACCGTAACAGAAACCATGTTGAACGGGCGTGCTGGAGGAATATGAGTCCTACTGTTACATGCAGTTTCTCCTCCGAAAACTGCATCATTTAGTTTTCCGACCGGTTATCAGTAGTAAACGAGGCTGGCCGAAGAGGAGAGGAGGAGCGACGGAAGGGCGAAGGTGATCGGCGTCGGCCTGAACGGTAAGTGTTCCGCGTCTCAGTCGACGCGGGCGGAGATGGAGACCGCTGCTGTCCAGATGAATAACTCCGAGCGTAAGAGTCCCCTCTGGAAAAGTCCCGTTCGCGCATGTCGTACCCGCGACGCTCGTCCTGCTGGAGCTTGCGGCAGAAGCGCGATATATGGCCACGATATCCACAGTAAAAGCATGTTGGGCGAGACGGGCGCCAAGGCGGGTAGTAGAGGGCGTTCGGCACACCGGAAGATAGCGCACTCAAGTGGACTGACGGAGGTTCGGGTGGTATTGGCCGGAAGTGGACCGGTGGTGCAGCAGCAACCGGCGTGAATGATGGCAGCGGTGAAGTAGAGTTTACGTTGCGAGGAGGCGCGGCCGCAACTTGCGCGTACGTTGGAGGGCTAGACGGAGGTGGCTGGACGTAGGCTGGACCGGTGAATGATGTTAGTTCCTCCCTTACGATGTCACGGAGGGCCATGCTTGAAGGCTGTGTGACAGATGGAGAAGGTTTTGAGATACCCATTGATTGAAGTTCTTCTCGTATGATCTCCCGTATCATGTCACGCAGGTCCCGGTCTGCGGTACGGTGTTCACTATTGCCCGACTGAAGGCGAACAGAATCAAGTTCGTCGAGACGCTGACACGTAGAGACGACGTCCGTGACAGTAGAAGGATTCTGGGCGACAAGGGCATTGTAGGCAATGCTTCCGATGCCCTTCAGGATGTGGCGCAGTTTGTCCGACTCGGACATCGAAGAATTGACGCGCCGGCAAAGCGCAAGGACATCCTCGATATAAGATGTGTATGACTCGCCGGGATGTTGTTGGCGAGTATCTAGGGCCCTCCTCGCTAGAGCGGATCGAACGGCTGGTGTGCCGAATACTTGGCGAAGCTGCTGCTTGAAGGCAGGCCAGTCGGTGAGGTCGATCTCATGGTTCAAGAACCATGTCTTGGCAACGCCCGTAAGATAAAGCGATACTCGGCGGAGCTTGTTAGAGTCGTCCCAGTGATTAGTTGCGCTGACCCGCTCGTAGTTATCGAGCCAGTCCTCCACATCTTCGCCGCGGAGACCAGCGAAGATCGGAGGGTCACGCTGGTGGTTTACGATGTAAAGGGGAGGGGCTTGCGGCGCAGTGACGGCTTGCGGCGCAGAGACGGCTTGCGGCGCAGAGACGGGAGCCGAAAGGGCATCCACCCACTCACTCTGAGACATGTTGGCGGACTGAGGGTCCAAGCGGCGGCCTGAACGGAGCTCCAGCGAGTAGGCGTTGTAAGTAGAGGTACTGGGAACGTCAATCCACCTCCACCACGTATGACGACTCGGTTGTAGCGAGGTTTATTGGCCGTGAACTCGGGAACGAACAAGCGCAACGGACCCGACAAAGAAGCGCTCGTGCTAAGCAGATGATGATTGTCAGCCAGAACATATGATGATGATTCACTGCTGTTCAGATGAGGATGAAGCGCATAATAGATGCCTACAATATATATAAATTGCAGCGAAGCCTCCGAACTCTGAAATTGGTCGAACTCTTGAGTACCTCCTAGTGGGGCTACCCAACAAGGACGCCGCTCGCGCTGAGAGCCCGTGCTTGGCTGTGACTGTCGCCATTGTATATTCTTGCTCGTTGCCGGCTAATAAACGCCTTAACAAATTGGTAGAAAGTGCTGCGGTCCCCGTCTATGCCTTTGGAGCTACGATCATGTACCCTGCCATCTACTATGTATCACGACGCTTCTCAGCAAACGCCTCCTCCAATGCCACCCCCTTGTCTCGGTGTCCCCAGAATCCGCGATCCACCCATCTTCACTGGCGCTGATGGCGCTGGCGTGGAGGACTGGCTCACCATTTACGAGCACGTGAGCGTCCCCAACAAATGGGACGAGGACGGCAAGCTGACCAACTTGGTATTCTACCTTACAGGTGTCGCCAGTTTGTAGTACAATAACCACGCGTCCGATTTTGCCACCTGGTCCAATTTTAAGGCCGCAATCATCAACGTCTTCTGTCGCCCTGCTGTTCGCAAGCTGCAAGCCGAGCAGCGCTTACGTGAAGGTGGTCAGGAGGCTGATGAGTCATTCACCAGCTATACTGAAGACGTCCTGGACCTATGCAACAAATCTAGTTCCATCATGTCTGAGTCTGACAAAATACGAAACATCATGAAAGGCATTGACGATGATGCCTTCACGATGCTGATCGCCAAAAACTCCCGCACAGTGGCTGAGGTCATCACACTGTGCCAGAGCTACGAGGAGCTCCGCCGGCAGCGTTCGATGACCCGACGCTCCCCACCACGAGCTGCAACGCTTGCTGGCTTGGAGGCCAGTTGTGACCAAGTGGCGTTGATGGCTGACCTAAAGTCCTTTATCCATGAGGAAATCGCGCGTCAGTTCTCGCTCCTGCCCTTTGCCCACCAACGGACTGTTCAACAATCTCCTACTACACTTATCCCTCCCATCCGTCGAGCGATTGAACAGGAAATAGCGGAGGTAATGCCTGTGTACTACCCCCTACAGCCTCCGGCTCCAGTGTCCCTGAGTTACGTGAAAGCGGTCGCAAGGCCGCCCCAAGTCGTTCCAGCACCCGCCCCTCCGACTTACGCCGAAGCTGCCGCTCGTCCTCCGTCCTTTGCAGCGGGTGTGCCCGCTACGTATGTTGACGTAACTCCTCAGCCTCAGCTTCAGTCCACCATGCAGCCACCATTCTGTCCATCGGCCCTTGCGAAATGGGTGAGACCTACCCCGGTGAACAGATGGTGCACACCCGACAACCGGCCCATCTGCTTTACCTGCGGTTACGCCAGTCCCGTGGCCCGTCACGCCGGTCACGTGGTCACGTGGTTCAATACAGATTGACGATGCTGGGGCACCAAACGCCGTAGAAGGGTGGCCATTGTGTCCATCACTTTAGAATCAGCCACTTCTATCTCTGGGCACGTAGCTTCCAAACGTCGGTGAAATGCCAGAAGGGCTCGATACAAAGATGGTAATTCAGTTGATTGGGGACCTTTGTTTATTTGGCTATCCGGCAAGAAGACACGTAGTGATGGCCCCAGATGGTAGCGAGCCAGTGTCTGAGCGGGCATGTCATCATTGCTTAGTATTCGCAATAGAGTGCGGAGGCACAATGTAGAAGCCGCGACGAAAACGTCGGGGAATGCAAAACCGCCTTGGTCTCGCGGTTGAGCTAACGCTGGACGCGATAACAATTCTGTGCCACCAGACCAAAAAAATGAACTGATGCAGCTTTGCACTTTCCTGCAGACGTGGAGCGGTGGTTTAACAGAATGGCAAAGGTACCAATATTTTCCTAGGTACACCGTTTGAGTTAAGTATCGGCGTTCCAAGAGGGGGAATTCGAAGTGCCTGGCTTCTTTGATATCATTTAGAAGAGTTTGTACAAAGGATGACCAGATGCTATCCTGTATACCAAATACAGTGAAAGTAACTCCGAGTATTGAAATCTCAGGAGACCACTGTAAAGGTGACGTGATGTTGATACGACCACTGGGGTTGCCAATGAAAAAATACTGGCTTTTAGAAAAGTTTAACTTTGCACCGGAGATAATACCGAAATCATGGAATGTATCAAGAGCATGCTGCAGCGACTGTTCATTATTTACATATAGAGTGATATCATCTGCATATGCAGCGACCTTTACTTGAGTGTTACCGGGTAGAGGTAAGCCACAAATCTGCGGGTGATGTTCAACGGCCCTTAAGAAGGCCTGTAATGCAAGGATAAATAACACTGGGGAGAGGGGACACCCTTGACGGACCCCACGCGTGACTCTAAATGCGTGACTCAATGTAGCGGCGAGAGAAGAGAGACGCCGGTCACCAATGTAGCGGCGAGAGAAGAGAGACGTGAGACGGCGTCGAAGGCAGCAGACGGGGCGTGCTGATCTCGCCACTTTATTCCACGCCTCAAGCGGAGCCGCGGTGGCTGTCCACGTCCGACGCGCCAGGTGCGTGAGCTCGTTCCGATCCTCGCGCAGCTCGAGCTAGCATCAGCTGCGCGAGAGGCGCGGAGCGGTGATCCAGAAATGATGATGGTGATGATGGCACTACAGGGGTATGCGCTACAGGTGATTGACACTTAGTATCTATACCTAGAAGCGATGAGAACACACATAGACAATTTTAACGCGCGAGCGTTAAGAAATACCCGACATCGGTAGCACCTACCTGACTAAGGCAAATAATAAATGTCAAGGTCTCAGCTGAAATCGAACCCGAGCATTCTGCGTGGCAATGCACAATTTTACCACAGAGCTACGCTAGGTCTCATATTAATACCGTTATTAATAATGCTAATCGCCTGCTTGGCTACCTTCGCCGCAACTTCTTTTCTGCACTTACCTCTTTAAAATCACTTTTGTATAAATCATTCGTTCGTTCTAAACTCGAATAGGCATCATCCATTTGGGACCCGAGCCATGACTATCTGGTGACATCACTTGAGCTCGTGCAGAACAACGCAGCACGTTTCATTCTCGGTAATTTCACCCGTGCGGCAAGTGTCACGTCCATGAAAAACTTGCTTCAATTACCCACTCTAACTTCGCGCCGCAAACACTCTCGCCTCTGTCTCTTTCACAAAATTTACTACCATAATTCGCCCCTATTCAGTGAGTTAATTACTCCTCCTTCATATATTTCTTCTCGTATGGATCACCGACACAAAGTAGGAACTATATCATGCAACACCAATGCCTTCTTTCAGTTATTTATTCCTCGGACGTCACAAGATTGGAACCGCCTTCCCGGACTGACCGCCGCAATCGAAGACAACCATCAGTTTCGTGCAGCACTAGCTAACATTGTATGATTAGGGCCCATGTATGTTTGTACTTATCTGCTTACTACTTTTGTTGCTGCTTTTTAGTTTTTTTGTATAACCTTGTAACCCACTCTCCTCTGAAATGCCTGTAGGCCTTGAGGGTACAAATAAATAAAAAAAATAAAAAAATAAAAATACTTTTCAAATAGACGCTAATCTTCATGAAACGTCAATAGTGGTTGCAGTGCTGCCTACCCAATTTTATAAATATTACATATGTATTCATTTGATGCCGCCGTCACGTTGGGCTAACGTCAATTCCGGTTAGTTGTCATGCGCTGAAGTTGATTTATGTACCAGTGTCCAGGGCAAGCATCCTCGCGAGCATCGGCACTTCATATCAGCTTCTGGTTCTGCTAATACGCAGGTTCCCGGCGGCATTGTTGCGCAAGTGCCAACAACTTTTTTCTAAGCATTTGTAACTCTTCATTATATGTCTGTGAATGCAACACTTGTACATATATTTAGCGTCATTTCATGAAGTGTCGCTTAATATAAAACTTGCAACACGGTTACCTTCCCTCCGCATGCTTCGCATAATGTCGATTCCCAGGTATGTGGGATCTCCCCGTGTACGTTTTTCATAATCAATCCTAAATTGTTGGGTTTTAATCTACTTCGCTGCGTGTATATAAATGCCAGACACATAAATGAAAGTCGGGAAACAGCCTGACACACTTTCTGCTATCACTCCGGCAGTGATAGCTTCACTATCATTGTTTGACAAAATGTGGTCAATTGTTGTAGATTACGTTGGTGTAACTCTTCTTGGGACCACAGTATGATTTCTAAAACAGTAACTTGAGACTAAGTGTTCGTACTTCACGCTTGTTCGTTCGCTTTTGTCTTTATTAAAATCAGCGAAGAGTAAAACATGTTTTTTATCACTTATAAACTGTTCTAAAGTGTGTTCTAATTTCACAAGAAATGGCCGAATCTTTGCATCTGGTGGTCTGTATAAGACGCGCACTAATACGTTATTTTGCATCTCCACAAACAGCACCTCTAGTTTTCCTAATTTTGTTTCTGTAACTTTATCTAGTTGTGTAAATGTAATACACGATGATATGTACAGTCCCATGCCACCGCTTCGGGAAATAGATTGTCTTGGAAGAGAAACAAATCGGTACACAGCGATGTTTATGATTTCACCATCTTTCAGCCATGTCCCAGATAGTGCGATAACATCGTATTTCACATCTTTTAGACTAATAAGAGATATCATTTTGTCAAATATTTGGTTCAAATTTCTTACAATGAAATGCAACAGGCCTATAATGGGGGGGCTGTCATATTTGGTCGGATGACATATTCAATGTATTTAGCTGTGGTAGATCAGTGGTAGCTCTGCAACTAAACTACCATGGGGGTTACCCCCCCGTCAATTTATTGGGTTCTTATGTGAATTTAAACGTGGGAGTGTCAGTCAGCGCTGTCCCCAAGGCGGCAAGTGAGGCCCACTTTTTATGAAGCTGTTTGGCGTTACGTAACACGTGAACTTCTTACAAGCTAGCAGCTGACCAATAGTCCCTCGTATACAACCTAACGGCATCGAGTCTGCCAATACGAGACCCTCGTTAATGAATAAGGCGAAGAAGTGTATACTTAAGGGCTTGTTCTTCCGCGTTTTCACGCAATAATAATGCCCTTCCTTCCTCGCTATGTCTATATATATATTGTGGGCATTTGTTACTTGCATTGTCCTCATCTCTGCATGATCGCAATCACCATCATCCGCTTGTCTCTTTGTCCTCATTGCCACTCTGGTTCATCATCATCGTCATCGTCTGTGTACTGGCTCTGCCCGTTCGTTTTGCGAGGTCTTTCCTCAATTAAACGCTGTCGCAACCAAGACTACCAAGCCTTCATACGTGGTGGAGGTGGATTTTCGGTCCTCTTACCTCCCGCAGCCCGCTCTACCCGCTGGAGCTTCGTTCAGGCCGCCGATTGCGCCCACTGTCAGGCAGCATGTCCCAGACCGAGCCTACCGGCGCTCATGTGATCAACCATGCAACGACGCAAGCTGCCCCTCCTATTTACATACACGGACATCAGCGGAAACCCCCGCTCTTCGCTGGTCGTCGTGGAGAAGACGTAGAAGACTGGCTCGACGACTACGACCGCGTAAGTGTCGCTAATCGGTGGGACGAGGCCGCCAAACTGCGTTACGTCCCATTTTATCTGACCGGAGTCGCAAAGACATGGTATTTTAACCACGTCATTGACTTACCCGACTGGGCTACCTTCCAGCAGCAGCTGCGACACGTTTTTGGCACCCCGGACATTCGATCCGCCGTCGCGAAGAGGACACTTGATACTCGCCGACAACATCCCGGTGAATCGTACACATCATACATCGAGGATGTCCTCGCACTGTGCCGGCGTGTCAATCAATCCATGCCGGAATCGGACAAAGTGCGCCACGTATTGAAAGGCATTGGGTCTGTTGCCTTTAATGCACTCGCTGTGCAAAACCCAGCTACCATCGCTGATGTCGTGACGACATGCCAGCACCTTGATGCGCTGGACTCCGTTCGCCTCCAACCAGACATTGGCGACCACCACTCCACGTCAGATGGCCACCTGCGCGACCTCATCCGGGACATTATACGCGAAGAATTGCGGTCCATGGGCTTCACACCTCCTACACCACGACCTACACAGCCTTCGGGAATGCCCTTACGTGACATCATCAGGGAGGAACTTACATCCCTGACTGGCTCTGCGCCCGTACAGCCACATGCTTTACGCCCCATACCCACGTCCCCTGAAGTTGCTGCCGTGCCTCCCAGCGACGCCCACGCGACATTGCCGCGTCCATCCTACGCGTCAGTTGCTGCCGCTCCCCCGGTCAACTACCATTCCGTACCCCCTGACCCTCCGGCCCACCTGACCGCGCTATCTACAGGTGCCCCGAATGTCTTCTATTCCCCACCGTGGCGCTCGTCTCGCCCTGTTTGCTACTACTGTGGCTATCGGGGCCACATATCTCGTTTCTGCCGAAAGCGCCAGCAAGATGAGCGTCGGAACGACGTGCGTGAACGGGATTTGTACGCCGGGGCATCTTATCAAGGTCGGCGTTATTCGTCTCCCCCGCACCGTTCTCCATCTCCTCCTGCATCGACTGCACCACGAAACAGCCGAAACACGAGACGCCGCTCGCCTTCGCCCTTCCGCCGTTCCACTTCTCCACTTCGGCCCGCCTCATTCACCTCTGAAATTCATTCGGAAAACTAAGTGATGCAGTTTGTGGAGGAAAAACTGCATTCGGAATCAGAACTGAAATTCCTCCATCGGGCCCGTGTAACATGGTTTCTGTGGAAGTGGAAGGAGTGCGAGTCGATGCTTTGGTGGACACAGGTGCGACATTGTCTGTGATACGTGCTGATTTGTGTGAACGTTTAAGGAAAGTAATGACGCCTTACGATGGCCCCACATTAGTTGCTGCCCAGGGGAACGTCATTCGCCCTTCCGCGTTTTCTACTGTGCGTCTTTTCATCGACGGCATCCGCCATCATGTCCAGTTTGCTGTCCTGTCCCGCTGCTCTCACCAACTAATTTTAGGGTGGGATTTTCTATCATCTGCTTCCGCGGCGATTTGTTGTGGACAACGCGTCGTTCACCTCGCTGACACGGACTACATGCTTGACGACGACAATCAGAAGCCACTTCGTCTGGTCGCTGCGAAAGACATCGAACTGCCGCCACTACAAGAGCAAATTGTCAGCATTACGTCCAACGACATCTATCACGGGGATGTATTGGTCTCACCGTCACCACTTTGCGTTCGCAAAGGTATAGTTCTTCCGTCCGGTGTCGTTCGTTTTTGCAATGGCTCGGCACTTGTCACCGCTGTCAACTCTACACCGGAGAAGATCTTACTGCCACAGGGCACTACTGTGGCCCATGTTGCTGACTTCGAGCCTGTATTTGTCACGCCACTTCAGGCCATCGCATCCAAAGAGCCTTGCCTCGGTGAGCATGTTTCTTCCTCCGCCTTTACCACCACTATCAGCAGCGAATTGACATATTCACAGAGGCAGCAGCTGCTCGCATTGTTATAGAAACATGCAAATTCTTTCGACATTTGCTCGTCTAAGCTGGGCCGCACTAATACTACAGCACATCGAATTCAAACTGTTGGGACATCTATCGTACACCGCCGACCCTACCGCGTGTCTCTGACTGAGAGAAAAATTATAGAAGAAAACGTTGCGGACATGCTTAAACGGGAAGTCATCCGTCCTTCATCTAGCCCTTGGTCGTCTCCCATTGTTTTGGTCCGCAAAAAGGATGGCTCTGTGCGTTTTTGCGTGGACTACCGGGCGCTCAATAAGATCACACGCAAGGACGTGTACCCTATGCCACGCATTGACGACGCCCTTGATTCCCTACAAGGCGCGGAATTCTTTTCAAGCATCGACTTGCGTTCTGGGTACTGGCAGATTCCCATGCATGAAGACGATAAGCATAAAACGGCGTTTGCAACCCCCGACGGGCTATATGAATTCAACGTGATGCCTTTCGGGCTCTGCAACGCACCCGCGACTTTTGAGCGCATGATAGATACCGTGCTGCGCGGTCTGAAATGGAAAAGTTGCCTGTGCTACCTGGACGACATTATTATCTTTTCGTCAACGTTTCCTGAGCACCTAGAACGACTGGATCAAGTTCTGACGTGCCTTGCCGGCGCCGGGCTTCAAATAAACACTAAGAAATGCTCTTTCGCTAGCAAATCTATCAAGGTCTTAGGACATGTCGTTAACAAAGATGGCATCCGGCCCGACCCTGACAAGATTTCTGCAGTCCTTCACTTTCCGCGTCCCGAAAAACCAAAGGACCTTCGCAGTTTCCTTGGCCTCGCCTCCTGTTTTCGCCGGTTTATCCAGAACTTCGCTTCTATTGCTGCTCCATTACACCAACTACTCGCTTCGAACATCCCCTTTCTGTGGTCTCAAGAATGTGAAACGGCATTCGAGCTGTTGAAGCGGTCACTCACGTCTGAACCTCTGCTCTGCCACTTTGACGAAGCCGCACCGACTATCCTTCATACCGACGCTAGCGGCCTTGGTATAGGAGCCGTTCTTCTACAACGTGACAAGTCTTCCCTAGAGAAAGTTGTTGCATATGCCAGTCGCGTACTCACCCCTGCTGAAAAGAACTACACTATAACTGAGCAAGAGTGTCTGGCTGTGGTTTGGTCGGTCCAGAAGTTCCGTCCCTATCTCCACGGCCGTCACTTCACAATCGTTACGGACCATCATGCCTTATGCTGGCTTTCTACACTGAAAAACTTGTCCGGACGCTTGGGTCGGTGGATACTACGCTTGCAGGAGTACGACTTTGACATAACTTACAAGTCAGGCAGAAAACATCGAGACGCCGATGCTTTATCTCGTTGCCCGCTTCCAACTACCCATATCAGCGTTGGTGAGAACTCAAACGCCACATCTACCAAAGTTCATACGCTCGCATCAATAACGCAACCCTTTTCGGGCGACCAGGCAACATTTATCTCCCACCAGCGGTCCGATTCATACTGCAGACGCATGATGGACCACCTTTCGGGAGTTTCTCATCCACCAAACGCGCGACTCCGTCGTCAACTCCTGCACTTTAAGCTGCACAATGGGGTTCTCTACCGCCACGTCTACCACCCTGACGGTCAGCGCTGGGTTCCTGTACTGCCACGCTCTCTTCGACTTCAGGTGCTCGAAGCCTTCCACGACGACTTGACTGCTGGTCATCTTGGTTTTAAAAAAACTCTTGATCGCATTCGATGTCGTTATTACTGGCCTGGCCTTTCTTCTAGTGTAGCGCGGTACGTCGGTTCCTGCTACCCATGCCAGCGTCGTAAACTCCCCACGTCTGCACCTGCTGGACCTCTACAGCCACTTCCGTGCCCGTCCATGCCTTTCGAGGTTGTAGGTGTTGACCCTTACGGGCCACTCCCCGTCACATCTGCTGGCAAACGATGGATAGTGACCGCCGTGGACCACCTGACACGATACGCTGAGACTTCCTCTGTTATTACAGGCTCAGCTGTGGAAGTTGCAGACTTTATTCTTCACGCAATAATACTGCGTCATGGGGCTCCTCGTGTACTGCTTAGTGATCGCGGCAAAGTGTTCCTGTCACAAATGGTACATGAAGTACTCCGCGCTTCTGGAACTACTCACAAGACAGCTTCAAGCTACCACCCTCAGACAAATGGTCTCACAGAAAGATTTCACCGAACCCTTGCAGACATGATAGCCGTTTACGTCCAACCCGACCACAAAAACTGGGATACTCTTTTACCATTCCTGACATTCGCTTACAACACCGCCGTTCAGCGAACAACTTGCTACTCACCGTTTTACCTCGTGTACGGACGCACCCCGACTACCTTTCTCGACGTCTCCTTCTTTAGCAGCCATGGGAATTCGTGTCAGTCTTCTAGCGAATAATAGATTTCCCGCCTGGCTCAGTCTCGCCATCAGGCTCGCATCAATACTGAAGCGAGACAGCACGAGCGAAAGATCACCTATGACGAATCCCACCGCGTTGTGTCTTTCCAACCTGGTGACGAGGTGCTGCTTTTGACACCTATTCGCACTCCTGGTCTCTGTGACAAATTCCAACCACGCTTCATCGGCCCATACATTGTTTTAGAACAGACTTCTCCAGTTAATTATCGTGTGACACCACTCGTCGCCCCAACAGACCGCCGCTACCGCAGCACAGAGATTGTCCACGTTTGTCGCATGAAACCTTTCACGCGACGTTCCCCGTCACTTTGACTTACGGCGGCCAGGATGTCCGCTTCCAAGTGGGGGAAATTAGTGTGGGCATTTGTTACTTGCATTGTCCTCATCTCTGCATGATCGCAATCACCATCATCCGCTTGTCTCTTTGTCCTCATTGCCACTCTGGTTCATCATCATCGTCATCGTCTGTGTACTGGCTCTGCCCGTTCGTTTTGCGAGGTCTTTCCTCAATTAAACGCTGTCGCAACCCAGACTACCAAGACTGCATAATATATATATATATATATATATATATATATATATATATATATATATATATATATATATATATATATATATATATATATATATATATATATATATATATATATATATACATGTATATAGTATAAAAAGAGGTCGACAAACGTGCGAAAAAACACTAGTTTTACTAATGTTTCGGCAGGTGGGCCTGCCTTCGTCGGAGTGAATGGTTACACATGGCACACAGGGCACATATATAAGCCGCTTCTTTGCGTATCACACGGCTAAGTCATTATCAGTAGTATAGGAAACAAGATTATATATCACCAAAGTTACGTGGCTATAGTGTATATACAGCTGAAAATGCGTATCATTATACAATAGTGAATTGGCACGTGTTAGATAACCTACAACTTGTATGGAATGAAACAGGTCAGCAAAATAACAAACTGCGCACGCAGTAGCTCACTTGGTCATACGTTCTGCGGGATAAACACAGCCTAAAAACATTCAGTAAGCCTTTAAAAAAGAAAAAGAAGTTTAGAGAGATAAACAAAATCACAAAGCAGGCAGAGCAAAATGAATGCGAGTAAATGGTGAAGCGACAAAGGCCACCTACATTACGTAGGTAATATTTGACAATAGGCCAACATCGTGCGAAGAATATACACTTGTCAGTAAAAAAAAGCGATTTACTAAGGCAATATGCAAGTAAGCGTACCCGGGCTCTCGTTCATGCCGGCAGAAGGTGTTTTGAATTTATGAATAAAAAATGACTCTTTTACTTCGCGTTCATGGTGTGATTTAAAACCCGATTCCAGTATTGTAGCTATCATGTTACTGAATGAATGACCTGCCTCGGTGACATGCCTTGAAATCGGTAAGTTAGGAAGGGCATGCACATGAGCTTTATGATTATTGAAACGGTATCGAAAAGCAGTTTCAGTATGACCTATGTATTGTACATGACAGATTGATGACGCATATATATATATATATATATATATATATATATATATATATATATATATATATATATATATATATATATATATATATATATATATATGCGGTAGAAAAAAGGTCGACAAACGTGCGAAAACTTAAGTTTTACTAAGGTTTCGGCAGGTGGGCCTGCCTTCGTCGGAGTGCCTTCCTTACTCCGACGAAGGCAGGCCCGCCTGCCGAAACGTTAGTAAAACTTGTGTTTTCGCACGTTTGTACAATTCTTTTTCTACCGCATTTTTCACCGGATCCATTGAATTTCACCCCATCACGATATATATATATATATATATATATATATATATATATATATATATATATATATATATATATATATATATATATATATATATATTGTCACGGGGTCGTGACGTGGCCAAAGACAGAAAACTTCGTGTTGGGATTTAACTGTTTATTTGGGCGAACCTGTGCCCGGTAAAGGGAAAGTCTAATTACAGCAGCAGTCTTGCACAGATAGCAGTCTCAGACTGATAGCGGCGAACGCAGCGTCGGCCTTCGATCAACAACTGACAAGCGGCGAAGCGCGTTGGCATTTATACCCTTGCCGTCGAATGTTCTAGAGTTATCGCTGGCGGTGGCGTAGGTTCCAGAACAATCTGTACCGTTCGCACAGTGGGCGTGATCTTTTCGAAATGATCTACTACAGTCCGGAACCCTCTAGAAACCTGCAGGCGCGGCTTGCGCAGAGAATCGTGCGGTGCTTCGGAACGATAACAAAAACTTGTGAAATGGAACGTGGCATTGCCCCCTCTGAAAAAAGGCATCGTCCCGATGCTTTAACTAAAGATGAAGGTACAATAATAATGCAAGAAAGTACAATGAATAAATTACAATACAACAATAAAAAAAACACTTTCAGTTTGTTAACGTGCATGAAACGGCTTGAGGCGCGCGACATGCACGACTTCAGGTCGCGATCCGCGTCGTTGAGAGTTCGTGATGCCGTCGGGGACAACCTCGTAATCAAGTGGGCCGAGACGTCGAACCACCCTGTATGGTCCGAAGTAGCGTCGCAGAAGCTTTTCACTTAGTCCACGTCGGCGTATCGGCGTCCACACCCAAACACGTTCACCGGGCTGGTATTCCACGAAGCATCGTCGAAGGTTGTAACGGTGGCTGTCGGTCGTCTGTTGATTCTTGATACGAAGACGCGCAAGTTGTCGGGCTTCTTCGGCGCGTTGAAAGTACTCGCTCACATCGAGGTTTTCTTCGTCGGTGACGTTGGGTAACATGGCATCGAGCGTCGTTGCCGGGCTCCTTCCGTAGACCAATTTGTATGGAGATATCTGCGTCGTCTCCTGCACCGCCGTGTTGTATGCGAAGGTCACATACGGAAAAATGGTGTCCCAAGTCTTGTGTTCGACATCGACGTACATTGACAGCATGTCGGCGATCGTCTTGTTAAGCCGCTCGGTGAGGCCGTTGGTCTGTGGGTGGTACGCTGTCGTCCGGCGGTGGTTTGTTTGGCTGTATGCCAAGATCGCTTGAGTTAAGTCGGCAGTGAATGCCGTTCCTCTGTCGGTGATAAGGACCTCCGGGGCGCCGTGACGTAGGACGATATTTTCGACGAAAAACTTAGCTACCTCGGATGCACTGCCTTTTGGCAGGGCTTTTGTCTAGGCGTAGCGGGTGAGGAAGTCGGTAGCTACCACGATCCACTTGTTTCCGAAAGCCGACGTCGGGAATGGCCCCAGTAGGTCCATACCAATCTGCTGGAAAGGTCGGCAAGGTGGATCAATTGGCTGCAGAAGTCCCGCTGTCCTTGTCGGCGGTGTCTTGCGTCGCTGACAGTCCCGGCATGTCCTCACATAACGAGTGACGTCGGTGGTAAGACGTGGCCAGTAGTACCTTTCTTGTATCCTCGCGAGCGCGCGGGAAACACCCAGGTGCCCTGCCGTCGGATCGTCATGCAGGGCCTGCAGGAGTTCTGGTCGCAGAGCTGAAGGCACCACAAGGAGGTACTTGACTCGAAGCGGTGAAAAGTTTTTCTTTTGTAGAAGACCGTTTCGTAGAAAGAACGACGCAAGTGCGCGCTTGAATACCTTCGGGACTTCGGCGGTCCTGCCTTCGAGGTATTCTATTAGGGCTTTAAGTTCCGGGTCGGCCCGCTGTCGTTCAGCGAAGTCGTCGGTAGTTATCGTTCCCAAGAAGTAGTCGTCATCCGAGTCGTCGGGTAGCGGTTGGTCGACAGGCGCACGAGAGAGACAGTCAGCGTCGGAGTGTTTTTTGCCGGACTTGTAAATGACAGTAATGTCATATTCTTGAAGTCTCAGGCTCCATCGTGCGAGGCGACCTGAAGGGTCCTTCAAGGTGGCTAGCCAACACAAGGCGTGGTGGTCGCTCACAACTTTGAAGGGCCTGCCGTAGAGGTAGGGGCGAAATTTCGACGTAGCCCAGATGATGGCGAGACACTCCTTTTCTGTTGTGGAATAATTTGCTTCTGCTTTGGATAGCGATCGGCTGGCGTAACTAATAACCCTTTCAAGTCCGTCAGCCTTCTGCACAAGAACGGCGCCAAGACCTACGCTGCTTGCGTCAGTATGTATTTCTGTCTCGGCGAATTCGTCGAAATGGGCAAGTAACGGAGGCGTCTGGAGGCGATGTTTAAGCTCCTGGAAAGCGTGTTCCTGTGGCGTTTCCCACTTGAACTCCGAGTCGGCCTTGGTAAGGTTAGTGAGAGGATCGGCGATGCGGGCGAAGTTTTTCACGAACCGCCTATAATAGGCGCACAGGCCCATAAATCGGCGCACGGCCTTCTTGTCAGTGGGCGGCGGGAAATCCGCGATGGCGGGTGTTTTCCGTGGATCGGGACGAACTCCGGACTTGCTGATAACGTGCCCCAGAAACAAGAGCTCCTCATACGCAAATCTGCACTTTTCTGGCTTCAGTGTGAGTCCGGACGTCTTGATGGCTTGAAGTACAGCTTCAAGGCGCCGAAGATGCTCGTCGAAACTCGAGGAAAACACGACGACGTCGTCCAAGTACACAAGCCAAGTCTGCCACTTCAATCCTGCCAGTACTGTATCCATAACGCGTTGAAAAGTTGCAGGCGCTGAGCAAAGGCCGAAGGGCATCACCTTAAACTCGAAGAGGCCGTCCGGTGTTATAAACGCCGTCTTCTCTTGGTCTCGTTCGTCGACTTCGATTTGCCAATAGCCAGTCTTGAGGTCCATTGACGAGAAGTACTTGGCGTTGTGGAGCCGATCAAGGGCGTCGTCTATTCGTGGGAGATGATACACGTCCTTTTTTGTGATTTTGTTCAGGCGGCGATAATCGACGCAGAAACGTAGGGTCCCATCCTTTTTCTTCACTAACACCACGGGGGATGCCCACGGACTCTTGGAAGGCTGGATAATGTCATCTCGCAGCATTTCATCAACTTGTCTCTTCATTGCCTCACGTTCTCGCGTCGAAACCCTGTACGGACTCTGACGAAGTGGTCTGGCATTTTCTTCGGTTATGATTCGATGTTTCGTGATTGGGGTCTGCCGAATTTTCGATGACGACGAAAAGCAATCTTCGTATTGCAGGAGCAGGGCCTTGAGCTGTTCTTGCTTATCGTTCGGAAGTCTGGGATTGACGTTGAAAGCTATGGAAGGGGCTTGGTTCCTCTGAGCAGGTTCCGCAGAATCGGCGAGGGTGAAAGCACTGGTGGCTTCGACAATTTCTTCGATGTATGCGACCGTTGCCCCTTTTTTCACATGTTTGTACTCATTGCTGAAATTCGTGAGCATAACCGTTGCTTTGCCTCCCCGCAGCTCTGCAATTCCTCTTGCGACGCAAATATTTCGGGTGACCAACAGATGCTGACTGCCTTCAACGACGCCTTCCAAGTCAGGTGATTTAGGAGCGCCGACTGAAATAATGACGCTTGAGCGATGCGGAATGGTGACTTGTTCTTCCAGCACATTCAAGGGAGATGATACACGTCCTTTTGATGATACACGTCCGCACATTCAAGGGAGATGATACACGTCCGAGTGGACACGGTGGCATCGCCGTGACAATGACGCCTGACGTACCGCTGTTCATGCAGGTCCTTTGCGCGTGCCTACGCTTCATAACCGGAGGCGCCGCGGAATCTTTTCAAACTGGAAGCGACGAGCTTCGCTACGATGCCGGCCTGCCGCCATCCTTCTGTGTGGGCGGTGATCCCTTCCGGCTTCATGAGGGTGTCTGCAATCAGCAGCTTGGTCACATCGACGATCATTTCGGACAGCCACCCGGGAGCACGATGACGTCAACACGCATGCCCACAAGGGTCCGCCTGTATGCTTTAAATCTGGGACCATCGCCTACCTGCTTCAGTGGACACGGTGGCATCGCCGTGACAATGACGCCTGACGTACCGCTGTTCATGCAGGTCCTTTGCGCGTGCCTACGCTTCATAACCGGAGGCGCCGCGGAATCTTTTCAAACTGGAAGCGACGAGCTTCGCTACGATGCCGGCCTGCCGCCATCCTTCTGTGTGGGCGGTGATCCCTTCCGGCTTCATGAGGGTGTCTGCAATCAGCAGCTTGGTCACATCGACGATCATTTCGGACAGCCACCCGGGAGCACGATGACGTCAACACGCATGCCCACAAGGGTCCGCCTGTATGCTTTAAATCTGGGACCATCGCCTACCTGCTTCAGTGGACACGGTGGCATCGCCGTGACAATGACGCCTGACGTACCGCTGTTCATGCAGGTTGGTGACCGGAAGGATAGCTTCCGTAGCGATTCCATAGCTCTTATAGTGCTGCCGTGTCCACAAGTTTTGGCTGACTGTGTATGTGACTGTTTTTCTATTGTGGGTCTGTTGTTGAGTCTTTCTGGCGATGTCGAGCTGAATCCGGGGCCTATAACGGACGCCGTATGCAAAGAAATGCTCCAGAATCAAAAAGAAATTTTGTCTAAACTAACAGCGGTTCAAGAAAAGCAAAATTCGTTTGAAACTAGAATTCTAGACATGCAAAATCGGCTTCTTGTTATTGAGACTAAGGTGCAAAGCTTAGATGAGACTCGCAGCAGGCTCGCAACTCTTGAAACAATTGTGGCTGAATGTCGTGACAAATCATCTAGTCTGCTTGATCAGGTGGACGATTTGGAAAATCGTTCGAGAAGAAACAACCTTATCATAAGGGGAGTAGCAGAAGATGAGAATGAAAAAGAAGAAACTCTACTAAAAAAAGTAGACGAAGAAATCTTTAGCTCTACCCTAAAGGTAAACATAACGTCTATTGAGAGAATTCATAGGATAGGAAAAAAAAATTCTGGCAAAACTCGCCCCGTCATCCTTAGGCTGGCAGACTATAGGGATAAAATGAAAGTCTTGCAGAGGTGCTCAAGACTGAAGGATACGGGTTACAGTATCAGCGAGGACTTCTCGAAAAGAGTACAGGGAATAAGAAAAAAACTTTGGGACTCTGCTATCGAAGAAAGAAAGGCAGGAAAGAAGGTAAAACTTGTTTTTGATAAGCTGAAGGTAAACAATACTCTTTACTGCTGGAATGAAGCGCGTGCCGAAAGAAGCAAGCTTGGAAATGATGATGCAACACGTGATAAGTGACAGGCACAGGGACAGAAAGATAATTTTAAAATAATCAATTTAAATGCCCGAAGTGTATCAAATAAATCACATATGCTTGAAGCCTTGGTTATCGATCACGAACCTGATATTATTTTAATTACGGAAACATGGTTGCACGAAATTATACCTGATACTGAAATCGCTCCACCCGGTTACTCAATGGTTCGGAGGGATCGTGATGGAAGAGGGGGTGGAGTTGCTTTCTTAGTCAAGAAAGGCGTTAATTATAGTTCCCTGGACGCAGCAGATGGTATTGAGGCCGTATGGATTAAAACAAAACTAAATAATCGCACCGTGTTTATAGGTGGGGTCTACAGACCTCCAAATTCCCCTGTTGAGTACATTTTGCAACTAAGAAGATTCATGGACAGCCACTTTAGAGAAAAAGACAATATCATCTTACTAGGTGATTTCAATCTTCCGGCTATTGATTGGCATTCGCATGTGGCCGTCGACTCACATGATGCTTCTTGTGACTTATTTCTCGACTTAATATTCTCTTTCAATTTACATCAGGTTGTAAATGAGTTCACTAGAGTATGTGCAACACGGTCCTCTGTACTTGATTTAATTTTATTATCCAACGCTTTGACTTCATATGTGAATGATTGCCTTGTTGAAGAGGGTTTATCAGACCACAAGATGATTATACTGTCCATGAGCATGTCGTCGTGCACCTCACAGCAGAAATCGGGCATCACTTATCCGAACTTTCAAGCTGCCGATGATGTTAGTGTTTTGGATTTTCTTGAAAGGTCGTTTTGTAACTTCACTGCTATTTATGAATCAAATGGTAGCTCTAACTGCTTGTGGGAATATTTTCATAATATAACAATGGAATGCATTAGGCGGTTTATTCCTAAAAGTTTTAAAAAGTGTAAAAGAAATAACCCTTGGATCACGAGAGATATAATTCATGTCAAACGGAGGATTAAAAGGAAGAGAAAAGCTTGTTCTCGTGATCCAAGTGCCCAGAACAAGACTGCACTTCATAACATGAGGCTTGATCTAAATCGTCTTGTCAAGGAATCTAAGGAAAGATTTTTTAATGTAACATTGAAAAAATTTCTGTACGAAGCACCTAGCAAATTCTGGAGGTATGTAAACCCGTCCGAGAAACAGAATACACCGGTCGATGAAAAAATTGCCCTTGAACGCGCGGAAAATTTCAATTCTTTTTTTTCTTCTGTTTTCACCGAAGATGATGGTACCCTTCCGTCCCTTTCTGACGCTTCCAATCGCCCTCCGGTATCCGACCCGTTAATCAACGAAGAAGGAGTATTAAACCTTCTTCTACACATTGACATTAAGAAATCCGCTGGTCCAGACGGCATTCCGAACGAGTTTCTATATAGATATGCTCAATGGGTCGCAAAGTATCTTACTATAATCTTTCAAACTTCAATTAATCAAGCCTCATTTCCTGTAGCCTGGAAAGAAGCTAAAATAATACCAGTTCACAAAAGTGGGAACACTTCAGAAGTGGGTAACTACAGGCCTATCTCTCTTACGAGTACCTGCTCCAAACTGCTTGAGCATATACTGTGTAAGCATCTCTCTAATTATTTAGACACTCACAATTTATTATCACCTGTGCAACACGGCTTTCGAAGGGGATTATCTACAGTAACGCAGCTTGTTGTTACAGTTCACGATTTTGCGCAGGCAATTAATCGACGGGAACAGATTGATCTAATATTCTTAGATTTCGCCAAAGCCTTCGATAAGGTCTCGCATCCCAAACTCTTACTAAAAGTAAATGAAATATTCAGAAACTCAAATATTACTCAGTGGTTCATTTCTTACCTCCATTCTCGTACACAGTACGTAGAAATAAATAAAATTAAATCGAAGTCCAGACCCGTTATATCCGGTGTGCCTCAAGGCAGTGTTCTGGGGCCTCTTTTATTTCTTATTTTTATAAATGACCTGCCCTCAGATTTGTCTGTTCCCGTGAGATTGTTTGCAGATGACTGCGTTATTTATAACAAGATCACATCCCTGAGAGACCAGGTAGACCTGAACAACAACTTAAACAAAATTTTACTATGGTGTAATGAATGGCAGATGGTTCTAAACCCCGTAAAATCAGTTTGCATGAGCATAACAAGAAAAAAGGTACCTCTCAAATATAATTACAATATTGGTTCCCACGATCTAAAAAGGGTAACAGAATATAAATATTTAGGGCTAATATTCACTCCAGATTTGAGGTGGAATACTCACGTAGACGTCACCTGTAGAAAGGCAAACAAAACTCTATGGGGTCTGAGGCGAAGGTTACATGACGCAACACCCGAAGTAAAAAGTCTTGCGTACAAAATGCTAGTACGCCCAATAATTGAATATTGTAAAATAGTATGGGACCCTCATACCACCACTAACCTACATAAACTGGAGAAAGTTCAAAGAATGGCTGCCAGGTTTATATTCAATAAATATCAACGCATGCACTCTGCTTCCGATCTTTGCAACCGTGCAAACCTACAAGCCTTAGAACTTAGAACTAAGTATGACCGTTTGAAATTCCTATTCCTCATTATTCGTAGTCAGGTTAAAATCAACTCATTAGATTTCTTTGAAATTTCTCCAGATCCGCGCTCTAGACACAAACACACTTTATATATACAGCCACCAGCCACCCGAAACGACGCATTTAAATACAGCTTCTTTCCGAGGGCAATTAAAGAATGGAATGAACTACCAAACAAAGTCGCGATGTCTTCCTCTATCACGGCGTTTTCTGCAGCTTTAGAATCGCTTATTTTCTCCGAAATAGATGCGTCATAATTCACGATGTCAATGTATATTGCCTCTCGCTTTGTTAATTGTTGTTTTCTATGCGCAGAATGCAAGTGCACATGCCTGTGTTTAACTTTGTCTTTTAGTGTAAATACCTGTGTTCGCTGTATGTCTCTATTTTGTAACGTATTTCATGACCATTTCTTTCATTTGTTTTCCACTCCTGTAAAAACCCCAGCTGGGGTTGACAGTATTAATAAACAAACAAACAACAAACAAGGCATGGTGTCCTGACGGCGTGTGCGGCGGTAGTGCTTCTTTTGTGGATAACGTTATCGACCTTGTTTTTAGGTTGATGACAGCACCATGGAGGCATAAGAAGTCCATGCCAAGGATGACATCTCTCGAGCAACGCTGTAGGACTACGAAGTCTGTAGTATAAATACGGCCGTTAATGGTGACTCTCGCTGTGCAGATTCCTGCAGGCGTTACGAGATGACCTCCGGCTGTGCGAATTTCAGGGCCTTTCCAAGCTGTCCTAACTTTCTTTAACTTCGCGGCGAACGACCCACTGATGACAGAATAGTCGGCTCCAGTATCGACGAGAGCAGTCACACTGTGGCCGTCGATGAGAACGTCGAGGTCGCTAGTTCGCCGTCTCGCATTACAGTTGGGGCGTGGCGTCGGGTCACGGCTGCGTCGGCTTGTTCCGCTGCTTTCATGTTGCGTCGTCCGGCCACCTTCGGTAAGTGAGCTTTTGCCTTCAGGGCTTTTCCTGGTTGGGGTTGTGTTCAAAAAGCTCCGTCGCGTCGGCGTCGTCGTCGGAGGATCTTCGGTAGTTCGTCGCACAGCAACCGCACCTCCATCGGTTGCTGCCCTTAGTTTCCCGGATACGGGCTAGGAGACCGGCCCCGCGTTGGGCCAGAGTACTGCCGGGGGTGTGGTGACATGCGGCGGCTGGGCGACGGCGAACGGGAAGGACTTCTTGGTGTCCATTGAGTTCCTGCCAGGTAGTCGGCGATGTCACGTGGCTGATCTCCTGGCTGCGGACGCGGTGCATTGACGGCGAAGCCACGCAGTCCCATCTGTCGGTACTGGCAACGGCGGTATGTGTGCCTGGCTTCGAAGCAGTGGTAGCAGAGCGGGCGGTTATCAGGTGCACGCCAAACGTCCGTTTTTCTCGGTGCACTGCGCTGGCCCGCTGGGGAACGGTAGGACGTCGGTTGGGGTGGTGGCGGCGGTGGCGTCTGGCGACGGAAGTGTGACAGGGCGGCGTTTTGACGTGGACGGGGAGGAGCGCTGTGGCGCACTGCAGCGGCGTAGCTCATAGTTTCTGGCTCGGGCGGCGGTGTTTCGGGAATTCGAAGCGATTGCCGGACTTCTTCTCGCACAATTTCGGCGATTGAATCCACTTGAGGCTGCGCCGAAGGCAACAGTTTGCGCAGCTCTTCCAGCACGATCGCTCGGATCGTTTCACGCAGGTCGTCGGAGTCACTGGCTTGAGCAGCAGCGCATTCTGGAGTCAGGCGACGATTATACTGTCTGGTGCGCATGTCCAGCGTTTTTTCGATGGTGGTCGCCTCGGATACAAATTCTTGGACGGTGTTCGGTGGGTTCCTCATTAGTCCCGCGAAGAGCTCCTGTTTGACTCCTCGCATGAGGAAACGAACTTTCTTTTCCTCAGGCATGTCTGGGTCAGCGTGACGGAATAGGCGGGTCATCTCCTCTGTGAAAATTCCAACCTTTTCGTTTGGTAGCTGAACCCGGGTCTCGAGTAGAGCAGCGGCCCTCTCTTTGCGAGCGACGCTTGCGAACGTTTGAAGAAATGCGCCGCAGAAGACATCCGACGTTCGTAGCGTGGACTCCCGATTCTCTATCCAGGTCCTTGCGGTGTCTTCCAGGTAGAAGTACACACGACGGAGCTTTTCTTCGTTGTCCCAGTGGTTGAGGGCGGCCACACGGTCGTATGTTTCTAGCCAGGTTTCCGGGTCTTCAAACGATGAGCCATAGAACGTTGGTGGTTCCCTGGGTTGATGAATGACGATCGCGGGCTGGGACGCTCCGGTTGTCATTGTCGCTGCAGTCGAGGTCATGGTCTTGGTCTTCCGCGCCTTGTCTTGTAGCAGGCCGTACTCCGGTGGGAGACCTTGCTGTCGGCGGCTCGTTCGCTGCTCTTGGTTGGCGTCGGTGTCTTCTCCGCGAAGGGGGCTGGGTTCACAGCTTGACGGGGGCGTCCGGTACATGAACGAAGCAGCACCTCCACCAGATGTCACGGGGTCGTGACGTGGCCAAAGACAGAAAACTTCGTGTTGGGATTTAACTGTTTATTTGGGCGAACCTGTGCCCGGTAAAGGGAAAGTCTAATTACAGCAGCAGTCTTGCACAGATAGCAGTCTCAGACTGATAGCGGCGAACGCAGCGTCGGCCTTCGATCAACAACTGACAAGCGGCGAAGCGCGTCGGCATTTATACCCTTGCCGTCGAATGTTCTAGCGTTATCGCTGGTGGTGGCGTAGGTTCCAGAACAATCTGTACCGTTCGCACAGTGGGCGTGATCTTTTCGAAATGATGTACTACAGTCCGGAACCCTCTAGAAACCTGCAGGCGCGGCTTGCGCAGAGAATCGTGTGGTGCTTCGGAATGATAACAAAAACTTGTGAAATGGAACGTGGCTATATATATATATATATATATATATATATATATATATATATATATATATATATATATATATATATTATGAAGTCTTGGTCTGGATTACCTTTTATTAGGCCCGAGGAACCGGCAGCCGACAGCTACGATGAATGAGCCAAGATGATGATGCTACGCGACAACGATGAGGATGCATGAGCCACACATGATAATGATGATAATGTACCGGTGAAGAGGATGTGTATACTAAATGCCCACATCAATTCCCCCCACGTGAAAGCGGCCAGCCTGGCCGCGGCAAGTCAAGGGGACAAAGAACGTCGCATGAAGGGCTTCATACGGGACACATGGACGACCTCTGTAGTTCGATAACGGCAATCTGCTGCGGCTACAAGTGGTGTCACGCGATAATTCACTGGTGAAGTCTCTTCAAGAACGGTGTACGGCCCAATAAACCGAGGGTGAAATTTGTCGCACAAACCAGGTGTGCGAACAGGCGTCAAAAGGAGCACTTCGTCTCCAGGTGGGAAGGACACATCACGATGGGATTCATCATAAAGTAGCTTTCTGTCTTGCTGGCGGGCTTCAGTGTTTATACGAGCTCGTTGGCGGCACTGTGCGAGTCGTGAAACGTATTCCTCTGAAGAGGATGGAGATGAATTCGCTTGGCAGGTAAAGAAGGAGACGTCCAGGAAAGAAGTAGGGGAGCGTCCATAACCTAGGTAAAATGGCGAGTAGCCGGTTGTTCGCTGAATGGCCGTATTGTAGGCGAAAATGACGAATGGTAGAACAACGTCCCAGTTTTTGTGGTCTGGTTGAATATAGGCGGCGATCATGTCAGCAAGAGTGCGGTGGAATCGCTCAGTGAGGCCGTTAGTCTGGGGATGATAACTAGAGGCAGTCTTGTGAGTTGTGCCGGAGGCCTGAAGAACTTCGTTCACTAGTTGTGAAAGAAAGGCCCTTCCACGGTCACTGAGCAACACACGTGGAGCACCATGACGCAGTATAATGGCTCGGAGGATGAAATCGGCAATCTCAGAAGCTGAACCTGTAGGAACGGATGCCGTCTCGGCGTAGCGCGGCAAATGGTCAATGGCTGTTACTATCCACCGGTTTCCAGCAGCACTGACTTGGAGGGGGCCATAAAGATCGACGCCTACAACTTCGAATGGTGTGGCTGGGCACGGAAGAGGCTGTAGTTTACCGGCGGGAGCAGATGTTGGTAGTTTTCTACATTGGCAGGTAGTGCAGGACCCGACGTACCGAGCTACACTAGTGGTAATGCCTGGCCAATAAAACCGACTTCGAAGGCGATCGTAGGTTTTATGGTAACCAAGGTGACCAGCAGTCGGATGGTCATGAAGTGCCCTGAGGACTTCGGACCGAAGTGATCGGGGTAGAACGGGAACCCAGCGCTGACCGTCAGGATGGTAAGTTTTGCGGTACAGCACCGAGTTGTCCAGTTTAAATTGCGAGAGTTGGCGACGGAGCCTTGCATTAGGTGGACGGGAACTGCCAGTGAGGTAGTCTATAATACGTCGACAGTATGGGTCAGCCAACTGTCGAGAAGGAAAATCGTGCGGGTCGTCCGAAGGCAGCTGGTTCATAGAGGCGAGAGAGTAAACCGCCGTAGACGTGGACTCCGAGGGCGTGTTGTGCAAATCGATGGCGGAAACCCCGAGTGGAGTCGCTGGTAGTGGGCAGCGAGAAAGAGCGTCGGCGTCACTGTGCTTCCTGCCACACTTGTACACGATCTCAAAATCATATTCTTGGAGGCGTAGAATCCAGCGTCCGAGGCGTCCCGACAAGTTCTTGAGTGTCGAAAGCCAACATAAAGCATGGTGGTCGGTCACAATGGTGAAATGGCGGCCATGCAGATATGGACGAAATTTCTGTACTGACCAAACGATGGCGAGGCACTCCTGCTCGGTTATCGTGTAGTTCCTCTCGGCTGCGGAGAGGACGCGGCTGGCGTATGCAACGACTCGCTCTCGCGAAGAGTTGTCGCGTTGCAGGAGCACGACTCCTAAACCGCGGCCATCTGTGTGCAGGAAGGTCGGTGCATCATCGTGAAAGTGAGCAAGTACAGGGTCGGTCGTGAGGGCACTCTTCAACCTGTCGAAAGCCGATTGACATTCCTGAGACCACTGAAAGGGCATACCGGAAGCAAGTAGCTTATGAAGTGGTGCGGCTATGGAGGCAAAGTTTTGTATGAATCGCCGAAAGTAAGAGGCGAGACCAAGGAAACTTCGCAAATCTTTTGGTTTGTCAGGGCGAGGGAAGCGAAGCACTGCAGCAGTTTTATCAGGGTCTGGGCTAATGCCGTCCTTGCTCACAATATGACCGAGTACCTTGATAGATCTGCTGGCGAAATGGCACTTTTTGGTGTTAATTTGAAGACCAGCGCCCGCAAGACAAGTCAGGACCTCGTCCAGCGTTGCAGATGTTGAGGAAACGTCGATGAAAAGACAACAATGTCATCGAGGTAACATAGGCAAGTCTTCCATTTCAGGCCACGCAGCACGGTGTCAATCATGCGCTCAAAAGTTGCGGGCGCATTGCATAGACCGAACGGCATAACATTGAATTCGTATAGGCCGTCCGGGGTCGCAAACGCAGTTTTTTCTTCATCATCTTCGTGCATGGGGATTTGCCAATAGCCGGAACGCAAGTCGAGGCTTGAAAAGAATTCAGCACCTTGTAAAGTATCGAGGGCGTCGTCGATACGTGGCATGGGGTATACGTCCTTCCTAGTGATCTTATTGAGTGCTCGGTAATCGACGCAAAATCGTACGGAACCGTCTTTTTTACGCACCAGAACCACTGGAGACGACCAAGGACTGGTTGAGGGTCGGATTATCTCCCGTTGCAGCATATCGTCTACGTTTTCCTCAATGATTTTTCGTTCGGCTAGGGAGACGCGGTACGGACGGCGGTGCACAATGGATGGTCCGTCGGTCTGAATACGATGTGCTGTAGCAGTTGTCTGGCCCAGGGTGGATGAATGAACGTCAAAGGAGTTTGCATGCTTTTCCATCAAATCAAGCAGCTGCTGCTTCTGTGAGTCATTCAAGTCTTTGTTGATGGCTGCTGTAAAGGCCGAGGGAGCAGCATGATCTGCAGGATGGCCTTTAGAGGAGACAGGGGTAAGAGGCACAACGCACACAGGCTGCAGATCGGCAACGCAGGCGACAGTAGTGCCCCGTGGTAGTAAAATTTTATCTTGTGTGGTGTTGGTAGCAGCGAGGACAGTTGATCCATTGTTGAAGCGAGCCACACCTGATGCCAGATCTATGCCTTTATTAAGGCAACACGGTGACGGAGTGACCAAAATGTCACCAGAGTCGACGTCGTTGGACAAAACTGTCACTAATTGATGTTCGTTTGGTGGTAACTCGATGTCTACTGCAGCGATGAGTCGAAGTGGCCTGTAGGTTTCGTCGTTGAGCAAGTGGTCCGTGTCAGTAAGATGGACGACACGTTATGCACAGCAAATAGCCGCAGAAGCAGAGGAAAGAAAGTCCCAGCCTAAAATGAGTTCATGGGAGCACGGGGATAGCACAGGAAATTCTATATGATGAAGAATTTCGTCGATTAGTACACGGGCAGTACAGAGAGCGGAAGGGCGAATCATTGTTCCCTGGGCTGTAACCAGTGTCGGTCCATCATAAGGCGTCGTGACTTTTCGAAGACGGGCACACAAATCAGCACGAATAACAAAAAACGCAGCCCCAGTGTCCACCAAAGCATCAACGTCCACTCCCTCAACTGTGACCGCAATCATATTGTAGGGGCGCGCTGGAGGAATTGGAGTCCTGTGTTGGAATGCAGTTTGTCCTCCAAAAACTGCATCGCTTAGTTTTCCGGACGCCGATCAGAAGTAAGGGAAGCAGGCTGAAGAGGAGAAGAAGAGCGCCGGTAAGGCGACGGTGAACGGCGTCGGGTTGATCGATGACTACTGCGCAGTTCACCCGATGCTGGCGGAGATGGAGACCGACGCGGCGGTGACGAATAACGGCGACCCTGGTACAAGGCTCCTGCGGTATAGTCCCGTTCGCGTATGTCATACCCTCGGCGCTCGTCTTGCTGGCGCTTGCGGCAAAAGCGTGCAATGTGACCACGATAGCCGCAATAATAGCACGTAGGCCGAGTCGATCGATGAGGAGGGTAGTAGCTTGCGCTAACTGCACCAGGAGAGAGAGAAGTCAGAGGGACAGGTGACGGCTCACGCGGTGGTGATGAAAAGCTCGTGGGAAAGCTTGTGGGAGGTGCGGCAGCAACCGACGCGTACGTTCGTGGTGGGGACGTCGAGCTGATGGTGCCTGGCGGTGCGGCGGCGGTGTGCGGGAACGATGGTAGAGTACGAGAGACAATGGGCTGCAGGTTGGCCATGTGGGTCATGGACGTGAGCTCTTCCCTGATGACATCCCGCAATGACGTTGAAGAGGACCGAACGGGACACACTGAAGGTAGTGTGAATCCTATTGATTCTAATTCTTCACGTATAATCGCCCTTATCGTGTCTCGCAGGTTCGGATCAGTCGTAATACGGGCCGCGTCACTGATTGTAGGCGCATAGACTCAAGTTCTTCGAGGCGCTGACAGGTTTTCGCAACGTCAGCAACGGTAGCCGGATTTTGGATCGCTAGGGCGTTGAATGCGACGGGTGCAATCCCCTTAAGAAGCTGGCGCACCTTGTCTGATTCTGTCATTGGTGTGTCAACCCGGCGGCAAAGTGAAAGAACATCCTCGATGTAGGATGTGTACGACTCCCCGATGTGCGGTTTCCTAGTCGCGAGAGCTTCCTTTGCGAGAGCCGAACGAACAGCCGGTGTGCCAAAGACATGGCGAAGCTGATCTTTGAAGGCTGACCAGTCGGGGATGTCGATGAAGTGGTTGAGGAACCACGTCTTCGTGACACCCGTGAGGTAGAATGACACGTGAGCGAGTTTGTAGGCGTTATCCCACCGGTTAGCAGCGCCGACACGTTCGAAATCATCCAGCCATTCTTCCACATCTTCCCCGCGCATACCAGCGAAGGGATGGGGCTCACGCTGGAGGCTGTTGATGACGTGAGAAGGCGCGGCACGCAGTGGTTGAGTGGGAACGGCTGCAGCACCGGCCTCATCTTGGTGCGACATATTTCCAGACACCTGGCCCAAGCGGCGACCTGAACGTAGCTTCAGGGGGTAGAGTGGTCGAGAGGATGACGAGGGATCTAACAGCACTCTCCACCACGTATGAAGTCTTGGTCTGGATTACCTTTTATTAGGCCCGAGGAACCGGCAGCCGACAGCTACGATGAATGAGCCAAGATGATGATGCTACGCGACAACGATGAGGATGCATGAGCCACACATGATAATGATGATAATGTACCGGTGAAGAGGATGCGTATACTAAATGCCCACAATATATATATATATATATATTGATGAAATAGATGATCAGGGTTTCTTCCGGCTACCGTAATAAAAGTTATAAACTTCGAGAATGGTGCAGTATAGGAAACAAAACAATAAAATATTTATTCCTAACAGTTTCGGCTGATGAACCAGCCTTTTTCGGAGGATCTAAGTGAAATGGTACAAGTTCCCGTAGCAGAGGGTCACCCTCACAGTTTGAAGAGGGTGATCTTCAAACTGTGAGGGTGACCCTCTGCTACGGAACTTGTACCATTTCACTTAGATCCTCCGAAGAAGGCTGGTTCATCATCCGAAACTGTTAGGAATAAATAAATATTTTATTGTTTTGTTTCCTATACTGCACAATTCTCGAATTTTATAACTATCATCATCAGCCTGACTACGTCCACTGCAAGACAAAGGCCTCTTCCATGTTCCGCCAGTTAACCCGGTCCTGTGCTTGCTGCTGCCAATTTATACCCGCAAACTTCTAAATCTCATCTGCCCACCTAACCTTCTGTCTCCCCCTAACTCGCTTCCCTTCTCTGGGAATCTAGCTAGTTACCCTCAATGACCAGCGGTTATCCTGTCTACGCGTTACATGCCCAGCCCATGTCCATTTCCTCTACTTTATTTCAACTATGATATCTTTAACCCCCGTTTGTCCCCTAATGCACTCTGCTCTCTTCTTGTCTCTTAAGGTTACACCTACCATTTTTCTTTCCATTGCTCGCTGCGTCGTCCTCAATTTAGGCTGAATCCAGGTTTCTGCTCCGTAGCAAAGTACCGGCAAGATACAGCTGTTATATACCTTTCTCTCGAGGGATAGCGGCAATCTACCTGTCATATATTGAGAGTGCTTGCCGAATGTGCTCCACCCCATTCTTATTCTTCTAGTTACTTCAATCTCGTGGGACAGCTCTGCGGATATTACCTGCCCTATGTAGACATAGTCTTTTACAACTTCGAGTGCACTATTACTGATCTCGAAGCGCTGCTCCTTTCCAAGGTTGTTGTACATTACTTTCGTTTTCTGCGGATTAATTTTAAGACCCACCTTTCTGCTCTCCTTGTCTAACTTCGTAATCATGAATTGCGATTCGTCCCCTGTGTTACTCAGCAATGCAATGTCATCGGCGAAGTGCACGTTACTAAGGTATTCTCCATTAACTCTTATTCCTAACTGTTCCCATTCTAGGCTTCTGAAAACCTCCTGTAAGCACACGGTAAATAGCATTGGGAAGATTGTGTCCCCATGCCTTACACCCTTCTTGATTGGTATTCTGTTGCTTTCTTTATGAAGCACTATGGTAGCAGTTGACCCCCTGTAGATTTCTTCCAGAATGTTTATATATACTTCATCTACGCCCTGATTCCGCAGTGTCTGCATGACGGCTGATATTTCCACTGAATCAAACGCCTTCTCGTAATCTATGAAGGCTGTGTATAGTGGTTGGTTATACTCTGAGCATTTCTCTATTACCTGATTGATAGTATGAATGTGGTCAATTGTTGAGTAGCCTGTTCGAAATCCTGCTTGTTCCTTTGATTGATTGAATTCTAATGTTTTCTCTACTCTATTAGCAATTACCTTTGTAAATACCTTGTATACTACAGAGAGCAAGCTGATCGGCCTGTAATTCTTCAAGTCCTTGTCATCTCCTTTCTTATGTATTTATTTATTTATTTATTAATACTGCAACCCTCACTTGAGGGTCATTACAGGGAGGAATATAAACACAAAACAAAAACAATACACAGTGACAAAACAGACATTACGATTCCTGTCGCCGGTAGTACAATTCTAGCGAACACTCAAACGCTTTGACATTTGCGCTAGTAACAGCGTACTCTGGAAGTCTATTCCACACTTCTATATATGCGGAAAAAAAAAGAATTTTTAAAGCCATCCAGACGCGCCCAAAAAAGCCTTATTGGGTGACTATGGTTCAAACGAGCTCCTCGTTTGGGTGCAGGCTGTATGTATGTCTATTTATTTTCATTTCGCCTCTTATAATTTGAAACAGGAGTTTTAACCTTTGCTTTTCGCGGCGCACTTGCAGGGGTTCTAGCGCACATGATTTTAACAAATTTGTGACGGATTCTGTCCTCCGGTACCGCGAGCAAATGAAGCGCACTGCTAGCCTTTGAATTTTTTCTATTTTATCTCTCAGTGACTGCTGATGAGGACTCCATACATAAGACGCATACTCCAAAATAGGGCGAACAAATGTCTTATATGAAAAAAATTTGACATCTCTAGGGGCATGTTCGAGTTTTTTCCTCAAGTAAAACAACTTCCTGTAGGTCTTTGAACACACCTCCTCAACATGAGTGTGCCACCCCAACTCGCTGGTAATAGTCACCCCCAGGTATTTAAAGCTGTGTGTTCTGGTCAGAAGGCTATTTCAGATTTTATAATCATATGCGAGTACGGATTTTTTCTTGGTTATATGGGTGAACGTAGTCTTTGAAAAGTTAATTTCTATCCCCCACTGGGCACACCAATTAAGCAAGGCCTGCAGACAGCGATTACTTTTGATTTGGTCGTTTGTGTTATTACAGGAGCGTAAATTAAACAATCGTCTGCAAAAAGTTTGATTTTAACCGGGCTTTTGACAACTGCAGAAATATCATTTATAAAAATTAAAAACAACAAAGGACCCAGCACTGACCCCTGTGGGCACCAGATAGTACTTTCAATGAACTAGATGTGCAATCATCTACACGTACTTTTTGTTGACGGTTCTCCAAATACGCGGCTATCCAATTTAGTATATCTGAGCTGAATCCTAGTTGCTGAAGCTTAAAAATTAATTTGCTATGAGGAAATTTATCAAATGCTTTGGCGAAATCTACACAAATGACATCTATTTGTTGTTGACCTTGGAGAGATAAATAAAAATCATGAACTGTTTCTACCAGTTGAGTAACAGTTGACAACGCCTTCCTAAATCCGTGTTGATGGGGATAAAAAAACTCTTTTGACTCAAGAAAAATAATAATGTGCCTTGCTATGAAATGTTCTATGATTTTGTAACACACAGAGGTCAGTGAAACGGGGCAATAATTGTTCACATGAAGCCGATTGCCAGCTTTGTATATAGGCTTTACAATTGCAGTGCGCCAGTCTTGCGGTAGTGAGGACGTCTCAAGAGATTTTCTGAAAATGATTGTTAAATAAAAGGACGACCATTTGGCATACCGTCGTAAGAATTCACTGAGAATTTCGTCTGGTCCTGTTGCCTTTTTAGTGTCAAGCCCTAGCAAGTGACTGAAAACCCCTTCCTGCATGATAGCAAAGGGCTCAATTGCGCAGGCGCGCGGGCAGGCCTGGTCAGCATCCACCTGATCAGTTTCATCTCTAGTGAAGACCGACTGAAAGAACTGTTTGAAAGAATTTGCTATCTGCAGTTTTTGCCTCACTGTCTCGGGTCTAATTTTTATCTGTTTAATTTCTTCTTTTTTATTTCTCAAGTGAAGCCAAAATTTTTTAGGGGAAGTCTTAATGAAGTCAGCAAGGGTTTCGGCATAAAACTTTAGTTTGGATTCTTTTAATGCTGTCTTTAACTGTCCACGCAATCGTATGATTGCTACCGAGTTGGTTTTGTTTTTCCGCATGCGTTTTATTTTTCGTTTGATATGGACGATTTCCTGGGTTATCCACAGACTGCGCTGTTTCGTTTTCTTTTTACGAGTTGGAACAAATTCATCCGTACAATGCTTTATAATGATTTTGAAACGTTGCCATAACTCTTCTACAGATTCTGAGACAGAAGCAAGTTCAAACTCCAGAAGGGACAATTCTAGATAATCAAGTATAGACGTGTCATCGACCCGTGCAAGATTTTTAATCTGAACCGGGATAAATGGCCGCTTCTGCGGCATTGCGTCTAGTTGGATATTAACAGTTATCAGCTTGTGGTCCGATATTCCCTCTTCGACCGATAAAGTCCTAAGTGTCAATCTGCGTGATAGGAACACTAACTAAATCAAGCAATGTTTCTGAATTAGCAGTTACTCGCGTATTTTCTTTTACAATCTGTGTTAAGTTATGAGAGAACATTATTTCCAACATTTTATCACGACTCAGAGTATCTATATGTCCAGGTGTGACACTTTCCCAATTTATATGCGGTAAATTAAAATCACCAGTCAGTATCAATCTCGTGTTGCCATTCTGAAACTTACACAGGAAACTGTTCAGTTGGTCTAGGAAATCAGGCGTGGTACCAGGGGGCCTGTAAATTGCTCCGACAATAAAAACCACTTTTTCAACGAATATTTTGCACCGAACCGTTTCGGAGGGGGAGCAATCAATTCTTTCTGTCGTGATAGGCGACTTCACAAGAATGGCCACTCCACCACCCCGTGAATCCCCATCCCACCTGTGTACAAAATATCCGGGGGGAATAATACAATCGTCGAGAATTGAAGGGCTCAACCATGATTCGGTTATAACAGTAATTTGTGGGCTATGTGACAGCAACAAGAATTCGAGTTCCATGACCTTATTTATAATGCTACGAGCATTTAGTACAAGCAGGCGTAGCTACGCTTTTGGCGCAGAAGTGGAAGGGGAAGTGTTCGACACAGATGCGGCATTCGAGCGGGTAGCAGGGGCAGCTCTGCCATCCCTCTTGCCTTTGCTGTTCGACATCGCACAACGCTCATTCTTGTTCTGATCCCAAGTGTAGAGCTTATTGTTTATTTTGAGCTTATCGTAATTCAGGGAAACCTTCAAACCGCTATCACGCTCAGCAGCCGCACTTTGCCATAACTTCCTCCGAACTTCCACTGTTTCACTCGCATAGTCATTACTAATACTTATGGAACTTCCCTTCAGCCTCGGACAATTTTTTATCACACGCTCCTTTTCCCGGTAGTCATAGAATCTCATGATGACTGGCCTAACCTTCCCCGGCTGTACCTTTCCTATGCGATGTATTTTCTGGATCGTCTTAACTTCTACATCAAGTTTTTCCTTAAATATCTTGTCCACGACCGAAACCACTAAATCAGATTCAGATTTTATACTTTTTTCAGCGAGACCGAATACCAAAAGATTGTGTCTCCGGCTTCTGTTTTCGTAGTCTACCAGCCTTTCCGCCTACTGCCGGACAGTAGCTTCCAAAGTATCAATTATCAGGTTCATTTCATGGATTAAAGCAAGCGAACTGGTTAGCTTATCTGTTTTAACGTTTACTTCAGATATTTGGTCTCTAATAGCATTCAAATCACGTTCAGACTTGGCCTGGTTTTTCAAGATCGTTTGCAAGAGCTCTTGCGTCGTAGCAGGCCCGGGGTTTTCCTCGACGTCTACCGACATAACAAGCATCATCACAGCAGGCCAACAGTCAACTATAATACAGTAACATCTTCGAGGGCACGGCAGGATCAACAAGCATAAATCATCACTACGACAAGAAGCTATTTCATTGCGGTAACCAACCTGCAAATGCAGCAGCAGCGGTTCAGCCATGCTGTCCGCAGGCCGGGTGCCGTGCCCTCTGAGGCATCTCATGTCTTGTTGCTCCTTATATTACTTTGCTGCAGGTGACGTCACTCGGGTCGGTAGATTATCGGCATTTCCAGGTTCCAGGATTCCGTGGGGTGGCAGGAAGTATGCATTTCCATGGTCGCAGTTCGTCGTCATTGCAGTCAGACCAAAAAAACACGGCGCAACCTGCAAAAGCAGCAGCAGCGGTTTAGCCGTGCTGTCCGCAGGCCGGGTGCCGTGCCCTCTGAGGCGTCTCATGTCTTGTTGCTCCTTATATTCCGTTGCTGCAGGTCACGTCACTCGGGTCGGTAGATTATCGGCATTTCCAGGTTCCAGGATTCCATGGGGCGGCAGGAAGTATGCATTTCCATTGTCGCAGTTCGTCGTCATTGCAGTCAGACCAAAAAAACACGGCGCAACCTGCAAAAGCAGCAGCAGCGGTTTAGCCATGTTGTCCGCAGGCTGGATGCCGTGCCCTCTATTAAGGTGATGTTAGCGTTCTTCCAAGACTCTGGTACTCTTCCCGTCAGGAGACACCTCGTAAACAGGGTAGCTAGTTTTTTTAACACAATCTGTCTTCCATCTTTCAGCAGATCTGATGTTACCTGATCCTCACCAGCAGCTTTGCCTCTTTGCATGCTCTCCAAAGCTTTTCTGACTTCTTCTATCATTACTGGTGCGGTGTCATCTGGGTAACTGCTAGTTCCTATAGTATTAAGGTCGTGGTTGTCTCGGCTACTGTACAGATCTCTGTAAAACTCCTCCACTATTTTAACTATCCTATTCAAATTGGTAGTTATTTTGCGTTCTTTGTCCCTTAGTGCATACATCCGACTTTTGCCTATCCCGAGTTTCTTCTTCACTGCTTTGACGCTTCATCCGTTTTTCAGAGCGTGTTCAATTCTCTACATGTTATACCTTCTTACATCGCATACCTTACGTCCATTAATCAACTTCGAAAGCTCTGCCAGTTCTATTTTGTCTGCTGTACTTGACACTTTCATGATTTGACGCTTCTTAATTAGGTTCTTCGTTTTTTTGGAAAAATTGCCAGTTTCCTGTCTAACTACCCTGCCTCCAACTTCCACTGCACACTCCGTAATGATACTCGTCAGATTATCATTCATTGTATCTACGCTGAGGTTGGTTTCGTCACTAAGAGCCGAGTACCTGTTCTGCAGCGACACTCTGAATTCCTGTACTTTCCCTTTCAGTGCTAGCTCATTGATTGGCTTCTTGCGTATCAGTTTCGGTCGTTCCTTCTTCAAGTCTAGGCGAATTCGAGACCGTACCATTCAATGGCCACTGCATCGTACCTTGCCAAGCACTTCCACATCATAGAAGCTTTCAACTGAAGCGTCATCATAGCTGGATGTAGGCGCGTAAGCCTGTACTACCTTCATCTTGTTGTTGTTGTTGCTTTCAGTAGAAATATCAGCCGTCATGCAAACACTGCGGAATCAGGGCGTAGATGAAGTATATATAAACATTCTGGAATAAATCTACAGGGGATCAACTGCTACCATAGCGCTTCATAAAGAAAGCAACAGAATACCAATCAAGAAGGGTGTAAGGCAGGGGGACACAATTTCCCCAATGCTATTTACCGCGTGCTTACAGGAGGTTTTCAGAAGCCTAGAATGGGAACAGTTAGGGATAAGAGTCAATGGAGAATACCTTAGTAACCTGCGCTTCGCCGATGACATTGCATTGCTGAGTAACTCGGGGGACGAATTGCAACTCATGATTACGGAGTTAGACAAGAAGAGCAGAAAGGTGGGTCTTAAAATTAATCTACAGAAAACGAAAGTAATGTACAACAACCTCGGCCAGGAGCAGCGCTTCGAGATAGGTAATAGTGCACTTCAAGTTGTAAAAGACTATGTCTACTTAGGGCAGGTAATAACCGCAGAGCCGAACCACGAGATTGAAGTAACTAGAAGAATAAGAATGGGGTGGAGCACATTCGGCAAGCACTCTCAAATTATAACAGGTAGATATCCACTATACCTCAAGAGGAAGGTATATAACAGCTGTATCTTGCCGGTACTTAGCTACGGAGCAGAAACCTGGAGACTTACAAAGAGGGTTCAGCTTAAATTGAGGTCGACACAGTGAGCAATGGAAAGAAAAATGGTAGGTGTAACCTTAATAGCCAAGAAGAGAGCAGAGTGGATTAGGGAACAAACGGGGGTTAAGGATATCATAGCTGAAATCAAGAAGAAGAAATGGAGATGGGCAGGGCATGTAGCGCGTAGACAGGATAACCGCTGGTCATCAAGGGTAACTGACTGGATTCCCAGAGAAGGGAAGCGGGTTAGGGGGAGACAGAAGGTTAGGTGGGCAGATGAGATTAAGAAGTTTGCGGGTATAAATTGGCAGCAGCAAGCACAGGACCGGGTTAACTGGCGGAACATGGGAGAGGCCTTTGTCCTGCAGTGAACGTAAGTCAGGCTGATGATGATGATGATGACCTTCCTCTTGTATCTTTTATTCAGTTTAATTACGACACCTACCACCCTTTCATTAATGCTATAGTATTCCTCTATGTTGCCAGCTATGTTTCTGTGAATTAGGAACCCCACTCCCAGTTCTCTTCTGTCTGCCAAGCCCCGATGGCAAAGGACGTGCCCATTCTGTAGCAGCGTATAGGCCTCATCTGTCCTCCTAACCTCACTGAGCCCTATTACATCCTATTTAACACCCTCTAGCTCCTCGAATAGTACAGCTAGACTTCCCTCACTAGATAAGGTTCTAGCGTTAAACGTTGCCAAGTTCAGGTTCCAATGGCGGCCTGTCCGGATCCAGAGATTCTTGCACCCTCTGCTGCGTTGCAGATCTGACCGCCGCTATGGTCAGTTGCTTCGCAGCTGCTGGGGACTGAGAGCCGTGAGTTATTTGACGTATGCAAGT
Organism: Rhipicephalus microplus; assembly: GCF_043290135.1. Taxonomy (NCBI): domain Eukaryota; kingdom Metazoa; phylum Arthropoda; class Arachnida; order Ixodida; family Ixodidae; genus Rhipicephalus; species Rhipicephalus microplus. The sequence continues at coordinate 25,695,919 of NC_134700.1, read as the reverse complement.
GGGAGGTAGTGGCCAGATACCGCACCAGGGTGGCCAATCCTTCTCTGGTGAGGGAGTGCGTTCCCGGCGGTGGTTACCGGTGAGGCCGCACACCAGGCCTCTTAAAGCAGTTCCATCAACACGTGATTTTTTTAATCCGGTTGGGAACTGCGCGGCACCGGAATTTCAACCACGGACCTCTTGCATGCGAGGCGGATGTTCTAACCACTACGCCATCGCCGCACACACACACACACACACACACACACACACACAACACACACACATATATATATATATCTTATTTACATTCCATTGGTTATAATAACTTCCCCTGTACATTCCTTGGCATTACTGTCTGTTAGATCTCATTATACTGCGGTAAAAACACGAAAAAACAAGCCCTTAGGTATACACTTCTTTCCCTTATATATATACATATATACATATATATATATATATATATATATATATATATATATATATATATATATATATATATATATATATATATACATATATTGTGAGACCACGTCCAGTACGGCAGCAACCAGGTTATCCTTTTTCAATCTAGAGGCACGAGCCAGAGAGCCAGCCCGCGTGACATACGATGATGATCACTACAATGGTTTCGTCATACAGATGAAGATGAAGTACATAGTCAGCGCTCACACTATTTTCCCCCCTTCGCGAAAGAGGGCAGCAAGTTAGAAAGGGTTGGGATGCCGAATATATCGTTTCAGTCGAGAGACGTGGGCGATCTCGGTGTGGCGGCGACGACGATCAGAAGCCGCGTTGACAGGAGCAACGCGATAGTTGACTTCAGATGTTCGTTCCAGGACGGTGTATGGACCGAGATACCGGTGAAGGAATTTTTCGCAGAGCCCAGGTACACGAACAGGTGTCCACAAAAGGACTTCGTCGCCTGGGCGGAACACAACAACTCGACGCTTTGCATCAAGGTCGACTTTTCTCTTGTCATGAATGGTAGCAGTGTTAGCACGGGCGATTTCACGGCAGTGGGCGACGCGAGCGGCGAACTCTTCCGGGAAAGCTGAAGATGGATTGGAAGATGTGGACAAAAAGGTGGTGTCCAGAACAAAAGTCGGTACACGGCCATACACGAGAAAAAAAGGGCTGAAATTTGTTGTACGCTGTGTGGCAGTGTTATATGCGAACGTCACAAAAGGAAGTATTGTGTCCCAGTTTTTGTGATCTGGTTGTACGTACATAGAGATCATGTCGGACAAAGTTCGGTGAAAACGCTCAGTCAGACCCTTAGTTTCTGGGTGATACGCTGATGTGGTCTTGTGGATGGTGTTAGACGCCTTTAAGACTTCAGCCAGGACTTGTGAAAGAAATGTTTTGCCACGGTCACTAAGGGGCACACGCGGTGCGCCATGTCGTAAAACAATGGCGCGAAGGAAAAAATCGGCTACTTCAGAAGTAGCACCAGATGAAAGAGCTGCCGTCTCCGCGTAGCGAGTAAGGTGGTCTACGGCAGTAACAATCCAATGGTGGCAGGCTTGCGTAAGCGGAAGAGGTCCGTATAAGTCTATGCCCACAAATTCTAAGGGAGTGGACGGGCACGGCAGTGGTTGCAGTGGCCCCGTGGGAAGAGACGTGGTACGTTTTCGGTGCTTGCATGACGCGCAGGAAACGACGTACTTGGCGACAGAAGTGGAGAGGCCAGGCCAAAAGCAGCGAGTCCTGAGACCGTCGTACGTCTTGTGGAAGCCTAAGTGGCCAGCTGTCGCATTGTCATGAAACGCTTGTAGAACTTCCAGACGAAGTGAGCGAGGAATGACGGGAACCCATTGGTTACCGAGAGGATGGTAAATTTGCCGACATAATGTTCCCTCTTCAAGCTTGAAACGGGCAAGTTGTCGTCTTAGGCGGATGTTTCGAGCACGCGATAAGCCAGTGAGCCGATTGATGATTGTGCAGCAGTAGGTATCGGCATGTTGAAGCGAGGCAAGATCGTTGGACGAAAGAAGGTCCGCCGAGGCAACTAACTGTTTCGAAGGAGCAGCCGTCTGTTTGGTCACTTTGGCGGGCAGTGACGAACAGATAGAAGGTGACACTTCGGCGCTTTGCGAGAGAGGGCAACGGGACAAAGCGTCGGCATCTTGGTGCTCTCGGCCCGACCTATATGTGGCGCTGTAGTCATACTCTTGCAATCGTAGTACCCAACGGCCAAGGCGTCCCGACAAATTTTTGAGGGAAGATAACCAACACAGAGCATGATGGTCAGTCACTATTGTGAAATGCCGGCCAAGTAAGGACGAAACTTTTATATGGACCACACGATGGCGAGACATTCTTGCTCAGTGATGCTGTAGTTTCGCTCAGCAGGTGACAGAGTACGGCTCGCGTAGGCCACGACTTGTTCTTCGGAAGCGTGGTTCCGCTGAAGAAGGACAGCACCGATGCCAAGTCCACTTGCGTCAGTGTGTAACACAGTAGGTGCTGCAGGATCGAAATGGCGAAGCACTGGCCGTGATGTGAGGCATCGCTTGAGGGTGTGAAAAGCGGCTTCACAGTCATCCGACCAGACAAAGGGTGCGCTCGTGGTCAGAAGTTTGTGCAGAGGAGCCGCAATAGTCGCGAAATCACGAACAAAGCGGCGGAAATACGGCGCTAAGCCAAGGAAGCTGCGGAGGTCTTTCTGTGTGGTTGGTGTAGGAAAGTGCAGTACCGCGGCAACCTTGTCGGGATCGGGCTCAACGCCATGTTTACTGACGACGCGACCTAATACCTTGATGCTGTGACTGGCAAACCGACACTTCTTAGTGTTGGGCTGGAGACCGGCCTTTGCTAAACACGTGAGGACTTCGTCTAGCCGTTCCAGGTGCTGTGAGAAGCTCGACGAAAAAATGACAATGTCGTCCAAGTAGCAAAGGCATGTCTTCCAATTTAATCCCCGCAGTACCGTGTCTATCATCCGTTTGAATGTAGCTGGGGCATTGCACAGGCCGAAAGGCATTACATTGAATTCAAAGAGCCTATCTGGCGTAGCAAACGCAGTCTTCTCTTTATCAGACTCGTGCATTGGAATCTGCCAACAACCGGAGCGCAAGTCGAGACTTGAAAAGTACTCGGCACCTTGTAAAGTATCAAGAGCGTCGTCAATGCGAGGCATTGGGTAGACGTCCTTACGAGTGATTTTGTTGAGTGATCTGTAATCAATGCAAAACCGTACCGAGCCATCCTTTTTTCACTAGTACGGCAGGAGAAGACCATGCGCTTGTCGAAGGCCTGATGACGTTGTGCGCGAGCATGTCGTTGACTTGTTCTTCTATAAGCTTGCGCTCAGAAGCCGACACACGGTAAGGGCGGCAGCGAATCACACGGGATCCGTCGGTGTCGATACGATGGGTGGTCACTGTTGTTTGAGACACTCTCGGATCAAACGTCAAAGCAAGTTTTGTGCTTTATTAATAACGCTAGCAAGGCATCAGTTTGCATTGGGTTGAGATGTTCACACAAAGTGGCCTTGAGAGCAAAAAATGCATCTTCCGCTGGCATACACTTTGAGAATGACGAAGCAGATGAACCAGTGACGACACAAAGCGGTGCTTCTTCGGTAATGCTGGCAACAGTGGTCCCCTCAGGCAAAAGAAGTGGTTCTGGCGTCGTGTTGCAGGCCGTGATGCTTGCATAACCACGGGAGAACCGCACTAAAGAAGATGCGATGGTGATCCCTCGAAAAATGCAGCGCTGGCAAGGAGCAACCACAGCGTCACCATCTAGAATGTCTCATGACTTGATCGTAAGGACACGTTCTCGTCCGGGAGGCAGGAGGAAACTCGCAGCTGTCACAAGGTTGGGCGACGAAAGGTCGGCAGCAGAAGAAAGCTCAGTGTCCGTAATACGAATGAGGGGCGACCACACGAAATTGCAGCAGACGCCACTGACAAGAAGTCCCAGCCTAAGATTATCTGATGAGCGCACGAAGACAGCACAGCCAATTGTATGGGATGATGGATTCCATCGATGGGAATACGAGCAGTGCACAACCCGGTCGGGCGAATTGGATTGTCATTAGCACCGCATAACATGGGACCGGCATAACGAGTTTGCACTTTACGCAGGCGAAAACACAATTCACGATCAATTACCGAAATTGTGGCTCCAGTGTCTATAAGGGCGTCAACACAAACACCTTCAACAGAAACAGGCAGTAAATTAGCTGGACGAGACGGAGAAGTTCTAGCCTTCCGACGGTAAGCAGTTTCCCCTCCAAAAACTGCATCTTCTAGTTCTCCGAGTCCCGAGAGATCGGAGCGGGACGCAAGGGTGATGACGTACGCCGAAACGGTGACGGAGAACGGCGGCGAGGTGAACGAGAAGAAGGAGGCCCAGCATGAGACCGTGGAGGGGAGCGCGACTGACGGAAGGTGGGTGGATACTGTGCGGGATGGTATTCATCGGATCTCGGGGAAAAGTCTCCCTCGTAAGCTGAGTAACCACGTCGTTCATCCTGCTGACGGCGGCGGCAGAAACGGGATATATGACCCCTTATGCCACAGTAGAAGCAGATGGGGCGGGGAAGACGCCATGTAGAATAGTGGCGTGGCCTTGGCGCTTGCGTTGTCATCGCAGCCACATGTTCACAACCGACGTCCGCAGGCACGGTTGGAACTGGTGCAGGGGCCCGCGATGCAACTTCTGCGTACGAAGGCACTGGGAAGCGCACAGGACACGGGGCATGTGCAGCGCTTGTCATTGATGCCAGTTCGTCCTTGATTATCTCTCGCAGGTTGGGAGTAGGTGTGTGGACAGACGCAACGGTAGGGTTGCCTGGAATAAGGCCGTGAAGTTCTTCTCTGACAATTGTGTGGATAAGCGCCCGCAATTCATGCTCTTTGGTAAAGCGAGCGTCGCAGGAGGCGTGTGGAAGGTGCATGTAATGAAGCGCGTCCAGGCGTTGGACGCGCTTCAACGGTGTGTTTTTACTTTACTCATTGCCGATTCCTCGTCTTCGTAGAACTTTAAACTAACGCGTCATTATGGCTGGATCAGGCGCGTAAGCCTGTTCCACCTTAATATTGTATATCTTAGTTTAATTACGATACATACCCTTTTTCATTATTGCTGTAGTATTCTTTGTGTTAACAGCTATATTTCAGGGGATAAAGAGCGCCACGCCCAGTTCTCTTCTATCAGCCAAGCCACAAAAGCTAAGGAATTGCCCATTCTGTAGCACTGTATAGGCCTCATCTGTCCTCCTAACTTCAATGAGCCTTATCACATCTCATTTAACAACCTATTGCTCCAAGAGTAGTACAGCTGGACTTCCCTCACTAGATAAGGTTAAGTTAAGCGTTGCCAAGTTCAGGTTCCAATGGTGACCTATCCAGACCCAGAGATTCTTAGCACGCTCTGCCGCGTTGCAGATTTGACCACCGCCATGGTCAGCAGCTTCGCAGCAGCCGTGGACTGAGGACCGTGGGTTAATTCACGTATGGATGGGGGAAATGGCGTACAGATACTGCACCATAGTGGCCAATCCTTCTCGCCGGAAGAAGTAGGTCACAGGTGAGGCCGCACCCCAGGCCTCAAGATCTAGCGGATAATAATTTAGGGGCGAAGCTCCTTACGGCGTGACTTCCGCATCCCCCGTTGTCGTAGTGCGTAACATGTCGCACATACCCATCCTCGGGCACATATCCGCACGAACACAAGTTACGAAAAACATAGCCCGGCGTTGTTATTACGCTGTCGGTGTTAGCAATGCGCTGAAAGCAGAAATGTGCTACACACCATCGTGTAGTCCTTGGATCGTCCGCTGGATGGCGGTACTTATATATGATGATTATATATTAGAAAGAAGCCAGTTGGCGGTACTTCAAGTGCTCACTAGATGGACGCACGGACTGACAGACCGACAAGAAGAACAGACAGACACATCGGGTGGACGAACGGACACACGAAGGGGCGCACGTACGGATGAACTGAGGCACGTGCGGACGGATGGATGAATGGAGGAATTGAAGAACGCTACGCCTCAATATTCATCATTTATTATGTGAATATTCTGTGATTTTTTGTAATCTGGTGAGGAAATGCGCAGCATCGGAAGTGGAAACATGTACCTGTTGCACGCGCGTCTGATATTCCAACCACTAGGCCATATATATATAGGGATACGAAGTATCACTACCAGGAAATACAAGGGAAGCGCAGGTAGAGAAAGAAGACGACGTTGCCTCCGACTGCGATGGTAGATGGAGTGGAGGCAACGTAAGAGCTACCATCCGACTGCGATGGTAGCTCTTACGCCTGGATGGTAGATGGAGTGGAGGGTGTCAAAAACAGCACGACAAAGCTGTGAAGGAACATAGATACGAGTGCAGTTGTGTGAAACATCGCACCAGAGCGTAACTTCATCGCCGGGAAAGTTGACTAGGTTACAGTCGGAGGGAAGTAGAGGATCGGAGTCATGGAAGCTCATCGTCTAATGCCTGCGCCTCCGCGAGCGAGGACAATGAAAAGTCGGTGGTGCCTGTCATAGCATTGATGGTAATACGACTGAGAGCGTCCGTTGCAATGTTAAAGCTGCCTTTTACATAACGTATATCTGTGGTGAATTCGACAATGAAAGCAAAGTGTCGAAGTTCTCTAGGAGTGTGTGTGGCACTACAGGAACGTAAAGCCGAAACAAGGGGCTTGTGGTCGGTAAGAATGGCAAATTGTCGCCTTTCAAGGAAGTACCTGAAATGCTTCACCGCAAGGTAGGCCGCGAGGAGCTCCCGGCCGAAAGTACTATATCGGTGCTCAATGTCACGTAACTTGCGGGAAAAGAAGAAAATTGGAGCCCATGCACCATTGATTCATTGATATGAGAGCAGCCCCAACTGCTTCTGAAGAAGCGTCCACCATGAGGCTAGTGCGGGCAGATGGTGAAGGGTGGTGTAGGAAGGTGGCCTGGGCGAGCTTGGTCTTAACGACGGCAAAAGCTTGATATGCGACCGTGTCGCAGGGAAGTGCGACTGACTCTGATTGCGAAGTTGAGAGTAGTGCTTCCAGAGGCTGCACCAGTGTAGAGAATGTAGGGATGAAGCGGCGATAAAAATTGACGAGTCCGAGAAAACGTCATAGACTGCGTATGGACGTGGGAGGTGGGTACTCGTGGATAGCTTGAACCTTGTCAGGTAAAAGAAAGATGCCATCTTTAGTGATCTGATGTCCGAGGAATGCTATCTCCGAGACTCCAAACTGACACTTTTCTACATTGATGACAAGATCGTAATCACGCAGTCGAGTGAAAAGCTTACGTAGATATGCCTTGTGCGTTTCAGCGTCCTTGCTGTCAACGAGAAGATCGTCGATATAGGCGAAACGAAACGGCAAGCCTCCTGTGACTCTCTTGTGGTACGAGAACCACGAGGACATGTTCACGACTTGGGAACGTTTTCTTGAAGAAGTGCAGAAGTGCTTCGGTGATTCGGACGCAAAGAAGAAACGCGCGGAGCAGACATTGTCTCAGAGGGCACAGCTTCCGGGAGAAACATGTACGACATACATTGGAGAAATATTGAAGCTGTGCAAGATCGTGAATGCGAGGATGTCTGATGAAGATAAGGCTGGACACGTTCTAAAGGGTATAGCCGAAGACGTGTACAATTTCATAATTAGGAAAGACTGCTTTAACTCCATTTCCAACATGATGAAGCACTGTCGTACCTTTGAATCCCTCAAGATGCGACAAATTTCTCCGAAATTCGGCCGCCTGTACAACGTCACCACTGTGGCTAGTGTTGAAACAGTGCCACCTAACGACCTTGCTTTGACCATACGGCACATTGTGAGAGATGAGCTGCTTCGATGTCAGCAGACCTATCATCGCCCCAGTGATTTTCAGGATGTGTACGTAAGTGAACGAGAACGTGTTCGGACTCCTGTTTCTTTTCCACCATGGCAACCATCGATCAATGCAGCAGACGCTTACGAATATCAAGACACACGGCAGGCTGTATTCCCCCTTCAAACACCTCCCAACTACGAAAGGAAATTTTGCCCGCTTGTTTTCCCGAAATCGCCTGCCTACAGTGCGCCTGAAGGGTGGCACCACTATCCAATGCCTTCCGAGCGGAGTCGTTACACTGAGCAGCCACGTGCCCCTCGACCAATTCAGGTATGCTACAACTGCGGCGTCCCGGGTCACATCGCACGTTTTTCTGACCAACGCCCACATCAGCGACAGTCTTGGCACATGTCTCACCAACCTTTAGACCATCCGCTCTCCATGTCACGGAAACCACGCGCACCTACCGGTTCACGCTACCCCTCGCTGGCCTCTGACCGACGTTTGACGCCACCACCAGCTCCCCGTGCTCCACGATCGCCGTCGCCACGGCGACGCGCACGTACACCGCCGCCGGAAAACTAGTCGGTGCGGCCAGTAGGGGTGAGACCGCGAGATCACAGGTGCTATCTACAGATATACCCCCGTCAGCGTTTATGTTGACGAACAAAGTTAATGTAGTTGTCAATGGAGCTGCTACTATGGCACTTGTGGATACAGGCGCGACAGTCTCGGTGATGAGTGTAAATTTTAAGAACCTGCTAGGACCAAAAGTGATGTTTTGCCTGAACCGTGGGGTGACATTTCGTGGTGTAAGTGGTGACGTGTTGTGTCCGGTGGGATATTGTACTGTGGACACAAGCTGTGTGGCAAGGTGTTTTGCACAGAGTTTGCGGTTATTCCGTGGTCTACACATGACGTTATCTTGGATATTGACTTCTTGCGTGAGTGCGGGGCAACTGTGGACTGCAGAAGTGGGCATCTTTCTATACACGGTACTTTCCCAATGGCGCTCTTGGAAAATCCCTGTCCGGAGGAATGCATCTTTTTCGTATCCGTGGACACAGTCGTTCCAGCATTTTCTGCTTTGTGTCTTCCCGTGACATGTTCAAGCAACAACTGTGGCACGTTTTTCTCCACGCTCGAGCCGAATCCCTTGGCATGCCTGAAAAAGAACTATTTCATTCTCCATTGTATAGTGTCAGTCGTTGATGGACGGGCAGGTGTGTGAACAATGAACAGTTTATGGAGCCTGCAATTCTGCCAGGCGGCATGAAACTTCCAGTATTTATACCCGAATCATATACGACGCTG